>NC_053426.1:97434404-97802593 GCF_007990345.1 Gossypium hirsutum | reverse complement strand
GTCACCAGGCCTGTCCCTCACACGGTTGAGACATACGGCCATGTCTTATCCCGTGTAGTTAACTCTTAGGCTATTTTCCAAGCCTTTTTGTTACCCTTACATGCACACACGTATACATGGATCCAATGGCATTCAAGATCTTCAATTATGATACAAACATATCATTTACCTATCAACATGCATGTGTTACACATTCCCACATTAAGCCAAGACTAGCCATACCATAGTTATCTTTGTGCCAATTTATTTCAACTTATCATCAAACTTCCATATTCAAAGCATTATTATTTATCTCCATATTACACATTTAATTCATGGTCATAAAACATGCATTCAACACATGACATATTGCCAACCATGCATGACAAACAAACATAATCATATCTTCACATCATAAGCAATAAATTATAACTTGACTAGCTATACCTACAAGCCATAATCAATATGAGCCACATCTCATGGCCATATACAATAGCTTAAAATAGGCCAATACATTTGGCCAAATCATAATAACACATGTCATAGAACTAGGTCCCTATACATGCCACTCACTTGATAATTCTAACATATGTAACAATATTCCAAAGGTATTGGCTTGATAGTGTGATACTGCCTCCGACGATCTCCAACCTCGAGCCGACCTGACAACACTAAAAGAAATGAAAAGGACGGAGTAAGTTTAAAGCTTAGTAAGTCCATATGAATATAATAAGCAAATTATCAACATGATTCCATGGAAATATAATCATAATTACATTTTTACTTATTTTCTGGTCATGCTATTTTCTCGAGTCATAGTTTCTAAATTATTTATATTTGGAGCTACGGAACTTTAAATTCATATTTGTAAATTTTCCCTGAAACTAGACTCATATATATTTTTACCATAAAATTTCCAGAATTTTTTGTCTAGCAAATAAGTACATTTTATTCTTTGAAGTTACCCCTGTTCTGCTGCTTGACAACTTCTACCTTTCTTTACTAAAAATCAATTATCTCATAGTATGGGTTTTGATTAATATTCCTTTCTATTTCTCTTGAAAATAGACTAATTAAGGATTTTAAGCATATAAATTATAACCCATAATTATTTTTTTACAATTTTTAATGATATTTCCAAGTCAAAGCAGGGGATTCTAAAATCATTCTGACCCTGTCTTACAAAAATTCAAATATCTCATAATATGAAATTCTTTTGCTTATAACGTTTCCTTTATATGAAAATAGAATAAAAAAGATTAATTTAATATCTTATTCAACCTATAATTCGATTTACACGATTTTTGGTGATTTTTCAAAGTTACATAAATACTGGTGTCCAAAACTGTTTTATTACAAATTTCACTTTTACATAATTTCACTTACTCCATTCCATCTTACCGAAAGTTCGCTCAACAATCGAGCACATTGCTCATAAATTTCCACAAACATATACCTGCACTTATTCATCACATGGTCATGTTCACATGTATTTTCACTTAGTCGATTTCCTGTTGAACTCATCGGAATAATAACAGATACACGGTTGCCTGCACATTTTACCACCCTTGTAACCAAAGCTATTTGATACACATAGTAGCCTGCACTTAGTACTACACATGCGACCAACAATCCGGTACACGTAGTAGCCTGCACTTAGTACTACACACGTGACCTAACCATCTGATACACATAATAGCCTGCACTTAGTACTACACACGTGATTGAAGTTGTCGGGTACGCATAGTAGCCTGCACTTAGTACTACACATGCGGCCTAACTATCTGGTACACGTAGTAGCATGCACTTAGTACTAAAAACGTGACCTAACCATCTGATACACGTAGTAGCCTGCACTTAGTACTACACATGCGACCTTAACTATCTGGTACACGTAGTGGCCTGCACTTAGTACTACACACGTGACCTAAAACAATCTTAAACACATAGTAGCCTGCACATAGTATTACACATGTGTTCTCACAATGGATCATTCGTATCATTTCTATTCCGAAGGTTCAACCGAGAAATTCCTTACTTTCAACATTTAACGAACTCATTCATAGTCTATTTCAATTCGTAATTTACATCAATTGATCATTCTATAGGCATACACATCTCATATAATAATGAAATATAATAACATAAAAAGAATCGATATATTATTTACATACAAACTTACCTTGAATGCGAGCACGGCTATTTATTCTGATTTAGTCCATAATCTCATTCATTCCCAATCTATGCCCGAATCTCATTTTCCTTGATCTATAATATCACATTTAGCTTAATAATTAGTCACATTATTCATATGGGTCCAAAAATCATATTTTTACAAATTTTCATTTTGACCCCTAAATTTTCACATATTTGCATTTTTTCCCAAGGCTCGTAAAATGATTTTTATCCAATTTTCTTGCATTTTAAGCCTATTCGAATAATTTTCATAACTATAGTAGCCCCTAATTTCCACTAAATCACACTTTTATGAAAAATTTTGTAACTTTTGCAAAACGGTCCTTTTTGACAATTTCACCGAAAATCACTTAGTGAAAGTCGTTTATTACACACCGAGCATTCATTTTCTACCATTAGACATCAAAAAACATGCATGTCATCCATGGGTAAACTTTTAAACAAAAACCCTACCTCAAAATATGGGTAGAAATGAGTAGATCTTGTTACGAGGATTTCAAAAACGTAAAAATCATTAAAAATGGGGCTAGAATGGACTTACAATCGAGCTTGGAAGCTTGAAAAACCCTTGTTATGTCTTCTCCATTCAAGTTTCGGCCATGGGGTAGAAGATGGAAAAAAATTGACTTTTAATTTTGTTTTTAATTCATTTTAATTACTAGATTACCAAAATGCCCCTAACTTAAAAATATTCTATTTCATCCATTTCATGTCCATTTTTGTCCAAAAAACTATCCAATGGTCTAATTACCATTTAAGGGCCTCCAATTTAAAATTTCATAACAATTAGACACCTCTAACATGTAGAACTCAAGTTTTTCACTTTTTACAATTTAGTCCTTTTCACCAAATTGAGTGCCCAAACGTCAAAATTTTCGAACGAAATTTCCATAAAATCATCCCGTGAAATTGTAGACCATAAAAATATAATAAAAAAATTTACTATGTCGAATTTGTGGTCCCGAAACCACTGTTCCGACTAGGCCCTATTTCGGGATATTACATACAATATGTGACTTGAGAGTGTGTTCTTTGATTAAGTGCCCTATGGGTACTCTTGAATAAGAATTGATGGGATATTGAATCGTACACCTTGAGTTTACTACTTGAGTATCCATAGGAATTTTCAATGACTCAACAGACAAAACTCTTGGCATGATGAGAGAATTATGAGACGAAATGATAATGTCTTGAAAGAATATTGCATGATGAGCTCATCTATGTTTACTTGATTGATGTGAAGATTTTATGACTAACATGTTTGATTGAATGCATGTGTTTAGGAAATTTTTCCAAATGGATGGAAAACATGATATTGTATGCTTAGATTTAATGAACGGGATTGGTAAGTTTAGTTTTCGTTATATGAACTTACTAAGCATGTAATGCTTACTCCATTTTAATTAAAATAATGGGAAATGTTTTCAGTAATGAGTTTAGTCAATTATTTCAAAAGTTTTGTTAATTTTTCTGTAAAGTAATACCCGAAATTCAGTCTTAGTGAATCGGGTCGGGTGGAGAGTGTTACAAAACCAGCTTTTTTTTCCTTGTTGTAGATGCTAACGTGTCTTTAGGGAGTTTTTCACCACCACCACCTCCTTTCTTTGCTGGAGAGAACTACCATATTTGGGTAGTCAAGATGAAGATTTACCTCCAAAATTTTGACTTGTAAGAGGTAGTGGATGCTAATAGGGAGCCACCACCTTTGAGATATGAGGTAACACAGTGAAGAGTGTGCCAAGAAGCATAAAGTAATGTTATGTGATCCGCCACAATTCGTTGTGGCAAATGAGGTCCTTTTCTATACTTATAGAGCTTATTTTCTAGCAATTAAAAAATGTTTCTTAAGTTTTCATTTTAAGTATCTAGTTACCAAATTAAGTAATTAGGAGTGTTTTATGAACTTTTAGGTTGATTCTTGCATAAGGGAGGACAAACATGTTGGTTGAGTGTGTAAGCTGTCAATTTAGGCCAAAGAGTCAATTGAGTACTCCCTATGTTGCAACACGCTACTTGGATGTCATAACACGACTTACAGAACACCTTAGGAGCATACTACTGACCATGTTGCGAAACACACCAGGGGATGTCACGACACAGCCTTGAACGAGCACCAAAGAAGAATACTGTCGTCAGTGTCACGACACAGTTATGATGAGACCACTAAAGACAACAAGGGTGTTTTAGTCCACACAACTCCAATTAATAATGTTTAGTCCGTTGTACTAAGTCTAAATGAGTAATCTAACTTAAATCCTATAAATAAGACTACTTAGGACTCAAAAAGGGATTTGTAACATGCCAAACTCGACCTTATGATAGGATCCGAGTATAGTGTGTCACTACTTGAAAGTAAACTAACTTCAAAGCATTTTTGGTGGAAGCTTTTAAAATTTTATAAAGTTGTAATTATAAACCATTTGATATCTGTTACTTTACTCAGTTTAAATGAAATCACTAATAGTTTAAATAACATTCAATCCATTTTGGCATATAAGTGCAAACATAATAATTTCATTAAAAATGTATTAATTTAAAACCTTGTATTGATACTTAATAGAAGTATTATAAAACAGATTCTTCTCAAAATAGAAGTTCCTTATACAAATCATTTCCAAAATACTCTTATGCACCACCTTTACGAGTCATGCATGATATAAACATAAAACCATTAGCTCACGATAATAACAACACTTTGGTGTAGTCCTTCTAACAAAGCTTTCTTTCAATTAGCAAGCCTGAAAAGAAAAAAGATAATATGTAAGTTCAAGTCAACTTAGAGAGTTCCAAAGGGAAATCATACATAACATTATTAATATTACATTTTAACCCTTCAGAAGGATTCATACACATACACATTGTACACCTAATGGTATATACAGGACACAGACAGACTCAATACGCCAACTTACTTATCACTCGGTTGTATACTATACGCCAACTTAATATAACTTTGAAATTCTATCTTTATGCCAACCACGTACCTAGAATTCAGAATCAATAGCATATCATTTAGCCATATTCACATACGTTCTCCCCATTAACTCCTCGTATCTTTTTAATTCAGAATAACATGTTTTATCGTGATTTGCCAATCTGATTTGCAATATAGTTGCCCTACCAGAGGCTACACAAACATATCTCCTCATCTCCATCACCACTTATTAGATCATATCACGTCATACATATCAGAAGCAAATGGTAGTGGCTGAAGCATGAAGAATGACACTTACTTTATCTCACAAACAAACTGTACTCAAAATGAAGACTTTGGCTAGCCATTACCCACACAACACCACACAACATCTTTCATCCATTACAAAGGAGGATTACTTACCTTACACGAATTATAAAATGAAGAAAATTACAGCACATGGAAATAAGAAGGAGCTCACTAGAAACTTTAGCACAATCTATAAAGCAGGCCCTTTACCTTTATTGCTTGGACCTTGTTATATTCCTGAGCTAAAATGAAGATAATTAGACATATCAAATAATCAATCTATCAAATCTGATCATGCATGCAAGAACCAACAAAACTTAGTCCAAAATCATGAAGTTTCCTTCCTCCCACACTATATTATTATCTATGCATGTAGAACGAGAAACATGTAAATGACTTAGAGAGTAACCTAGGGTTCATCAATAGTTACAAGTGAACCGATACTAATGTATAAGGTAATTGAATACTGCAAATATTCACTCTAAATTTGAACTTAGGTTTTCAAAGAGTTTCAGAGAAAATAAAAGAATGAGAAAACATAAAGGTATTAAAAATGACCACCGCTATCCTTATATACTTAAACATGAAGACAATGATTAGTGGAAAAATCAGATAATTCCACTAACACTCTTGATTCTTGTGATCAAGTGCACTTAACATAATTTAAGTCTTATCATCTATGAGAGTCTAGTTTCATTCTAACTAAATCTCAACTTAACTATCCAAAACACCATTTCAAAACAATAAACAAATCTAAATAATTGCAAACTTAACGAGTTCGCTTAAGGCATTTAGGTTGGGCAGATACTTAGAAAATGAGTTCGCCAAACCTAAGAGTTTGCTAAATGTTGTATACATAAAATTCTATACTTAGCTAAGATAAGAACTTTACTTACTTATCTATCCTTATTTACCAACTACAAGCCAAAAAGTAACCGATTACGAAGACTCTGTCGGGCAAGCTGTTATAGGACTTATTCCCTTCCATTTGGTTTTTCAATTCTTAGATTAGGGTTTTATTTTCTTTCAAATATTTTTTAGTTCTTATTTAGTTGGTTGTTTCCTGAATTTAGTTTGTGAATTCCTCAACCATTTCTATGGATTTCCATTTCCGGACTTTATTTAGAATCTCTTTTCCTTTCTCTCTATTTTGTCTTGCGATATTCTATTAGTGTTTCAATTTAATCTTAAGATCATGTTAATTAGATTCATGAGTAAGTAACATCTAAGGGAGACTAATGAGTGGATGTGGGACTAGTTAATAATTATTTAAGGTTTCTTATCAGATCAGTTGGTTCTATAACACCCCGAACCCAAATTCGTTGTCGGAATAGGGTTACGAGTATTACCGAAGTTTACAAGTCAAGTAACAGACATTTCATAAATGTTTAGCGTTCATAGTAGATTTCAATTAAATTTAATCATATAGTCCCTTACATGAGCCCTTGAGGCCCAAATCATGCATTAGAATCATGTCGGGACTAAACCGGGTGCTGAGAGAATTTTTTGCAAAATCTGAAAATTTTTTCTAGGTGTAGGGGACACACGGTCTTGTGGTCAGACCATGTGGCTTACATAGCCATGGACAAGCCTATGTCTCAGGCCATGTAACTCACTGATTTGGGTCATATGGTCGGATTACAAGCCCATGTGATAGACCATGTATAGGTGCACGGGTCACATGGCCAAGTCACACGCCCGTGTGCCAGGCTGTGTGATCAATTCTGGGCATTCTGTTTTGACATTTAAAAAATGCAGGGGACACACGCCCAGGCCACACTCCCATGTGCTAGGCCGTGTGTCACACACGGTTGAGCACACACCTGTGTCTTTACCCGTGTGGATAAAAATAGGCTATTTTTCAAGCCACATTTTTCACCCATTTTGTCTTTCACCTACACGAACACTTAACCGCATTCACAAACCATATCAAAGCATTCAAAACAAGTCCAAACCATGTCTTACACATGACATAATATCACATACAACCAATGTACCCTTAGGTACTTCAAATGACAATTTATTATCATGTTAATCTATCATTCATACTTATTTAGTTTCCAAATGCATATATGCATGATTACATTCATTCTTCAAACATGATAGGTCCATTTATAAAAATTCAAAATATGTTAAACACAAGCCATTCCAATGGCTAGTTTCATTCAAAACATTTACATACCATTATTGGCTAAATAACCTATACATGCCATTATAACCATAATTACTTTACCATATATACCAAAATGGGTCGATGGATAGTGTGAGTGATCTTTGCCAACCTTCCATTCAAATGAGATTCTGAATTGCTATAGAACAGGGGAAAATAAAATAGAACAAGCATGAAATGCTTAGTAAGTTCGTATAACATGGTAAATAAATTACCATATATTTATGTTCAAGATAAACATGCAAGGCACTATCAACCAATTTGGTTATAAGCCCTAAACACATATCCTTATCATGTTAACCAAGTAATCACACATAATAGTTCTTAATCATGAATGAAGAAAGTCATCAAGCATGTTCCACATTCATGTAACAACCAGTTCATGCATCATTTTATCAGGTAATGTCATTTCCATGTACTTCATGTACATACAGATAATAGTTTGTTCTAAGTCATACTATCTCATATAAACATCAAGGAACATGTATGGGCTCAATAATAACCAATTTCCCATATACATATACTTTCCACATCATGAATTCAAATAACATATACAAATCATAGCCATGTATTTCAAGTACATTTTCATAATATTTTGTTTCAAGTTAAGATTATTTCATGTCAGGCTTATGCTCATTAAATCAATTAAAATATCAATGGAAATTTAGGAAAATATGCTCGTAGTGTAAAAATCTATAATCTTAGATGAACATATTCATCAAACAAGTTCCATGTTCATGTATAACCATCTCATACTTTCATATATCATGTCTCATCATTTTCATGTATTTTAGGCAGATACATGTAATAATTTATTTCGTTTTCATATTTTCTCATGTCAAGATTTTTGCCCGTTGAATTATTGAAAACATCAATGGATACACAAGTAGTACACTCGCAGTGTACAAATCAAATGTAACAGCCTGATTTAGACCCTAGTCAAAATAGTGTTTTATTCTGTCCTTATTATATGTGAATTAATATCTGTAAAAATTTCGTATGAAAATTTGATTGTTTCTGTGCTTAATTTGATAAAAGGACTTAATCGCGTAAAATGTAAAAGTGGCTAGCTATTTGTTAAAGTGCTTAATTTCTATGTATCTTTAAATGAGATGTCCTTATGTTGTAATTAGATCATGATTAGTGGAAATTGACATAAAAGGTCAACCCTTAAATGTTTTCATTAAGGGCAAAATTTGTATTTGGTAATTAATGTTATATTAATAAAAAAAATGCATAAAATTATTCATTTTGTGTTCATCCTTTCCAAAATTCAACGAAAAAGAATAGATAAAAGTTTGTCTAGGGTTCAGAAATTACTCATATTAGTTAATGTATGATTTTTTGATCGATTTTTGATGATTTTTATGTTTTTGTGATCGTTGCTTAGTAATCTTTCAAGCCCATGTCTCAATTTCTGAATTTGATTATGATTTTAAGATGTACCATTGTTGATAATATGAGTTTTATGAAATTTGATGATAGAAAGTGAAAGATATGTGTTAGATTACTATGTTTTGTATTGGGATTTTTGATGAATTTGAGTATTTTGGACTAAATTGTGAAAATGAGAACTTGAGGGGTTAAAATGTGAAATAAATGAAATATGTGGGCTTATATGAACTAAATGAAAATTTGTTTAAGCCTGTGTATATGGAAATTTTGTGTATTTTGTAATTTTATGAACTAGGGACTAAATTGTTAAAATGTGAAAATGTGAGGGATAATTTGTAAAATGCCCTAATTATATGTTTTTGGATTGAATTGAATGATTTAGTGAATAAAAGAGTTAAATTTGAATTTATATAGATCAAGAACCAAAGAAAACAGATTTAGATTGGGGAAAGTCGAAAGTCGTCGAGTAGTCGATTAGTCGTTCATTTCCGTTCATTTCCGTACGAGGTAACTCGATATACAAAGAAATGTATTGAATTTAATTATTAATTGCTTATATGATATTTAAATTGTGATGAATGGATTTGAAAGCAAAATATGTGAAATCTGAGAAAGTTCCGATAATGTGACGATGCCCGAAAAGTCCCGTACGATAGGATTTCTGATATGTGATTTCATATAAGACCACATCTGGGACGTTTACATCAATTTGAGATTTACGTGTAAGACCATGTTTGGAAAATCGGCATCGTATTTGATTTCGTGTAAGACCCTGTCTGGGATAGTAGCATCAATATTTGATTACATGTAAGACAACATTTGGGACATTGGCATTGTACGAGCTTTCCAAGCTATCCGCGTATCCTATTTGATTTTGAATGGTTCAACGGGCATTCGAGAAAATGAATGAGTATGTGAACTTGTATCCAATTCAGGTACGTTTGAAATGTCTATTAAGATTGAGAATGAAAGGTAAGCATATGTATATACGTGGACATATGAGATATGTATGAGTTATTTGAGAATGAGATGTGCATATGTAGGTGAATTATGAGCAATTGAGCTATATAAGAATTATAGATATGTGGTTATATTTTGCCATGAACTACATGAATGAAATGATTTAGAAATGTGTTATGTGATAAGTTTATTTGTATATGGCTTACTAAGCTTGTAACACCCCAAACCTGGCTTAGACGTTATGGTTGAATCTGGCGGTGTCACATTGGAGTGCTTTTTGAAGACTTGATCTTTTCGGTAAAAATTCGTTACTGAATTTAAATCCTTTTATTATCATTTAACAAAATTTCTCGTCAAAAACGCTTACCAATTTATTTGCCTTTGGTATATTATTTTAACTTAAACTGTGGAAGCATTTTGAAAACTTTGTTGTCTAAAGCTCGTGTTTTTAAAAAAATTGTGATTATTTTGAAACCCCGTGTTTTCCTAGACCAGCAATTTAATATAAGAAATCAAAAGCTCAATTAAAACTTAATCACACAAATGGCCTTATTACATAATCAAAAACCCAATATGAAATTTAAAATAAATAAAGTCATATGCAAGACATGGCAGTCGTGTGGCCACCTTCAAGTCCCTCGTAGTGCCAAATCGTCTAAGGCTGGGGATTACCTGTACAATTAAAAAGAAAGGGTAAGTTTATGAAAACTCAGTGTGTAATCCCAATATTAAACAAATAGTGAATAACACAGTCTAGGCCTAAGCCCAGATTAGTAACAGTTTGGGCCTGAGCCCTATTCAGTATCAGTACAGTCTGGGCCTTAGCACTATATAGTAATAGTGTGGCCTAAGCCCAATACAATATCAGTACAGTGTAATGCAATTATGCATCCCACCCAAATCCAGCCAGCACATCACCCGTACCAACCAACACACCATGTGGGGAAATAAATCGACCCACCCAGCCAGCACACTAATAACGCAGCAAAGCTTCCAGCAATAGTAATGCAGCATAGTTGCCAGAAACAGTAAATGTGGCAAAGCCACCAGTATCAGTAATTATGGCATAGCCACCAGTAACAGTGAATGTGACATAGTCACCAGTATAGTACTTCCTCCATATCAAAATCCCAACCCCATGTAATATGTCATGTCATAAATATTACCTGTATGCAAAGTCATACTCAGTAAAATCATATATGTAAATCATAAGCACATCAGTCATTTGGAACAAAAGGGCATAATTGTCATTTTACCATATAGGGGTATTACGGTCATTTTACCCTATAGGGGCATTACAGTCATTTTACCCTACAGGGTATTACGATCATTTTACCCCATAGGGGCATTACGGTCATTTTACCCTACAGGGGTATTACGGTCATTTTACCCTACAGGGGCATTACGATCATTTTACCCTACAGGGGCATTACAGTCATTTTACCCTATAAGGGTATTACGGTCATTTTACCCTACAGGGGTATTACGGTTATTTTACCCTACAAGGGCATTACGGTCATTTTACCCTATAGGGGCATTATGGTCATTTTATCCTACAGGGGTATTATGGTCATTTTACTACTTTTAGGGTCTCTGTATAGATAACGACCCTTTAAAAGGTCTACAGTTGTCTCGAACGACTCAGATAACCTAAATGATCATAATGGTGTAAATGGGCCCAAGGCCCATTAATCGGCCTAGGCGGGCCCACATGCTCGTGTGTCCCATTTAGCCCAAATTCAGTTGCGTCTATACGATCACCATAGCCCACTCCATTATTTGTCACTTACCGTAGATTTTATTTGTGTGGGGCCCACAAGCCTATTGGCCTACACGGCCCATCTCGACCCAACGAGGCCCATTGCGACCCAAGCCCACGAGAACGCTCGTGGCGGCTTCTACAATTTGTCGCCCATGACTTGTGTGCTCAATTTACCACACAAGTGTTCGCACGCTCGTGCGGTCTCAAATGCCGAGGTTTCGGCTTTTTGGTTTTTGCCGATTCACAGTAACATGGTGGTGTGAATACACACTTGATTACGAAAAGAGTGTAATCCCCACGAACTCCAACCTAGATTCAAACATGTTCAAGAGTTAGTCCTTCATCGCTAGGGTTACCCACCCTCTCATAAGCACTTTATTCTCAATAGGATACAAGTTACCAACCTTGCTTGATCGAGTATGGTTTACTACTCCCTTAAACCGGTGACTCCGCTCGACTTCCAAATCCTTGGCAAAATTGTATCACATTCCAATACTCTTACTTCCCATCATAACCGAACAATAGTTATAACCATAAAGTCAGAGACTTACCACTATATAGAAACTGAGAAAAGTTGAGGGGAGTAATTGGCCTACCCACACAAGAGCCGATCGCACAGAACAACTGAGACAACACGAAAAGGTCACACCTTTATCAGGAAACCGCCATTTGAAAGAGATGCTAACTTAAGCTATGTATATAACTAAGAGAGGATAAGAATTATCATTTTCATACACTGATCAAAAACAGTAGTCCAGAACCGCCAGGAAGAAGAGTTGAGAAAGAGTTGTAAACAGAGAAGAGGAGAACAAGATCTGATATATTCGGCAAGATCCAAAAGGAATATTGAGAGGAGAAGAAAGGTAATTGAAGAATGAAGTCGACTTGATTGATAGAAAAGAGAAATAAAGGTTTGACTAATCAAGGAACAACATACCAAGGAAGATAATACTGAGAGCAAGAGAAAGAAGAAATCGTTCAAGCGAATACACTTGAAAGGTAATAGAGAAGTAAAGAGTCATACAAAACTGCCCAAATGGTTACACTTGAATTCGGCTACACTTGAAAAAAAAAGAGAAAAGAAAGGTACCAATTCGGCACTAAATGCCCCAAATCAAAATTGCACAAAGAGAACAACACCCAAAACTCTCCAATTGCCGAAAATGCACACAAAGGGACCCCTAAGCTGAATTTTCACACACAAATTCCCTATTCGACTACAACACTCTCCAAGTTTGAAATTCCTTGATTTTCTCTCTACCTAATTCTCTCCCATATCCATAACAACCATTATCATATCCCTTAATTTTCTCCCCTTGAACAGCTCCACAACCACCTCAGGAGAGTTTTAATCCAACTCTACCTCTCTCACCTTATAGAAATAAAATAAATGTACCCTGCAAATCATGGGATTCGAACTTAAGATTCCTTTCCACCATAATGATGCCACAACCACTAGACCATATGCTTCCTTATGATAACTTTTAACCACTAATATTTATAAGGCCTACAAGCTAAAGCTAAGGTTCACTTAAGAGAAAAACTAAAATTTTGCTAAAGCCTAGATTTGAACCTAGGACTTCTCAGACATCCCAAAACACACCCAATCCACTCAACCACCACACCAAACATGCAATTTGTGACACTTTCTTGCTCAACTAATATATTTATAAGCCTCCTACTAATAGTTCCCACGCTCAATGCCCAATACTTCTAGGCCCAATTTCGGGGTGTTACAAAGCTTTTGAAAGCTTACTTTGTGTCTGTTTGCTTTGTGTTTTAGATATCGAAGCTACTGAAGGATCGGGATTGTTGAGGATCATCACCACACTATCAAATATTATTTTGGTACCTTTTGAAAATGTATATATCAAAGTATGGCATGTATAGGCTAGGATATATGTGTTATGTTTATGAGTTATGAATATTTAGCCAAGTGATATGGCTTGGTTTTGATTGTGTTTATGAATGTCTTTTGAGCATAATCTATGTGATACAATATTGCGAAAATGATGTGTTCAGAATGGCCAAGAGAAATGGTCAATTTGGTAAGATTTTGGCATGAGGTTGGATGAAGTAAAATAAGGTTATGAAACATATGTTTTGGTATGATTTTGGTTTATGATTTGGCATGATTTTGGTATGGATATAAGCATGAAATTTGTTGTTAATGATATGGCATGAATGGTGTATGTTTTGGTTATGTATTGGTTGGAAATTGGTATAAAATGTTTTGGTTTTGAACTTGTAGGGAGTACCCAAAATTTGGGTGGCAAGTTGGCCTTGTAAATGACCTATTTTTTCCTACACGGGCAGGGACACGAGACCATTTCAAAATAAGCCTAAGCAGACCACACAGTCGTATATATATGGGCATGTGCTACACCGTGTGGCCAAGTCAGTTTCAAGCACGGGCTAGACACACGGGCGTGTGACTGGCCGTGTGGCTAAGTCAATAGCCTCTCTAATTTTCACACAACCTGGCACACGGGCGTGTCATATGGCCATATGGACAAGTCAGTATGTATGTTCTGTTTCGCCATGGCCTATACACATGGGCATGTCTAATGCCGTGTGAGGCACACGGCTTGTTCACATGGGTGTGTGACCTCTGTAACTTAGAAAATTGTTTAGTTTTTGAAAAATTTTGTATCTACTCAGTTGAGTCCCAACCTCTTTCTAATGCATGTTGAAGGTCTCATTGACCTAATAAAGGGACTTATTGTTAATATTTGAATATGATATGAAAATGTATGACTGTTGATTGTGAAATAATTGTGAAATGTTCCGATATGTCCGGTAATGCCTCTTTACCCTAATTCAGTGACGGATAGGAGTTAGAGGTGTTATATAAAAAATCGTCAATTCATATTCAGGGGTACCCAATTAGGGGCACATAATCGGGAAGCACACTTTTGAGCCTTGTAACGAGAAGCTCACAGAGAGGCATTTCGGGAAGCTCATAAAGAGCCTATTGAGAAGCTTATCCAGGCTATATAACGGAAAGCTCAGAAGAGTTGTAATCAGGAAGTTCATAAAGAATCATATCAAGAAGTTCACAAAGAACCATATCAGGAAGCTTCGGATAGCCAATATCGAGAAGTTGAAGCGAGCACTATCGAGAAGCTCACAAAGAGCCAATTTAACATGAAGTTCATAAAAAACCTTTAACCGGGATGCTCATAAGAGCTAAGGTGTGTCCACAACAAATATAGGATCACAACCTATGAGGACGCTTCGAAGAGCTGTCATTGGAAAGCTCGCAAGAACCTTATACGGGAAGCTCAAGAGGGCTTATAACGGGATGCTCATAAGAGCTGTGGTGTGTCCGCAACATAAGCTAGGCTACAACCAATACAGGAAATCCTGTATTCATGGACTTTCATTTATTCAAACAGGATTTGACACTTTTCTGGCATTGTCGAATATGTGATCATTTCATATGTTTATAACATTTATATAATTCACATAAATACATTCAACACAAGCATATAAATATACACAATTTAGTTATACGAACTTACCTCAATATATGTTCGTATACGTAAAATCTATTAATTCGACACTTTCTCTTTTCCTCGCTCTAACTCTAAATTTGGTCTATCCAGATCTATACGAGTAAATTTAACATCAATTAAATACAATTCATACTCAATTCAGTCTAATTCACATCTTAGGCAAAATTACCATTTTCCCCTAAACTTTTAATTAATGATGATTTCGTCCCTAGGCTCGAAAAATTAAATTCATGCAATTTAATCCTTGTTCCAAGTGTAGCTGATTTTGACATGTAACATTTACAGCCCATATATTTCACAAAATTTAGAATTTTTCCTTGACTTTTACATATTTAAAATTTAGTCCCTAAATTACATTTTCATCAAAATTCACTTTATAAAAGTAGTTTATCTATCAACAACCTTTTATTTTCTACCATAAATTTCAAAATTTCAGCATTTACATCCATGGAAAAATTTCTATACTTTGATATCTTTACAAATTAATCCCCAAAATATATAGATTAAGCTATCCCGATCTTAAAAATATAAAAATTACTAAAAATGGGACTTGAATACTTACCTATTTTGGCCAATTAAGTTTTCTCTTGAATACTTACCTATTTTGGCCAATTAAGTTTTCTCTTTCTTCCATTCTCCATAGCTAGGGTTTCCATATTTTATTTGAGAAAGATAATGATAAAATGATGATATTTCTTTATTTTATTATTTATCATCTTTATTTATCATCTTTCCAATTTTGTCCTTTTCTTTAATTAATTTTCCATGGATGAATCATCATCCTAAACAACTAAGCATTTTTTTAATGGTCTAATTACCATATAAGGACCTCAAATTTTGAATTCCATAGCTATTTAATCCTTTTAGCTATTAAAACTCAACTTTGCACTTTGTGTAGTTTGGTCCTTTATCAAATTAGACATGTAATCGGTAAATTTTTTTTACGAAATTTTTATATGACGTTGTTATCATACTGTAGATCATAAAAGAATTTTACAATAATTTCCTTTCAGGAATCAAATTTGTGGTCCCAAAATCACTGTTCCGGTTTTATCAAAAACGGGCTGTTACAGGTTCAGATTGAGAGAAATGAAACCCTTGGCCTGAAAACCCTATAATGTCAATTAGGTAGATGAGGTCGAGAGAATAGTCTATCAAGTACCACTTAGCTTGTCCCAATTTGAACTATGAGGTCGAGAGATAAGTAGTTCTTGTTGACTAGTTAGGTTAGTTAGAGGCTGAAAGGGAATAACTAGGTTAACTAGTAGCTGACTGAATTGAACCAAGTCAGAAGTTAGCTACAAATACTGAAGTAAGTTAGTCTTCTGTTTTTAGATTTTAGAGATTTATAATCACTGATTTTTGTTATTTAATGTTCTTAGCATGTTTTATTTTCATTCACATATTTGTATGATTTATCCGAATATAGTTCTAATTCACTACTACTTGGACTTGTTATCGTAGGGATTAAGTACTAGTTTAATCAAGCCTCCTTTGAGTACAATCCTCGAAATACTTCCGTGTTCCATTGTAACTTCTATATTACAATTTGATCTGTATACTTGCGAACATCGCCTAGTTCTACATCTTTAGTTATAGTATTTTCACTCTCGTTGTTAGCATGTTAAGAGGCAGTTGTCAGGCCTTTAGAATGTGTATCAGATGTGATCTTGACTAGAACATGGCCTGTGAGACCTCCAAACAAGCTTGGGATAAGCTGAAGAAGGATCTCGACAAAATTATGGTTGTTGTAAACAACATAAGGCTGCTTGGAGATCAAATTAGTGACTTCAGGATTGTAGAGAAGGTTATAACTCTTGAGAAATATGAGTCTAAGATTTCCTTTTCAGAAGACTCAAGAGATCTGCCAATAATTTATTTGTTTAAGTTGGTAAATGTTCTCTATGCTCTAGACCAAAGAAGAGCAAGCAAATAAGAGGAACACTCTGAAGGAGCATTTCAAGCTAGAAGCAAAGAGGGCTCGAGCTACTCAAGAAATAAGGGAAAGAAGAGTTGGGTTGAAAGTAAAGAAAAGCAAATGAAAGACAGTGGAAAGGAGAAGTATCCATTATGTTCTTATTGCAAAAAGAACATTGACTTGGAGAAATACTGTTGGTTCAGGCCAAACATCCAATGTAGAGCCTGCAAACAACTTGGTCACATGGAGAGGGTGTGCTAAAACAAGGGGTAGCCACAACAACATAATGCTCAAGCTTAAGCAGTTGATGGGAACCATGCTTAGGAGGAGTTGTTGTTCACTACCTCTTACTTTAAAACCAATAGCAACATCAAAAAGCATAGACTCATTGACAGTGGTTGTACTAATCATATGACCTCAGATTCAAACAATTTAAACAAGATTGAAAAAAGTTTCAAATCCAGAATCAGAGTTGGAAATGGCCAGTACATTAAGGCAGAAGGGAAAAGATATGTTTTTGTAACAACCCATTTTTTAGTGGTGTCAGAAACAGTGGTTTTGAAGCCATAATTCTTCCGTGTTAGTCTGTAAATTCTAATTATTTAATATTTACGAGGTCATTAGTATTGTATTAAATTTTCTTAAGAAATTTTAATGTTACGGTAGTTAATTAATTAAAAAGGACTAAATCGTAAAAGTTGAAAAAGTTAGTTCCTATTAGTTAGAAGTACTAAATGGAAATGAGAATTAATGGACTTAAATGGTAAACATACCATGTAATTATATATAATGGATGATTAAAAGTTGATTTGGTGTGAAATTTAAATGTTTATTAAAGGATAAAATGGTAAATAGATAATAAAACATAAATTAAGTAAAATCAAGTTGTCATCTTCCTCATTTTGCCTTGTTGAAACTGAAACACCATGGAAATTTGAGGGAAGCTTTCGGCCTTGGCTTAAGTCACTTGCATGGTAGGCAGTTTTCATCTAGTTTTCATAAATTTTATATTTTTAGGATCGTTTTAGCTCTATCTATCTAACCTGGGAGTTAATTTGTAAAACTATTAAATGTTTTGGAAGATTCCATTGATGAATTCGGTGTGTTTTTGAAGTTTAATGGTAGAATATGATGCTTAGGTGTTGAATAGAAATATTTTGTTAAGTGATTTTTTATAATTTTCAAGTTTAGGGATTTAATTGAAAATAGTGAAAATATGACATGTTATTCTCATGAAATTGATTGATTTAGAATAGTTGTAAATTCAATTCTATGGATATAAATTTTAATTGTAAAAATAATCTTGTTCTAGCTTTAGGGATCAAATTGAATAAAGTATAAAAGTTTGGGGCAAAAGTGAAAAGTTGTAAATAGGAAGAAATATATACTAAATTGAGGATTAAATGAAATTGAAGTTAATAAATTGAAATAAACTATTTTATAGATCAAGAAAAAGTAGATAACCGAGTAAAAGGTTGTTGATTAGTCCTTGAACTTTTGTTGTCACTGTAGTTTAGCCCAGTAAGTTCATTTGGTTTTGTTTTAATTTGATATGTTATATTGATTGTGAAATTGGTTGTCGAATATTTTGGTATAATTGGTTTGTTATAAATTGACGTGAATTGAGTAAGTAATTGTTTAAACGTTGTTAAACGATTATATGTTTGGAGCCGGATGGACGTAGGATATGATAGAATTGGCATGCCAATAGGTTTTTAATGCACGAGATATGAGTTTAACTTAGGATGAGATGGTAATTATGGATTCGTTACTGTCCACTGAATGTACCGAAGTCTAGCATTTGTTGTGGATTATCGTGTTATATTTGCAGTGATTCTGGTGTTTTACTGAGGTCGAATGTAAAGCCTTTGGGCTTGGGACTGGGTGCCCATGTTTGTTTTCAGTTGGTTTGGTTTGTTTGAGTGTTTTGGCTTGTTCCAGATGATTAATCGTGTATCTGAATCTATTTATATCATTTATCGGGCAGGTTTTCAATGGTTATATGATTCATTATTTAATCTTATAAATGCCCATACGGTCTTTTGTGTAATAGTCCATTTTCCAATAAAATCGGAATAGTAGTTTCGGGACCACAAATCCAATCTAAAAATAAAGTTTATTTTTATTTTATAATATGGTCCATATTATGATAGACTTGTCGTGTGAAAATTTGGATACGAAAATTTTATCGATTGAGTGCTTAATTACGAGAAGGACTAAATCGCATAAAATGTAAAAGTTGAATTCTAGTAGCTATAAGGATTAAATAGCTATGAAATTCAAATCTAGAGGTCCTTATATGGTAATTAGATCATTTAAGAAAAGTATTTAGATTTTTCGTGACTCATCCATGGAAAAATTAGAAAAGCGTTGGGACTAAATTGGAAATTAAAATAATTAATTAAGTAAAAGATGATAAAAAGAATATCATTTTATTTTGTCAACTTCAACCCCAAAATTATATGGAAACCCTAGGAGAGAGAGCAGAAACATTCAAGGCTTAATTGGGTAAGTTTCCTTGTCTCGTTTTTAGTAATTTTGATATTTTTGAAACCAGGATAGCTTAAATTATCTAATTAGGGGATTAATTTCTCAAAGTATGGAAAATGGGTCACGGATGTATATGCTGAAAATTAGAAATTTAAGGTAGAAAATGAAAGGTTGTTGATAGATCAACAACTTTTACAAAGTGATTTTTGATGAAAACATGATTTAGGGAGTAAAATGTAAACTTGTGAAATTGAAGAAAAATGCTAAATTTTTATGAATACATGTGCTGTAAATTTTGTAATGGGATTTTGGTTAGGCTTGGGATAGGGAGTAAATTGCATAAGTTTAATTTTCCGAGCCTAGGGACAAAATTGGAATTTATAGAAAAGTTAGGGGCAAAATGGTAATTTTGCCTAGAGCATAAATTGAGTTCAAACAAAAATGAAATATGAGCATTGATGATTAAATCTATTTATATAGATCCAGACAACACAAATTCGAGGTTAGACCAAAGAAAAGAAAAGGTTTTGAATTAGTATATGACTTACGCGAACAAGTGTCGAGGTAAGTTCGTGTAACTTAATCGAGCATGTAATTATGTTAAATGAATGTTGTGTTTGTATATAATGTGAGTTATATTGAAATGTATTACTTGAATGCTATAATGGAAAATTTAATACATGCTTGAAATGGTGAAAAAGGGTTAAGTCCCGATTGAATATTGAATTCTGATGAATATATGTGTTTTCTCAAAATGGATGAGGTCCTACATTTGTTGTGAATGAGATTTAGCTCGGATGAGTAATCCTATTGACCTTATTATAGAAAGGATTTAGCCCGGATGGGTAATCTTGATAAATAACTCTCGAGTATACATTATGATTAGGATTTAGGCTGGACTGGTAATCCTGTTATACGATATGTGGCTTGAGAGTGTGTTCCATGATTTAGTTCCCTAATGGGTACCCTTCAATTAGAATTGACGGATTATTGAATCGTACGCCTTGAGTGTACTACTTGAGCATCCAACGAAAATTTCAATGATTTAACGGACACAAGTCTTAACATCATATAAGAATTATGAGGTGAAATGATAATGACTTGAAAGAATATTGCATGATGAGCTCATCTGTGTTTACTTGATTGATATGAAGATTTTGGTGACTAACATGTTTGATTGAATGCATGTGTTTAGACAATTTTCTAATGGATAGAAAAAACATGATATTGTATGCTTAGATTTAATAAACGAGATTGGTAAGTTTAGTTTCCGTTATATGAACTTACTAAGCATGTAATGCTTACTTTGTTTTATTTTCCCTGTTTTATAGTGCTCGAAAGCTCATGAAGGTTGGAGATCATTGGAGCATCGTCACACTAACAACTAGTTATTTTGGGTATATATAGTAAAATCATTTTGGTGTAATAACATGTATAGGACAACTTGACCATTAGTGGTTTGATAATGATGCTTGTAATCCAGCCATTGGAATGGCTAGCAATGTTTGTTTTGATATACTTGTAATTTCATGTTATGGCAGCTATTTATATATGTATATATATATTAAGTAGTTGATCAAATCATGTTTAACACATGGATTGAACTAAGGTAAGATTGTAACATGTATGCATGCAATGATATGCCCTATTGAATGATGGAAATTGCTTAATTTGGATACTTGAAATGGTTGGAAGGTGTTTGGTATGTTTTAGTACAAGAAAATCGTAAATTCAGGTGACAAATGAGGCTAGGAAATGACTTTATTTTGTCCACATGGGCAGACACATGGTCGTGTGTCTAGACCATGTGTGACACACGGCCTGGTACCTGGTCATGTGGCTAGGCCGTGTGTCCCTTGCACCTTAATTTTGAGAAACAGAATGCTCAGAATTGAGCATAAGGTCAAAGACACGAGCGCGTGTCTTTGCCGTGTGTGCTACACGGCCTAGAACACGGACGCGTGTCTTGGCCGTGTGAAACTTGAACCTAAGTTTGAATTAAATTGATTAACCACACGGCCTAGCACACGGGCGTGTGGCATGGCTGTGTACACAAGTTAGAAAGTTACACGAGGTTGAACATGGCCTCTAGCACGGGCGTGTCCCAAGGTCACATAGGCATGTGAGCCCTGCACCTTGGAAAACTTATGAAATGTCGCAAAAAATTGTTAGAGCTCCCGATTAAGTCCTGACTTGATTCTATTGCTCGTTTTGTCCTCGAGGGCCCAATTAAGAGATGTTTTGTATGATCTTGGTTAATGAATAGTAATTTAAATAAATTGTAACGCCCCGAATTTTGGGCCTAGAAGTTTTTAGTCTCGAATGGGTGCAGTTAGGAGACTGTACATAAATATTTAATTGTGCAAGGAAGTGACACAATTGAGTGTTTAGCTTAGTGGTTGTGTGCTCTGGAAGTGTTTGGGAAGTCCTGGGTTCAAGCCTTGGCTTCCACAAAAATTTTGGATTTTAAGGATAAAACCCCTATCTTTGGCCAGTAGGGTTATAAGTTTAATTTGGAAAAGTATGACACAAAAAGGCTACTGATCTAGTGGTAAGTGGCGTGTTGTATATGCTAATGGTCTGAGGTTCGAATCCTTACTTGAGCAAAAGGAGGTTATTTTTGCTAAAGGCCATGGGAGGAAGTTGTGTTTGACCGAAACACCAAGAATTTGAACCGGTTTGAATAGTATTGTTGTTGGCCGAATTTGGGGAGTAAAAAAGGGGATTTTTTGAATGTTTGAATTGGTGGACAGGAGAAAATTTAGAAGAAATTCGTGGAGTGGATCAAGGAGTAAGGAAGAGGGAGTTGGTTGCCGAAAATAAGACTCTTCTTCTGCCAAAATTGGTCATAGGCACTTAGTGCCGAATTTGGCTATTGGTTGCTCTATTTTTCGATAGCTGATTCCTTTTGCTTCTTTCGTTCTCTTTTATTTATGCTAGTTTACTAGCCGAAACTTATTTGTGATCATTTGGGGATGCTTCGTGTTAATTACTTTGACTCTGCTCTATCGACTGATACCTTGTTTAATCTACATTTGTCTCTCCATCACTTCTCCTTCTTCTAATTTTCTTTGCCATAGCCAAACCTTCCCTCCTCTCTTCTCCCTTTCTCTCAATCAACTTTCCCCTAGCCGATTGTACCCTATTCTCTTCTCTAACTCATTCGGTTTTGGCTTGTGGTGATTGAGTCATTCTTTTTCCTTCTCCCTTCTCTTCAGTGCCATCGGGTTCTAGCTAGCTAAATAGTGCTCCTACGTTGACTTTCTGGGAGCTGATTCTTTCTGTTATTCCTATCTGTCGATTTGGATGGCAAGTACTTTTTCATTGGATGTTGTTTCTATCCATTCTTTTCTCTTCGGTCATAGCTATGATTCCCTTTTAACCTTGTCTTTTCTGATCAGCATTGTTAGGGGAGTGGTGATGTTAGTTCTGCCTCGTCTTAGCGGCTATCTTGTTGGGGATTGTGAATCGATTGTTTCCACCCTCAAAAATCAGTTTCATAATTCTTTTTGGTAAGTGTTATTTGTTGGTTCAATTGGTTATGTGAACTTTCTATTAGAGGATAATAGAATTCTAGTCTGAATGTAGTCGATCTGTAGTAATCTATAATCGATCTTCGGCGGCGTCTAAGGGGTGAGGAACCTTAAGTGTTCGATCAAGGTAAGTGTCGAATCATAATTAGTATAAGTATTATTAAAGGGTTTAGTTACCCATTTGTTAAAGGACTGACGTTGGGGATATGTTTGAATATAGGTTGGTGTTCGAGGGAACTACACTCTTTTCGCAAACAGGTGTGTATTCACGCACTGAATAGACTGTAGATCAGTAAAAGTTGAGAAGCTGAAAAGTCGAAAGGATGGCCTTTTGGCCATATGGGTGTACGAATGTGCATGTGGTGAACCGAGCCCACGAAACGTGAGTGTTAGACTGGAGAGGCCACCATGGCTGTTGTCATGGGTTTAGGCCGTTCTGAGCCACAATGGGGCGAAATGGGCCATGTGGTTCCAATGGGTTCGTGGGCTCCACATAGATAAAATCAACGGTACGTGGTAATTACTGGATTGGGCTGCGTAGTTCGTATGGCCGTAGTAAATTTTGTGCTTGATGAGCCACACAAGCATGTGGGCTTACTTGGGCTGCATAATGGGCCTCGGGCCCATTTCCACTATTAGAACCGTTAAGGTTATATGAGTAACTCGAGGCGACTGTTGACCTTCTGATGGGTCGATAAGAGTACCTAGACCCCAAGGCAGGTAAAATGACCAAAATACCCCTATAGGTTAAAATGACTATTTTACCCATCGAGGGTAAATGACTGATTTTTGCTAAGATTTGACTGTTCTTTTTGAGTATGACATTTTGCATATATGTATGAATTATGACATGAAATTCTGCATGGGGATGGGTTTATATGCTTTGGAGGAAGTGTACTGTAATGCTATGGTCGCACGGGTCGCACAAGACGACTGTGGACCTGCTGATGGCGTAAAGCCTATTACAGGAAGCTTTGTTGCATTACTACTACTGGCAGCATTGCTACGATATTTATGGCTTTGTGCCACTAGTCATGGCTTTGTGCCACTATTGATGGATTTGTGCCGCTACTAATGGCTTCGAGTCGCTACTCATGGCTTTGTGCCATATACTGATACTAGCAGCTTGCTGCATTACTATTACTAGTAGCTTTGCTACGATATTGGTGTGTTTGCTGGGTGGGTCGACTTGGTCCCCACATGGTGTGTTGGTGGTAGGGAGTGGTGTGTTGGTTGGATTGGGTTGGGTTGCATTATTGTACTGTACTGTTACTGTATTGGACTAAAGCCTACACTGTTACTGTTACTGTTACTGTAATGGGCTCAGGCCCAGTCTATCACTGATATGGGCTTAGGCTCAGACTGTGTTGTTCTCTGTTTGTTTATTATTGGGATTACACACTGAGTTTTCATAAACTCACCCATCTGTCCAGGTAATCCTTAGGCGGATCGGTACTGCGAGGGAATCGGAGATGGCCACACTACTGCTCCTGTTTTCCTTTATTTCATGTTTATTTGCTTTTAGATTACGATTTGAGGTTTAAATTATGTAATAAGGCTTCTTTAATTTTCTAGCTTTTAATTTGGGATTTTTGTTATTGTAATTTATATCTGTTAGAAGTAGAGTGTGGTTTTCCTAAACAATAACTGTTTTCAAAACACTATGTTTTTGCAACACTTTTGAAATGCTTCCGCAACAAACAATGTTTTGAAAATAATAACAATTTAAAATGAATAACATATAGCTATTTTGATTTGAGTTCTAACAAAGAGGCCTTAAATTCCCAAACGGGTTTACATGAGCAAGAGAAAATTTTCGAAAAGCACTCCAATGTGACATCGCCAGATTCGGCCATAACGTTTATGGCCGGGTTTGGGGTGCTACATAAATTATTGAAAAATGTTCTGAAAGTTTCGATAATACACTGAAACCTCGTTCCAACGATGGATATGGGTTAGGGGTGTTACATTTAGTGGTATCAGAGCTATAGTTTAGTTGATTCTCGAATTTAACGTAGCAAACACGAGTTTAGCTATACATACCATTATATAAATTGTGATTGTGAGATGACTCCTGATCATTTAACTGTGTTTTTCATATAGTAATGTCATCTAACTGATCTAGAGCTGAATCCGAGAAAGCTGAGAGTAATGCTTCAGCTTCAGTTCAAAGAGTTACGTCTGCGTTTGGTAGTGAAAGGCTCGTGTCTAAGGGCCGAAGTGAGGAGGCAAAACAAGCCTTCTTTCAAATAATGAATGAATGGTTTACCCAATATATGAGAACAAACCTTGCTATACAACGACCTCTCCCACTTGCTCCCCAACCGATTCCTGAGATACCACAGGGTGCTGAACCTATTAGAACAGGTAAGCCTCTGATAGATAAAATTTGTAAGCATGGGGCAGAAGAATTTAGAGCTGCCACAAATGATGATTTGGAAAGGGCTGCGTTTTGGCTAGAAAATACTATCCAGGTTTTTGATGAATTATCCTATACACTTGCCAAATGTATGAAATGTGCAGTATCTCTACTGAAGGATACAACTTATCATTGGTAGAATACCATAACTTTAGTGGTACTGAGAGAAAAGGTTACATGAGAATTCTTTTAGGCTGAATTCAGAAAGAAATATGTTAGTCAGAAATTTATGGATCAGAAAAAGAAAGAATTTTTAGAACTTAAGCAGGGAAATATGACTGTGTCTGAGTCTGAATGAGAATTTGTTTGGTTGAGAAAATATGCCAGAGAATGGGTTCTAACTGAGGCTGAGATGTGTAAACGCTTTGAAGAGGGTTTAAATGAATATATCAAGTTATTGATTGGAATTCTCAAAATAAGGGAATTTGTGGTGTTAGTCAGTCAAGCCCACAAAGCTGAGGAATTGAGTAAAGAAAAGAAACAAGCTGAAAGAGAGGCTCAGGTTTCTGGAAAAAGAACTATGAGTAAGTCACAATCATTTGCTTCTAAAAAATTAAAGAGATATTATGATCGTGTGACCACCTCTATGGGATATTCTAGAAGAGAGCGAGGCTCTCAACGTTCTAACCCGAGATCTTCATCTCCATCTGTGACCAGTGTGGGTAGTGTTGGTAATCCCAAATTGAAATGTAAACATTGTAACAAATTTCATCATGGGGAATGTTGGTCTAGAAGTGGAGCTTGTTTTAGACGTGGTTCATTTGATCATTTTCTCAGAGATTGTTTAGAAAGAGTTGAAAAAGAGAGAGAACCAGCTCCAAAGCCTAGTAATCCTATCTCAAGAGGTAGACCACCTCATCATCCCGGCAATGTTAGTGGTAGTCGAGGTACTACCAGGGATACAACAGTTAGATGGCATGAGCACTTGCAAGAACATATGTTCTTCGTGGTAAAGAAGATGCCTCTGCACCAATCGTCATCATTGGTACATTTTCTTTACTTGATACTGATATTACTACTTTGATTGATCCTGGTTTCACACATTCATATATATGCACGAACTTAGTGACTGTTAAAAATTTACCTGTTGAGTTCACTGAATTTGTGGTTAAAGTTTCAAACCCCTTGGGCCGGTGTGTTATGGTCGATAAAGTTTGTAACAACTGTCCGTTGATGGTAAAAGGTTATTGCTTTCCAGCTAACTTGATTTTATTTCCATTTGATGAATTTGATGTGATCTTGGGAATGAACTGGTTAACTTAACATGATACAGTGGTGAATTGTAAACAGAAATATATTGTATTGAAATGTGAGAGTGGTGAATTACTTCATGTTGAATCTGCTAAACTGGATGGATTACCTAATGTAATTTCAGCAATATCAGCACAGAAATATGTCAAAAAGAGTTATAATGCTTACCTTGCATATGTTTTGGATGCTAAAGTATTTGAGTCAGGACTCAATCAGTGCCAGTTTTATGTGAATTTCCTGATGTATTCCCAGAAGTATTACCTGGTTTACCATTGGATAGGGAAGTGGAATTCTCTATGGATCTTGTTCTGGGAACAACACCTATATCCATAGCACCTTACAGAATGACTCCTACTGAATTGAAAGAGTTGAAAGCACAGCTGCAACAATTGATCGACAGAGGTTTTGCTCAACGTAGTTTCTCACCTTGGGGTGTGCCAGTTTTATTTGTAAAGAAGAAAGATGGATCGTTACGGCTATGCATTGATTATAGATAGCTCAACAAAGTTACAATAAAAAACAAGGACCCATTGCCTCGTATTGATGACCTATTTGACCAGTTAAAATGTGCCACTGTACTTTCGAAGATTGATCTTCGCTCTAGCTATTATCAACTACGGGTAAAAGATTCAGATGTACCCAAGACAACTTTTTGAACCAGGTATGGACACTATGAATTTCTTGTGATGCCATTCGGTTTGACAAATGCACGGTGTTTATGGATTCAATGAACATAATTTTTAGCCCGTATTTGGGCAGGATTGTGGTGGTATTTATAGATGATATTTTGGTTTACTCACGAGATGAAAATGAGCATGGTGAATAGTGTTGCAAACTTTGTGAGAGAAACAATTGTATGCCAAATTCAGTAAATGTGAATCTTGGCTACGAGAAGTTAGTTTTCTCGGGCATATAGTATCTGCTAAAGGTGTCAGAGTAGATCTGAACAAAATTTTAGCCATTGTTAATTGGAAACCACCGAAGAATGTGTTTGAAGTCCGAAGATTTCTGGGACTAGTTGGTTACTATAGGAGATTTGTAAAAATATTTTCAATGATAGCTTCTCCGATGACTTGTTTGCTACAGAAAGATGTAAAGTTTGAGTGGACTGGCAAATGCCAGTAGAGTTTTGATAGATTAAAAGCTTTATTGACAAAAGCACCTGTGTTAGTCTAGCTTGAACTGGGTAAGGAATTTATAATTTACAGTGATGCATCATGGAATAGTTTAGGCTGTGTTTTGATGCAAAAGGTAAAGTAGTAGCCTATGCTTCAAGACAGCTAAAACCACATGAAAAAAACTACCTGACACATGATCTTGAATTGGCAGCCATTATGTTCACATTGAAATTCTGGCGGCATTACTTGTTTAGTGAAAAATGTCACATATTCACTGATCATAAAAGTCTAAAATATTTGATGTCGCAAAAAGATTTGAATTTGAGACATCGTAAATGGCTTGAATTACTAAAAGATTATGACCTTGTCATTGACTATCATCCGGGAAAAGCCAATGTGATTGCTAATGCTTTGAGCAAAAAATCCTTATTTTCTTTACGGGCAATGAATCTGGATTGTCACCATCTGATGATGGTTCAATCATAGCTGAGTTAAAAGTTAGACCAATGTTTTTGCAATATATTTTTGAAGCTCAGAAAAATAATAGTAAGTTGCAAGCAAAACAGATACAGAATGAATCGATTCCCGACTCAGAATTTTAGATTGGGATTGGTGGTTGTTTGTTATTTAGAGGCAAAGTATGTGTACCGAAAGGTTCAGAACTAGTACAGAAGATTTTGAATGAAGCTCATAACGATAACATGTCTATACATCCTGGTAGTAATAAAATGTATAATGATCTGAAAAAGATGTACTGGTGACCAGGAATGAAACGAGATATTTCTAAGTTTGTATCTAAATGTTTGATATGTCAGCAAGTAAAAGTTGAACATCAGTTGCCTTCTAGACTACTACAGCCATTTACGATACTAGAATGGAAATGGGAAAGAATTACTGGATTTTGTATCGGGGTTACCCCTGTCTCCAAAGAAGAAAGATGCATTTGGGTAATTGTTGATCGGTTGACAAAGTTTGCACACTTTATTCCAGTACGTATGAATTTTTCCTTAGATAGATTGGCTGAATTATATGTTTTTGAGATTGTCAAATTGCATGGAGTACCTATCTCCATTATTTCAGATAGAGACCTTCGGTTTACATCTCGATTCTGGAGCAAATTGCAAGAAGCTCTGGGTACTCAGTTACACTTTAGCAATGCATTTCATCCTGTAACACCCGAACCCGTAACCGTCGCCGGAAGGGTTACAAGGTATTACCGAACAGTTCACAACTTAAAAAGCCACCTTAAGACCTCATTTAATAGAAATATAACCTTCTCTAACTCTTTTACATATAAAAGCATCTATTCGAAAAACCACTTAATCAAATTTATCATTTGGATCAATTACACGAGTTTAGCCGAATGCAATTAGTGCTCAATTTCATCTATATTCAATCATTCTATACACATAATCGTTTCATAGATGTATATATATATATATCAAAGTATCAAACATAATTCATCTTGCAGAACTACACTACAAATAACATATATGCATAATACATTGCAACTAGTTTTAACTATTGCATTAATGCACCAACTAAATCTAAAGTAACGAGTTACGCAACCAAAACCTATTCAATAACCATCTATACGGCTAAATACATAAGAACATGTATAATTAGATTCTCGTTTTAAAAAATAAGACATAGATTAAACATCCAACTCCAAAATTATAACATCCATAAAAGTGATCAAAACTTGAAATCCCATTTAACTAAATAGACAAGCCATATTCGCATGGCTTTTTACAAGTACTGGAACAAAATATAACATCTCAAAATGTTATTCAGCCTATACATGCCATAAGTTTAACTTAAAACATAAAATACCAAATTAGTCGATAGTGTGACAAGATGCTGACGATTCCCAAGCTTTCAACTGATTTCAAGAATCTATAAAAAAGAGAACATAAAATTTAAAGTAAGCATTTCATATGCTTAGTAAGTCTTTAAGCTATGTTTTGTACTAAGTTTGAATAAATGATAGATATAAGAATCGAAATTGGATTACTAGAAATTTTTATGTCTTTCCCGAATGTGATTTCCATTCATTTACCTAATTCGTTCTTGCATCTAGAATCTTAGTTCAAAGTCTAACTCTATAATCAGTATAATACCGAATAAACAACTCACATAATTTAAATAGAACAAATGTCACAAGTCACATATCTCAATACTCAACTTAATTATCCTCAAAGCTATACTATTAACGAATATCTCTTATAACACATAACTTCATTTCATAGATTATGCATATACCTCAATTGGCCGAATATTTTTATAATTCATTACCATTTTCCATCAATGCGAAAGATAGCTTAACAAATCACTCCCTTATGCATCTATAGTCAAATATTCAACTCTTAAATTTTTCAATACTTACGCTATGTCACCTTTTGCATACACATAAATAGCCAAATATTAAGAAGAAAGACTTTTGCATCACATATAGATTTTCACCTATACGAGCAAATATACAAATTCAAATAAACATCACATTTTTCATAACATCATGACTAAATGATCCATATCCAAAGTAACACCTTTTACAAACTACAATGTGACCAAACACATATAAAACCATAGGGTCGAATTTTTACTTACTTAAATACCTCATCAAATTGAATTTAATTCACCGGCATCAACCTCCTAGGTATAAACCTGAATCTCACATCGGCATAAGGCCTGCTAGACCAAAGTCTGATATATGTTCACCAGCAATATGCTTGCTAGGCATAAGCCCGAATACATTCCATAGTAGTAACTTATTAGGCCATTAGCCTAATTTATTTTTCACCGGCCATAGGCCTGCTAGGCACGAGCCTGTATAGCTCAAACATGTAATTCATATAAACACTTAGATATCACATTATATTACTCATTTGTTCATGCAAATTTTGATACTCTTACATACCCCAAAACATCAATGAACCACAACCAATATGTTTCCTTAATGTCTTATACATTCGGCTAACATAATTAACATAGAAAGAAAGTTCAAAGATTTAAGCCACAATCAACAACTTATAAAACTATCATTTGAACAAATTATCCTTCAATCTTCATTCGGCTTTTGCTTATATGACATCATATTTTTCGATTCAACAATTAAATTTATTTCTACTTATAATCAAGTTCATTTTGTGACTTAAGAACTTACCTCGATTATTTCGTACGATCGTTTTGGCTACTCAGCTAGCCTCGCTTTTCTCCGATCCGAGTTAGGCCTCTTTTGATTTTGAGCTTAATTTAAAGATAAATTGAACTTATTTAATCAATTTATCCATTTAACTTACTAAACAAATAAAATCATATAATTACGAAAATTTTACATTAACCCCTCTAAAACAAAATAATTCACAATTTAGACTTAAATCACAAAAGCAATTAAAATCACAACCTAAAAGACGTTCATCCACCACAAATACTTTAAATTTCTAACTTCCAAAACAAAATCTAACAACATCCCTTCATGGCCGAATGAACATATAGCTATTAATTCAAAAATTAACACTTGGGCTTTAAATGTAACTTAACAACCAACTCAAAATCACAAAATTTAATGAAAACTAAGTTGAAAACTCACCTTAATTACTTGGGAAATGATCGAATATATGAAGCTTGTTTCTTTCTTCTTCTTTTTTTTTTATTTTCTTTGTTAATCACAACTTGAAGATGAACATGCAAAGTGGCTTTCTATTTTATTTTAATATAAATTCATTTATTTAACCATTAACTAATATGCATATAAATATCAATTAATTTAATTGTTTTCAATAGCTAATGCCGTCCCACTCTAAACTAAATGGCACAATTGCAACTTAACCACTCCCTAAAATTAAACATTCATAATTTGACCATTACACAATCAACCACAAAGTATTTGATTTACGCGATTAAGTCCTATTTATTGGATCGGATGAAATTTTAAAATGAAATTTTTTCACACAACTAATTCACGCATTCAGAACACGAAAAATAATATTTAATTATTTTTCTTACTCGGATTCGTGGTCCTGAAACCACCGTTCTGATTAGGGTCAAAATTAGGCTGTTACACATCCTTAGACAGATGGTCAATCTGAACGGGCAATACAGATATTGGGAGATATGCTTCGATGTTGTATACTTGAGTTTGAAGGTAACTGGGAAAGGTATTTACCTTTAGTTGAATTTGCATACAATAACAGTTATCACTCTATTATTAAAATGGCACCATATGAAGCCTTGTATGGTCGCAAATGTAGACCTCCATTGTATTGGACAAAACTCATTGAGAAAAAGCTACACGGAGTTGACATAGTCCGTGAAACCGAGGAAAAAGTGAAAGTAATTCGGGACAGTTTGAAAACAGCCTCTAATCATCAAAAGTCTTATGCTGATATGAAACGAAAAGAAATAGAATTCCAAATCGGTGACAAGGTATTCTTGAGAGTATCACCTTGGAAGAAAGTTATCCGGTTTGGTCGTAAAGGAAAATTAAGTCCACAGCTCATTGGACCATATGAGACTACAGAAAGAATCGAATCGGTTGTATATCGGTTAGCTTTACCACCAATATTGATCGGATTCATAATGTTTTTCACATGTCTATGCTACGACGGTATCGATCTAATCCTTCACATGTTATTTTTTCGACAGAGATAGAGATTCAACCTGATATGACAGAACGAATCAAAATCTTATTTCGAGAAAAAAAGAGTTAAGAAATAAAAAGATAGCATTAGTAGAAGAGGCTACCTGGGAACCAGAGGGCACTATGAGGAAGCAATACGAAAATCTTTTCACTGGTAAGATTTTCGAGGACGAAAATCCTTAAGGGGGAGAGTTGTAACAACCCATTTTTCAGTGAAATCGGAACAGTGGTTTCAGGACCACAAATCCGATCCAAAAATAAAGTTTATTTTTATTTTATAATATGGTCCGTATTATGATAGGCATGTCATGTGAAAATTTTGATACGAAAATTTTATCGATTAAGTGCTTAATTACGAGAAGGACTAAATCGCATAAAATGCAAAAGTTGAATTATAGTAGCTATAAGGATTAAATAGCTATAAAATTCAAATCTAGAGGTCCTTATATGGTAATTAGACCATTTAAGAAAAGTATGTAGATTTTTGGTGACTCATCCATGGAAAAATTAGAAAAGAGTATGGACAAAGTTAGAAATTGAAATAATTAATTAATTAAAAGTTGATAAAAAGAAATATCATCTTATTTTATCATCTTCAACACCAAATTATATGGAAACCCTAGGAGAGAGAGAAGAAACATTCAAGGATTAATTGGATAAGTTTCCTTGTCCCATTTTTAGTAATTTTGATATTTTTGAAACTGAGATAGCTTAAACTATCTATTTGGCAGACTAATTTAAAAAGTTATCAAAGTATGGAAAATGGGTCATGGATGTATATGCTGAAAATTAGAAATTTAAGGTAGAAAATGAAAGGTTGTTGATAGATCAACAACTTTTACAAAGTGATTTTTGATGAAAACATGATTTAGGGAGTTTATGAATACATGTGCTGTAAATTTTGTAATGGGATTTTGGTTAGGCTTGGAATAGGGAGTAAATTGTATAAGTTTAATTTTCCGAGCCTAGGGACAAAATTGGAATTTATGGAAAAGTTAGGGGCAAAATGGTAATTTTGCCTAAGGCGTAAATTGAGTTCAAATAAATATGAAATATGAGAAATTGATGATTAAAGCTATTTATATAGATCCGGACAACACAAATTCAAGATTAGACTAAGGAAAAGAAAAGGCTTCAAATTAGTAGATTACTTACGCGAACAAGTGTCGAGGTATGTTCGTGTAACTTAATCGAGCATGTAATTATGTTAATTGAATGTTGTGTTTCTATGTAATATGACTTATATTGAAATGTATTACTTGAATGTTATAATGGAAAATTTAATACATGCTTGAAATGGTAAGAAAGGGTTAAGTCTCGATTGAATATTGAATTCCAATGAATATGTGTTTTGCCGAAATGGATGAGGTCTTGCTTTTGTTGCGGACGAGATTTAGCTCAGACGAGTAATCCTATTGACCTCATTATAGAAGGGATTTAACCCGGATGGGTAATCCTGATACAATACCTCTCGAGTATACGTTATGATTAGGATTTAGGCTGGACTGGTAATCCTGTTATGCGATATGTGTCTCGAGAGTGTGTTACTTGATTTAGTGCCCTAATGGGTACCCTTGAATAAGAATTAACAGGTTATTGAATCGTGCACCTCTAGTGTACTACTTGAGCATCCATTGAACATTTGAATGATTCAACGGACACAACTCTTGACATGGTATGAGAATTATGGGATGAAACGATAATAACTTGAAAGAATATTGCATGATGAGCTCATCTATGTTTACTTGATTGATATGATGATTTTGGTGACTAACATGTTTGATTGAATGTATGTGTTTAGCCAATTTTTCTAATGGATGGAAAAAAAATATGATATTGTATGCTTAGATTTAATAAACGGGATTGGTAAGTTTAGTTTCCGTTGTATGAACGTACTAAGCATGTAATGCTTACTCCGTTTTATTTTCCCTATTTTATAGTGCTCGGTAGCTAGTGAAGGTTGGAGATCATTGGAGCATCGTCACACTATCAGCTAGTTATTTTAGGTATATATAGCAAAATCATTTTGGTATAAAGGCATGTATAGGACAACTTGACCATTAGTGGTTTGATAATAATGCTTTTAATCTAGCCATTGGAATGGCTAGTAATGGTTGTTTTGATATACTTGTAATGTCATGCTATGGTAGCTATTTATATATGTATATATATCTTAAGTAGTTGATCAAATCATGTTTAACACATGGATTGAACTAAGGTAAGATTGTGAGATGTATGCATGCAATGATATACCTTGTTGAATGATGGAAATTGCTTAATTTGGATGCTTGACAAATGAGGCTAGGAAATGACTTTATTTTTTCCACACGGGCAGACACACGGGCGTGTGTCTAGACCGTGTGTGACACACGGCCTGGTACATGGGCGTGTAGCTAGGCTGTGTGTCCCTTGCATCATAATTTTAAGAAACAGAATGCTCAGAATTGAGCACACAAGCAGAGACATGGAGTGTGTCTCAGCCGTGTGTGCTACACGGCCTAGAACATGGACGTGTGTTTTGGCCATGTGAAACTTGCACCTAATGTCGAATTAAATTAATTAACCATGCGGCCTAGCACATAGCATGTGGCATTGCCGTGTGCACAAGTCAGAGAGTTACAAGGGGTTGAACACGGACTCTAGCACGAGCGTGTCCCAGGGTCACACGGGCGTGTCCCTTGGACCACACGGGCATGTGAGCCCTGCACCTTGGAAAATTTTTGAAATGTTGCGAAAAATTCTTAGAGCTCCCGATTAAGTCCCAATTCGATTCTAATGATTGTTTTGGCCTCGAGGGCCCAATTAAGGGACATTTTGTATAACCTTGGTTAATAAATAGTAATTTACATAAATTATTAAAAAATATTCTGAAAGTTCTGGTAATACTTTGAAACCCTGTTCTAAAGACGGATACGGGTTAGGGGTGTTACATTATATAAAATGATTTGGTATTGAATGACCTAGTTTAATTTATCAAATTATACAATATGCATATAAACATAAAGACTCACCTGTTGAATGGTTGTGGTTGACAGGATTATTGGTTATTAACTGTATGGTGTGAATGATATGTTTATTTGATAACTTTTATTGTTTTAACAATTGAACTTACTAAGCTTATAGAATCTTACTCGTATCATTTTCTTATTTCTCTATAGATATCATTTTGTGGAATCGAGCGATTGAATCAACTTGAAGATTACACTATCCAGAGATCTATCAATAAATTTTGACAAATTTATCTTTAGGTTATATGGCATGTAATAAGTGTCTTGTTTACGTTTTTGAATATTTAATACTTGTGATACACCTTATACTTGGATGATGTAGTTTTAGCTAGATTTGTTTTCACTTGTATATTTGTGTTTTGGTCATTTTTAATTATGCTACTTGTGAATGAATGGATGGTAGAAATGAATGGAAATTTAGGTAAGTGTTTAATGTATGAATTTGTGAACTTTGAATGCATTTGTTTTGGTAATTAAATTGTGGTGTCAATGATGACACATTGGTTAGGCACATAAGTTGACTGTTTTGGTATGTTTTAAGTTTGTTTGAATGTGTTTTGAAGGCTTGTAAATACGTGATTTTGGTTTGGCTTGGCACCTAAGAAATGAGTAGTGTTTTGGCTTGTTTTAGACGCTATTTAAGGTGCATACAGGCTGGGACACGGGCTGCCACATGGACGTGTGCCACACACGGCCTCCCTACACGCTTGTGTGTCTTCTTAATTTTAGGTGCAGGTTTTTCCAGACGGTCATAAAGAGTTACACGACCTACGACATGGCCCTGTGACCCTATTTCAATTTGTACATGGGTAGACAGATGGGCTGTGACACGACCGTGTTACCCTTACTTCAAATTGTACACAGTTTGGCCACATGACCATGTTCCTGAGCCACACAGCCTGGGCTCTATCACACGGCCTAGCCATATGGCTGTATGACCCTTGGCTTGTGACCCCTGTTTTCAAATTTTACAAAATTTTCTATAATTTTCTATTTTGTTTCAAATTAGTCCCTGATTGTTCCTAAACTATTTGTAAGGCCCCGTGAGCTCAATTTAAGTTTCATAAATGTAATTATGCTATGGATGGAATATGAGTTTGAACTGTTTATTGATGATAATTATTTTTATAAGTGTTGTAATACTTCGTAACTTTAATCTGATGACAGAGATAGGTTAGTGGTGTTACACTTAGTGGTATTAGAGCTACGGTTTAGTCGATTCTCGGGCTGAATGTAGCATGTTAAAGTCTAAAAGTTACATGCCATATAAACATGTGATAGTTTGATATTGATTCATCCGATCTAATCTTGTTTTTCTTTTAGATTTGAAAGATGTCGATAGAATCTGGTCGTGCTGGCACTGATGAAGTGAATAGTAATGTTCCGATTAACATACTTAGTAAGTGTACAAGAGACCATTCAAAGGCATAGGACTGATGTGGACTCTGTGTGTCACGACAACGAAGACATTATACCTAGAATTCCAAAATTTCAAAAGGTGTAGCAACATCGAACCCTAATGTTGTGATAATGACAAACTACCAGAGATGTGGCGACATGGAACCCCTGTGTCGCGACATCGCTGCAATTTTCTACAGGGTTGACCTGACACTTTTGCGCAACCCGGATGCATATCTCTTATTTTACCCTTTTTTAAAACCTAAAACCTCTAATTTTTAACTTAAACATACTTTAACCCTTTCTTAAACATTAAACCCTCTCAAACCTTCTGTGTAACGCCCCGAATTTGGGCCTAGAAGTATTAGGCCTTTAGTTTGGGTTCGTAAGGAGGTTGTATATAAGAATTTAATTGTACAAGGAAATGACACAATTAAATGTCTACTTTAGTGGTTAATGGCCCTGAGAAGTGTTGGAGAAATCTTGGGTTCAAACCTGGGATTTAGTAAAAATTTGGTAATAAGTGAATAAAACCCTGGGTGCTTGGATGAAGGCCTTTTAAATTATTGTGGTAAATAAATTACACAAGGAAGCTTGTGGTCTAGTGGTTGTGGCGTCATTAAGGTTGTAAGAGAGCCTGGGTTCAAGTCTTGGCTCTTGCAATTTATTTTGGTTTTTTTTTAAAAGAACCTAGACTTTGGACTATAGACCTTATATTTAATTGAGGATAAAATATAACACATAAAGAGCCTTGTGGTGTAATGGCAACGTGGCGTGTTGTGTAACTGTGAAGTCTAAGGTTCAAGTCTTGGGATGCGCAATAGAGTATTTATTTTACTGTTTGAGTTGTGTAGGAGGTGGAGTTGGACTGGAACTCTGTGGTTGAGGTGGTCATAAGCAAATAAGGAATTTTCCTAATGGTTGAAAGTAATCCCACATCGGGAAGCTAACATGGGAATTGGTGAGAAGCTGGCTTTAAGTAGAGCGAACAGATGAGTTGGTGAAAAAGAAAAAAAGGTGATTAAGACCCAATGCAGGATGTGCCAAGGTTGGTGATCATGGACTTCGGCGCGTTCTCATAAATAGGTGTGTATTCACGCCCTTCTTTGTTAGAAATCGGAAAAAGGTGAAAGCCGCCATGAGCGTTCTCGTGTGCTGGGACTGTTCTGGGCCTCGATGGGTCGAATGGGCCCGATAGGCCCGTGGGATTGCATGTGTAAATCTAACTGTTAGGTGGGAAGTAGTTCGGCCTGATGGGCCATATGAATGTGATTGGGCCTGATGGGCCATTGAACGAGATTGGGCCTAAAGGGGCCAAATGAATAAGTGTGGATCTGTTAGTGTTTAGTAAAGGGGTTGTCGACCTAGTTTTTGGTAACTACTCAAGCAGACATAAAACTTAAATAATTAATTAATCGCGACCATGGACTAGTCAAAGGGTTAAGGTGTGGCAATGGGTATATGCTTGTCTAGGATTGGATCTAGGGAGAGCTTGGGACTTAAGCAGTCTTAATGACTCGCCTCTTCTTCTCTGGAATCCTACTTGGTGCATAGTATCTGTTCACTTTAGCCAATGAGGACTTGTTAACGGGCCAAGGTAAGTAATAAACCCATAATCAAGAGAAATTACCGAAATACCCCCAGTTTGTAAAATTATCGAAGTACCCTCGATTTGTAAAATTATCGAAATACCCCCAATTTGTAAAATTATCGAAGTACCCCCGATTTGTAAAATTACTGAAATACCCTCGATTTGTAAAATTACCGCAATACCCCCGATATGTGAAATTATCGAAACACCCTCGATTTGTAAAATTATCGAAACACCCTCAATTTGTAAAATTACCGAAACACCCTCGATTTGTAAAATTACTGAAATACCCTCGATTTGTAGAACTACCGAGATACCCTCGATTTGTAAAATTATCGAAATACCATCGATTTGTAAAATTATTGAAATACCTTTCTAGTGTACAATTATCGAAATACCCTTGTAGTGTAAAATGACCGACATACCCTTGTAAGGTAAAATGACTGTTTTGCCCTTGAGGGTAAATGACCGACTTAGACTTCGAATTTGACTGATTTAATTATGAATGTATGACTGCGTTTTAATTAACTTGACTGTGGTTGTATGACTGATATGCTCTTAATATATGTTTAAAAGATTGTTACTGAGCATGGCCATTCTGCATACACGTGTGATGATTGAGCATGATATACACGACATATTGCATGGGTTGGGAATTATGGAACAGAGGAAGTATATGAGGATCGCATGGTTACTTGACGACCGTGGATCCACCGATGACTATTAAGCCTAATATTTAGTTAGCAGCTTGCTGCAATGAAGGTAGTACCACAACCGGGTTACCATTGATGTGTATCGGATGGGTAGGTCGATATTTATATCCCCACATAATGTGTGCTGGGGGACGGAGTTGGTGTGTTGCGGTTGGATTATTGGGGTGGGTTGCACAGCTTTGCATGTATGATATTATCGTGATATTATTGCGATATGGGCTTCGGCCCAACTGAGGCTAAGTGGGCTAGGCCCAATTGATTCTGTTATGGGTTGTGAACCAAATGATATTGTCACGGGCTTTGGTCCACGTATGCTCTGAACTGGACTGCACTGTTACTGTAATGGGCTCCGACCCAGACTGATTCTGAATTCTGTACGTTTACTGACTGTTACTCTAGTAAAGGGATTACACACTGAGTTTTTCGTAAACTCACCCTGTTTATTAACTGTGCAGGTAATCCCTAGTGTTAGGTGGATCGGTGTCCCAGAGGGACTCGGAGACGACCACACAACTGCACATGTTTTTCTATTTTGTTTATTTAGTTAAGCACTTTGGTTTTTGGTTTGGGTTGTATTAAGGCCTCTTTATTTTCTTAACCTTTTATTTGGGAAATTTATTTAGTATTCTTAATCTCTGTTAGAAGTAGGGCACGGTTTTCCAAAACAACAACTGGTTTTCAAAATATCACGTTTTCGTAACTGTTTAAAAGTAAGCTTCAGCAGCAAGTAAGGTTTTAAGGGAATTAATGTTTCACAAGTTTTAAAATGGCCAGAGGTTTTGAGTAGCAAGAAGGGTTTTCAATGAGAACATGGTTTTTGAAAAACACTTCAATGTGACACGCCAGATTCGGGCCTAACTTCTAGGCCAAGTTTGGGGTGTTACATTTTCCATCTTCAAACCCCTTTATGCCTAAACCCTAGATTCATAACTTCCATTTCTATTTTTCAAGTTTTATTTGGGTGCAGAAGTGCCAAAAGCTTGGAGAGAAACAATAATAGTTTCAAGCTAGTTGTAACACCCCGAATTTGGGCCTAGAGGTATTGGGCCTTGAGTGGGGGTCCGTAAGAAGGTTGTATATAGGTATTTAATTGTGCAATGAAATGAAACAATTAAATGTTTGCTTTAGTGGTTAATGACTTTGAGAAGTGTTGGAGAAATCTTGGGTTTAAACTTGGGCTTTAGAAAAAATTTTGGTATTAAGTGAAAAAAAAAACTTGGATGAGGGCCTTTTAAATTATTGTGTTAAATAAATGACACAATGAAGTCTTTAGACCTTATAATTAACTAGGGATAAAATATGACACAAAAAGCCTTGTGGCTTAGTGGCAAGTAGCGTGTAGAGCATCTGAGGGGAGGCATGGGTTCGAATCCCATAGCAAGCAAGGAGCATTTATTTTGCTAACAGGGGGCGGCAAGAGTTGGTGTTGAATTTAAAATCTGATGTTGGAGGGATCCCACATCGGGAAGCTAACATAAGAGTGGATGCGAAGCTGGCCTTAAATAGAGGGAACCATGAGGAGAGTAAAGGTACCTTTCTTGGCTGATCCCTTTCGCTGAATGGCGTGCTCTTTTGGGTTGGGCGTCAGCTAAGAGTGCTCGAAGCATGGATTAACTCCAGTCTCCTATCAGGTGTGTATTTCTCACTACTTTAGCTGTAGGATGGCTACTTCGGGCCGCGATGGGCCGAAAGGGGTCATGTGGGCCCAATGGGCCTATGGGCCCAACTGGATAAGTTGTTTGATTGTGTAGTAAATATTGGACTAGGCTAGGTGAATCTCATATCTGTGGCTAGATTTGGGCTAAAAGGGCCATACGAGCGTGTGGGCCCATTTGGGCCGAGAATAGGCTTTAGGCCCATTTGTATTGTTATCCCTGTTTAGAATACTTTAGAATACTCAGTGTGTAATCCCAATAACATACAGGGATAACAATACGAATGGGCCTAAAGCCTATTCTCGGCCCAAATGGGCCCACACGTTCGTGTGGCCCTTTTAGCTCAAATCTAGCCACAGATATGAGATTCACCTAGCCTAGTCCAATATTTACTACACAATCAAACAACTTATCCAGTTGGGCCCGTAGGCCCATTGGGCCCACATGACCTCCAACATTAGAGTTTAAATTCAACACCAACTCTTGCCGCCCCCTGTTAGCAAAATAAATGCTCCTTGCTTGCCATGGGATTCAAACCCATGCCTCCCATCAGATGCTCCACACGCTACTTGCCACTAAGCCACAAGGCTTTTTGTGTCATATTTTATCCCTAGTTAATTATAAGGTCTAAAGGCCAAAGTCCAGGTTCCCTTAAAAAAACCAAAATAAATTGCAAGAGCCAAGGCTTGAACCCAGGCTCCCATACAACCTTAATGACGCCACAACCACTAGACTACAAGCTTCCTTGTGTCATTTATTTAACACAATAATTTAAAAGGCCCTCATCCAAGCATCCAAGTTTTTTTTTCACTTAATACCAAAATTTTTGCTAAAGCCCAAGTTTAAACCCAAGATTTCTCCAACACTTCTCAAAGCCATTAACCACTAAAGTAAACATTTAATTGTTTCATTTCATTGCACAATTAAATACCTATATACAACCTCCTTACGGACCCTCACTCAAGGCCCAATACTTCTAGGCCCAAATTCGGGGTGTTACAGAAGTTGAGGTTAAGCATTCTTTTTCTCATTTTTATTGTTTCATTAAGATTATTGCTCGATATTTCATTAGTTTATAACATAAAATAGTATTGAATATGCCTCTAAGAAAGGTTAGAATAACTAATGAACTGAAATCATAGACGGTTTTGAATCCCTCTAATTTCTCAAATCTGAACGTTGAAAAATATTTTGTAGAACTTCAAGGAAAAATGTTTATTCATGAGAGGGGATTTGAACCATCGATGGTCCTCTGTTAGGAGATTTGGCCTTTGGTTAGGTATCATAGTTGGGAACATTTCTATACAATCCCAAAAGACTTTGTTGTGGTTTCTGTAGTTCAGAAATTTTATACTTCATTACGGGACAAAGAGTCCAAAAGAATTTAAGGGCAAACATGGGAAATAGTACCAATACAAGGGAAGGAAGTTAGAATTACACCTCGGGTCATTTGTGAATTTTATAACACTCCATTTTATGAAAAATACTTTTTAGAAGAAACTGATTTAGATTATTTTCGAGATATAAATATGGATAACGTTATAAACTTCCTAACAGAAGGGAGGGGCGAACAGCAGTGTTGCTCAGGTATTAATATCCCAACCTCCTTTAATCAAGCAATAATGTTTCCCAAAGCAAAAATGTGGATTCAATTTCTGTGCACTTGAATAGCCCCTGCTTTGAATGTTTCTAATGTCAATACTTTTCGAGAAGTTTTGCTTAACGCTATTTTACAAAAGAAACATATATAAATCGGAATGTGGATATATCAAAATATGAAATGGTGTGTCCGCAGCCAAAAAGTGGGAGTTTTCTTCCCCCACTTAGTGATGACTTTATGTAAAAGAGCAGTTGTTTCGATGGTGTCTATGGTGCAGTCTATGAAGCTATCTCCAAGCATAATTGGAGACACACTGTTTTTGCAGTACATAGAGCTTCAGGAAAAACAAATAAAGGAGTGGAAAAAATACCAACAAGAAATGACGACCACTTCAGCTTCATCTTAAAGGAAAGAAAAATCGACAACCAGACAGGAAATTGGCGAGAGTAGTCATCCAAAGCTGGATTGGATAATACACTAGATGCAAGAATAAGGTCCAATTTTTCAAGAATTTACACAACAAAAAAATATTAGAATACCTAATTATACACCAGATATGATTGAGCCAATGCATCCTGAGCAGGAATAAGAGGAGCATAGAAGTGAAGAAGAAGGCAAAGATGAGGAAGGAGAAGAGGACGAGGAGATGGATTTTAAGGAGGATGATTGAACCTCTAAATTTTGGATATAAGAATTATTTTGAATTTGTGAACAAATTTTAATTTTAATTAGGAGTAAAAACATGAGTAACAGTAAATTGTTATTTGTTTCTATTTCAAAACTTTCTATGTAGGAACCTCATACGGAAGAAGCACAACAATGTCGAGTTCCAACGATCAAAGGAAGAGGTACCCACCAATAGCTTATGGAACTACCATGATCAATCGAGTAACTTCTTTCTTTATCTTTTCAAGGCTACACATTGAGGACAATGTGTTTTATAAATTATAAGGGGTAACATAGGAAATTTGTTTCTTGTTTCAATTTTTACACTTTTCTTTGATTTTTATTGTCAAATACGTGCTTGAGCTTGTAGAAATACAAGTGATTGGTTAGGAGCATGTATATAGGTTGATTGTATTTACTAACAAATTTGGCATGATAATAGATGATTTTAAATTTTTGATTATTAGGCTACCAAGTTCTATATATTACACTGTAAATAGGCATTGAGCAATTGAATGAACCATATGATATAGGAAATATATGGAAACAAGCATGCTGGAATGTATGATAAATTGTCAAAGTTGTGATTATTTGGTTGATTAAATTTGTGAATATTGAGATACTTAGGGATGATCTAAGGCATTGTTTGGTATACACCCAGAGCCGAAAAGCTAAACCTATTTATTTCATCCTTAGTACCCATACTTGAGCCAGAAAACACTTCTTGATGAACTTTCATTCAAAATCTGAGCCAACAACATTAATTTGTATCTATCCTTTTTCTGTGGCCCTGAACGACACGACTATAGATGCCTGTCCATACATATTTAGAGTTAAGTAGATACATTATGGTGTAATTTTGTAAAAACAGAGTGAAATAGGAAAAGATCAGTGTGATAAAGTAATTAAAGGTTAGCTAATATGTGAAGCAAAATAAAAATTCAAAAAGAAAATAAAAAACTAGTAGAAAAAGTTCTTTGAAAGTAAAAGCATTTGTGAATGAAAAATGTATAGAAAAGGAAGAAAGAAAAGTGGCAAAGTCAGCAAAAATAGAGAGACTCGTTCATTAACGCACACAAACTCGTAAGCTAGCCATGGTTGTTGTATTATGTTGTGGTTTCCTATGGAGAAATAAGGAGGTGAGAGAAGGAGAAATAATACGATGAGTGGGTAAGGGTCATTAAGGGGGAAGAATAGAGAACAATATGCTGTGCCAAACTATTTTCGTGCTTGAAACTATTTGATTCTTACTGTTCTTCAATTCCATACCTATCCTAAGCCTCATAACGTTACAAGTAGAAAAGCCCTCTGTGATCTAGATAGACTTATTTACAGATTGACATCACACTGAATAATTGCAATTTTTATTATTTGTATTATGCTAGGATAATCAAATTACTTGTATAGCATATTGATCGATCCCTACATTTGAAACACCCTTAATGCTTGTATGCTTTATAATATACTAAACTTAGGAGTTTGATTTCATAAGTGGTAAGTTAGCTATATATCATACCAAGATTATGTGTGAATATGAAATGCTTAGTTATGTGCTCCAAAGCTAACATTTGTACCATACTTGCTCAAGGGTCTTCTTTTCATTTACTGCTTTTGGCTGCCTGACAAGCAATGAGTAAAGTGTAGGGGAGTTTGATTTGCCATAATTAGGTGTAGTAGATTAAACTACTTTTCACATTTGAGAAGCTCGAATATAAACACTTTAGTTAGGTTTTAGTTAAGTTTTTGTTACTTTATTTAAATTCAACAAAATGTGTAATTTGAGTCTTTTATTAGAAGGTGAGCTAATATGCTTTGTGGCTGTAATACCCCTAACCTGTATCCATCGTCAGACTAGGGTTAAGAGGCATTACCGGATATATCTAAAAATTTAGCATTCATTTTACAATCAACATAGCAATATAGGTCATACATCAATACAGAGTCCCTTACATAGGTCAACGAGACCTTAAACATGCTTTAGAAAGGGGTCGGGACTAAACCAAACGCATACAAAATTTTTCAAAACTTAAACATTTTTCAAACATATAAAGGTCACACGCCCATATGAGCAGGCCGTGTGCCTTACATGGCAATAGACATGCCCGTGTGTTTAGGCCATGGCAAAACAGGGCATACATACTGACTTGTCCACACAGCCACAAGACACGCCTGTGTGCCAGGCCGTTTGAAAATTAACGAGGCTACTGACTTGAGTCACACAGCCAATCACATGCCCGCGTGTCTAGCCCGTGCTTGAAATTGACTTGGCCACACGGCCTGGCACACGCCCGTGTGTGCGACCGTGTGGTCTGCCCAGGCTTATTTTGAAATGGCCCTCGAGCGACACTGCCGAGACGCACGACCGTGTCCCTTCCCGTGTGGGAAAAAATAGGCCATTTACAAGGCCAAAATGCCAAACCTTAAGGGTCCTCCCTATAAGTGACAAAACCAATTCATTACATACCAATTTTTTATCTAATTCTCAACCAAAACATACACAATTCAAACCATATCATTATAAAAAAATTTCATGCTTCACAGTCATACCAAATCATACCAATTCATAAGCTATAAGTATATCAATACATATATTTCATAACCTTAAACACTTCATTCAATCTCATACCATGAACTTACCAATCTTCAAATAAGCACATATCATAAACTTACCAAATTGACCATTACTATTGGCCATTCTAGAAACACCTCAAATTGGCAATATTGCAGCACATAGTTATTACTCAAAAGTCATACATAAACACAACCAAAACCAAGCCATATCACATGGCTAGATATACACTTCACTAAACATATTCAAATACTTCTAGCCTATACATGCCATCTTCAATATATACATTTTCAAAAGGTACCCAAATAAAGTCCGATAGTGTGGTGATGATCCTCGATGATCCCTGAGCTTTCGGTAGCTTCGATATCTATAAAGCAGTGCAAACACACACAAAGTGAGCTTTCAAAAGCTTAGTAAGCCATATACAAATAAACTTATGACATAACATAATTTATTCATGAAACTGATATCAAAATATATGCACACATCCTTAAGTCTCATATAGTTCACTTACACACATATCATAAGTCCACAATTGTGCAAATACTTACCTTTTATACTTAATCATGTTAAACAATTCAAACGTACCTGAATCGGATACACATTCACATAGTCATTCTTTTCTCAGAATGCCCGTTGAACCATTCAGAATCAATAAGGATACTCAGATAGCTCAGAAAGCTCGTACAATACCAATGTCCCAGACGTGGTCTTACATGTAATCAAATATTGATGCCACTATCCCAGACAGGGACTTACACAAAATCAAATATGAGGCTGATGTCCTAGACATGGTCTTACACATAAATCATAAGTTGATGCCAACGTCCTAGACGTGGTCTTACACAAAAACACATATCGGATCCTATGTCATGACATATGTATCCTAACTATTCCTATGGTTCGTACGGGGCTTTTCGGACGTTACATTATCGAAACTTTCTCGGATATCAGATATTGAGCTCTCATATAGCCATTAATCACAATTAAATTTCATATAACCATAAATAAATCAACTCAAACACTTTTATTTGTATATTGACTTACCTCGTACGGATTCGAACGAATAGAGTGACTATTCGACGACTTTCGACTTCCCCTGATCTAATTCCGTTTTCTTTTGTTCTTGATCTAAATCAATTCAAATTTAACTCTTTTATTCAAAAAATCATTCAAATCAATCCATAACACACATTTAGGGCATTTTACAAATTAGCCCTCACATTTTCACATTCTAACACTTTAGTCCTTAATCACAAAAATCACAAAATATACAAAATTTCCATATACCAATGCTTATCTGAATTTTCATAGTGTTCATATAAGTCCACATATTTCATTTATTTCACATTTTAGTCCCTCAATTTCTCATTTTCATAATTTAGCCCAAATTACTCAAATTTATCAAAAATTCAAAGACAAAACATGTTAACCCAACATTAAGCTTCCACATACTATCATCAAACTTCATAAAAATCATAGTTTCATCAATGGAATAACTCAAAATCATCAAAAAAATCAAAAATTAAGACACGGGCTTAGTAAAACACAAAGCAACGATCACAAAAACGTAAAAATTATCAAAAACAGATAAAAAACGAATTTTTAATCAAGCTTTAGCATTGATGAACCCTAGCTTAAGTTTTCTTTTCTTTTCCTTTTGTATTTTTGGTACAAAATGGATGATAATGGCTAAATTTTTATGGTTTTTTTATTAAATTAACATAATATACTAAATTACCACATTAACCTTTATTAATCCATTATAAAATCACATATATTAAGGCTATTAATGTCCATTAGCAATATCAATGGTCTAATTGCATCATAAGGACCTCTCCTTTAATAAGACATAGCAAATAGGCACTTTAACAAACAGTAGACAACTGTAACACCCCGTACCCGAGACCGTTGCCGGAGTCGGACACGAGGGGTTAACAGACTTAATTCCCTTATTTTTACAGTCCATTTTAAAAATTTCCAGACTAGCTGGCTAACTGCGTCACTATCACCTTAAAAATCATATCTTGAGTTCCAAAACTCGAAAATCAGTTTCGTAAATTTTCCCTGAAACTAGACTCATATATGCATCTAAAAGTTTTTTTCTAGAAATTTTGGTTGGGCCAATTAGTACAGTTTATTAGTTAAAGCCTACCCTGTTACAGGGTTCGACTGCTCTGACCTTCATGCATTACGACTTATATATCTCCCTGTACAGGGCTTCAATACTTATGCTGTTTGTTTCTAATGAAACTAGACTCAAAAAGGAATCTATACATATATGTAATGACTTCTAATTATCTCTGGTTAATTTATAATGAATTTCCAAAGTCAGATCAGGGGATCCAGAAATCGCTCTGGCCCTGTCCCACGAAAACTTAAATATCTCTTAAAATACGACTCATATGACCGTTTCGTTTCTTCCATATGAAAGTATATTCATCAAGGTTCGATTACATAATTTATTCACTATTTAATTCCATTCTTACTATTTTTAGTGATTTTTAAAATCCACACCACTGCTGCTGTCAGCATCTGTTTTTAAGGTAAACCTTACCTATTTCATGGTTTTCCATGAATCAACTAGAGTTTGTCATACATAGCATCAAAATAATCATAATTAACCATTCCCAATGGCTAATTGTTACCAAACATTTCCATACCTCTCAATGAACAACATACAAATAAATTGACTCATATTGCGAGAAGTGAGTTGAGCCTCGGGGCACGCCGAGGTATTTTTAGTTTATGTTTTAAATTGACTCATATTGCGAGAGGTGAGTTAAGCCTTTTAATTTTTGTTTTTCAAAATCAACTCATATTGCTAGAGGTGAGTTGAGCCTCAGGACACGCTGAGGTAATTTCAATTTCTGTTGTTAAAAAAAAATCAACTCATATTGCGAGAAATGAGTTGAGCCTCAGGACACGCTGAGGTAATTTCAATTTCTGTTTTCAAAATTCAACTTATATTGCGAGAAATGAGTTGAGCCTCAAGACACGTTGAGGTATTTTCAATTTCTGTTTTCAAAAAAATTGACTCATATTGCGAGAGGTGAGTTAAGCCTTTTAATTTTTGTTTTTCAAAATCAACTCATATTGCTAGAGGTGAGTTGAGCCTCAGGACACGCTGAGGTAATTTCAATTTCTGTTGTTAAAAAAAATCAACTCATATTGCGAGAAATGAGTTGAGCCTCAGGACACGCTGAGGTAATTTCAATTTCTGTTTTCAAAATTCAACTTATATTGCGAGAAATGAGTTGAGCCTCAGGACACGCTAAGGTAATTTCAATTTCTGTTTTCAAAATTCAACTTATATTGCGAGAAATGAGTTGAGCCTCAAGACACGTTGAGGTATTTTCAATTTCTGTTTTCAAAAAAAAAAAAATCAACTTATATTGCGAGAGGTGAGTTGAGCCTCGGTTCACATGCTGAGGTATTTTCAATTTCTGTTTTTAAAAAAAAATCAACTCATATTGCGAGAAGTGAGTTGAGCTTCAGATTACACACTGTGGTATTTTAATTTCAACTCATATTGCGAGAGGTGAGTTGAGCCTTAGGACACACGCCGAGGTATTTTCAATTAAGCCTTTTGATTTCTGTTTCTCAAAAAAACCAACTCATATTGCGAGAGGTGAGTTGAGCCTCAGGTCACACCGAGGTATTTTCCATTTCTGTTTTCATTATTATGTTTTTGAAAGAATCAACTCATATTGCGAGAAATGAGTTGAGCCTCAAGACACATTGAGGTAATTTCAATTTCTGTTTTCAAAATTCAACTCATATTGCGAGAAATGAGTTGAGCCTCAAGACACGTTGAGGTATTTTCAATTTCTGCTTTTCAAAATTCAACTCATATTGCGAGAAATGAGTTGAGCCTCAGGACACGCTGAGGTAATTTCAATTTCTGTTGTCAAAAAAATCAACTCATATTGCGAAAAGTGAGTTGAGCCTCAGTTCACATGTTGAGATATCTTTAGTTTTTGTTTTTAATGTCTGTTTTTAAAGAGTCAATTCATATTGCGAGAAATGAGTTGGGCTCAAGATCACATGCCGAGTAAGAATAAAGATTGAAGTTGATGAAAGACACCAGACTTGGTCTCCCTGAAGCTATAGTGGAACCGGTCAAAAGTTGCAAGTCTTGTCTCCCTGAGGTCGCAGTGGAACTGATCGAGGATATCAAATCTTGTCTCGCTAGAGTTACAAAAGAGAAGATAACGAATCTCATCTCACTGAAGTGATAAAAGAGCAGATTGAAGCTGTAGATCTTATCTTTATGAAGCTACATGGAAGCAGATCAAAGCCACAAATCCCATATCATTGAAGTTACATTGGAGTACATCGAAGCTACAAGGCATATGTCAGAAGATGTAGTGGATTGAATCTAAAGCTACAAGATGCAGTGGACTGGAAGAAGATTATCTGAACTAGAAGAGCACCAATGAAGTCAAGACCCAGCAAGACCAGGCAAAATTGGCCTTTCATTATGTCTTTGCTCCATTCCCGTTACACGGCAATGAGCAAAGAGGGGCAACTGTACAGGCCCAATATTGCCCGGGCCCAGACAAATAAAAAATAACAAAAAACAAAACCCAAAACAATAAAAAAGAGTCCAAAATAATTAGCCCATTTACAATATTAAACATCCCAATTTACATCAAACCCTAGCCCAAATAACAGCCCACTTGCTTAAGGTTTTTCAGCAGCAAACCCCTAGCACCCCAGCTCTCCATGCCACCATGTCAGCCACCATGCCCCTCAGCCTTGGCCACCACGCCCCACGTGCCTGACACTCCCACCAACTCCTCCATGTGAGCCCACCTGTTGATTTCCATCACCTGCAGAATAAGACAAAAAAGAAAGCAAACACTAAGACAGAGGCAGACGACAGGAAGCAATGGCAAGAAATTTAAAAAAATATTGAATTGAAATGGCTATAAATGCCAGATCTGAATGTAATACAGGGGGGATTTTTTTGGAGAGTTTTTGGGAGAGAAAGTTATTGTAAAGGATTTTTGGAAAGGTTTCTTTTTAAAGTAATTAAGGAGAAGAGTTATTGTGAAGGCTAGTTTTTGGAGAAGCTAGTTTTTTTGGAGATTAATCAAAGATCAAAGCAAAAGAGGTTTCTTTGTCTATTCTCATTTTAAGTTCTTTGTTTACTTATTGTTTTCCTTTCAATCTTATTTTGTTTCTTTTATACGAAAGTAAAAAATAAAAGGAGGAAGCTTACCCATTTTTACCGAAAAAGTTTTTTTGAGGTCCGGCTGCCATGTACGGTGGCGCCGGCGACGGTCCGGCGACCGGACGATGGCCGGCCTTGTGGCCGAAAATCACCCACCCTCTCCCTCTCTTTTTTTTTGTTATTATTATATTTCTTAATATTATATTATATATATTCTTTTAATATATTAGGTATATTTTAAATTTTATATTACGTATATATATATTATACTATTTTATTTATATATCTTTAATATTATATTATTTATATATATATTTTTTTCTACATGTTATCTTATGTATATATCTTAACTATATTATGTATGTATTTTTAACACTATATTATGTACATATTTTTAATATTATCATGTATTTATTTATTATATATGTACATATTGATGTAGTATTATTAATGGTATTTTTTTAACATCATTATTATTTCTAATATATATATTATGTACATCTTTTTTATTTCTATTTTATTTTTTATTTGTCAATATTAATTATTATTATTCTAATATTTTGATATTTTAATATTTGATATTTTATATATTTTATTATTCCCATCATTGTTCGTATTTTTTGACAATAATATTCTTGGCTTTTTTTACTATCATTTTAAAAACTTTTTACATTTTAATTTTAAGAATAAGGCAATGTACAATTTTAACATTAAGTCATCGATTTCATCGCTATGTTGGGTGAAATTAATCGGCTCGTGTTAAAAACGGGACGTCCTTCTAAAAAATAAAAAAACTTGCAACTTCTCATTTCCTTCAATCGGATCACACTTAAATGTCAAATTGAATTCGTATTTTTGAAAATCAAGACAACATGTGTTTAATAAGATACCAATTTTGGGCGTCGCGAGGGTGTTAATACCTTCCTCGTGCGTAACCGACTCCCGAACCCTAAATTTTCTCTGGATTTTAATGTAGACCTAAACTCAGCCTTTTATTTGTTTTAATAAAAGATCTAATAGGTGTCCGATCACACCTAGGAAAAAGGATCGGTGGCGACTCCCTATTTATTTCAAAAATCAAACGTCAAATTTCAAACTTTTTTTCAATAAATCGCCACAATTAGCGACCAAGCTAAGCTAAAATTTTTACGTCGCTACAGTCTCGTTTCATACCATGCCACCAAAACTGACGTCTCAGATCGTTGTACATTTTCGTACTCCCCGGGTGAATTGACATTCGGCTACAGTGAGCTTCGATCAGAATCATCAAAATGAGTTCTGAATTTCTTGGAAAACACAAACAACTTCTGAACCTCAAACAATCGTCATCATCAATTTGAAACTCTGATTCCGTATTCGGAACACATTCAGCCCGTTTTGCAACTAGTTCATCATCGACTTTTTGAACTTTACGAATTTGATGGATCAACAATGGTTTGGCCTTTAATTCTGCCAATAACACATTGTCGGATAGAACAGACAAGTGTACATTCATCGCTCGTAAAGCAAACAATGATTTACGACTTAAGGCATCCGCAACCACATTAGCCTTTCCCGGGTGATAGTCAATGACAAGCTCATAATCTTTCAACAACTCGAGCCAACGTCTTTGTCGCAGATTTAAGTCTCTTTGAGTCATCAAATATTTGAGACTTTTGTGATCCGAATATACATGGCACTTCTCACCAAATAAGTAATGTCGCCATATTTTCAAGGCGAACACAATGGCAGCTAGTTCAAGATCATGGGTCGGATAATTTTTCTCATGTGGCTTTAATTGTCTCGACGCATAGGCCACAACTCGACCTTCTTGCATCAATACGCAACCCAACCCAAGTAGGGAGGCATCACTATAGATGACAAACTCTTTGCCTGATTCGGGCTGCACTAGAATTGGAGCTTCAGTCAAATAAGTTTTCAGTTGATCAAAACTTTTCTGACATTTTTCCGTCCATTCGAACTTAACATCTTTTTGAAGTAGCTTCGTTATTGGTGTGGCTATCATCGAGAAACCTTTTACAAACCATCGGTAGTAACCGGCAAGTCCCAAAAAGCTCCGAACCTCAGTAATATTTCTCGGAGGCTTCCAGTTAAGTATGGCTGAAATTTTGTTCGGATCAACTCGAATACCCGATGCAGATACCACATGACCCAAGGAGCTAACCTCTCTTAACTAGAACTCACACTTACTGAACTTAGCATATAACTGCTTATCCCGTAAAATTTGCAACACTAATCCCAGGTGTTCAGCATGATCGGTTTCATTTCTCGAATAGACCAAAATATCATCGATAAACACAACTACAAACCGATCCAAATACGGTCTGAAAATCTGATTCATCAAATCCATAAATACCACGGGGGCATTAGTGAGCCCAAACGGCATCACTAAGAATTTGTAGTGACCGTATCTCGTTCTGAAAGCAGTTTTGGCTATATCCGAATCTCGAATTCGCAACTGATAATAACCCGATCTCAAATCTATCTTTGAAAACACTGAGGCTCCCTTTAGTTGATCAAACAAATCGTCAATACGCGGTATCGGATATTTATTCTTTATTGTCACCTTATTCAGCTGACGATAATCGATGCACAACCTCATGGTTCTGTCCTTCTTTTTCACAAACAATACTGGTGCACCCCAAGGTGAGAAACTTGGTCAAGCGAAACCTCTATCCGTCAACTCTTGCAACTGAGCTTTCAAATTTTTTAACTCGGTTGGTGCCATACGATACGGAGCTATCGAAATCGGTGTAGTCCCAGGTACAAGCTCGATGCCAAACTCTACCTCCCGAACAGGTGGTAAACCCGGTAATTTTTCGGGAAAAACATCCGGGTATTCACAAACCACTGGCACAGATTCAGGCTTCTTTTCTAACTCTTTGTCATCAAGTACATACGCAAGGTATGCTTCTCACCCCTTTCTTACATATTTCTGGGCCAACATTGATGACATTACAGCTGGCGACCCATTCAAGTCGGTAGACTCAACTCGAATCATCTCATTATTTGCACACCTCAAATCGATAGTTTTTCTTTTGCAATTTACAACTGCATCGTGAACGGTTAGCCAATCCATACCGAGGATAACATCAAATTCATCAAACGGAAAAAGCATCAAATTGGCCGGAAAGCAGTAACCTCGAATTTCTAAGGGACATTTCTTACACACTTTGTCGACAAGCACATAACGACCCAAGGGATTTGACACCCGAATTACGAACTCAGTAGACTCAACAGGTAAAGTCTTACTGGTTGCTAAGGTTTTACATATATAAGAATGAGTAGAACCAGGGTCAATCAAAGCAATCACATTAGTATCAAAGAGAGTGAAAGTACCGGTAATAACATCAGGCGAAGAAGCATCCTCGCGTGCACGTATAGCATAAGCTCTAGCAGGAGCACGAGCCTCAGATCTGGTTGTAGCATCTCTAGATCCTCTCTGACCGCCACTAGCATTGCCCGTATTCCTAGATGGTCTACCCCGAGCAGTAGTAGCACTAGGTTTCCCACTCTGATTTACATTCTGTTCAGACAACCTCGGACAATCTTTAATAAAGTGGTCAACTGATCCGCACTTGTAACAGGAGCGGTCATGGAATCTACAACTCCCCGAATGCCATTTACCACAATACAGACACTCCGTTCTGTCTCGACGATCATTTCCAACACTGGCGACCGAAGTGACTCGTGCACTCATAGGGGGTCGATCACGACCTCGTCTAGAAAAACCTGAAGTGTCTCTAGATCGGTCCAAATCATCTCTAAATTTCTTCGATGACTGTTGAAAGGGCCTCCCCGAGGACCTCTTACAAAACTCCTTTGCTCCCATATCAGCTTTTCTTTTCTTCATACTGAGCTCCTCGGCTTTGCAAGCTCGCTTGACAAGTACCACAAATTCTCAGATTTCCAAAATGCCAACATACAGCTTATATCATCATTCAGTCCATCCTCGAAACGTTTACACATTACGGCTTCTGAAGAAATGCATTCTCGAGCGTACCGGCTAAGCCTTACAAACTTTCATTCATAGTCGGTAACCGACATGAAACCTTGTTTAAGTTCAAGAAATTCCTTCCGTTTTTGATCCATGAATCTCTGACTGATATATATTTTTTTCGAAACTCAGTTTGGAAAAACTCCCAAGTTACTTGATCTTTGGGCACAACAGAAGTCAACGTATTCCACCAATAGTAGGCAGAATCACGTAGCAAGGAGATAGTACACTTTAGGCACTCATCGGGTGTGCAAGATAGCTCATCGAGTACCCGAATAGTGTTGTCCAACCAAAATTCAGCTTGCTCGGCATCATCGCTGTCCGTAGCTTTAAATTCAGTAGCCCCGTGTTTTCGGATTCTGTCAACTAGGGGCTTATTTGACCTTATTTGGTCGGTTGCCGGAGGTATTGTAGGTGCGGGGGTGGCATTAGTCGGGAATGGAGGTTGTGGAACAGCCGTATTAGTTCGAATATATTGGTTAAACCAATCATTCATCACGCTGTAAAAAGCTTGCCTAGCCTCATCATTCGGATTGCTAGCAATAGGTTGAGAGTTCGCCGGCGCTGTCCCTTGTGCGGGAGCAGGTGCTACACTCTCAAGATCATCAGCTACCGCTCGGTCGGGATCGGGATCCATTACTATAAATAAACACATTTGCAAATGTCAGAAATCACCACACTATCAAATAATCACAAAATGGCATGTATAGCTAGACCCAAGCGTATTACGGTAGTCCTAGAATCGACTAAACCGTAGCTCTAATACCAATAAAATTGTAACACCCCGTAACCGAGACCGTTGCCGGAGTCGGACACGAGGGGTTAACAGAGTTAATTCCCTTATTTTTACAGTCCATTTTAAAAATTTCCAGACTAGCTGGCTAACTGCGTCACTGTCACCTTAAAAATCATATCTTGAGTTCCAAAACTCAAAAATAAGTTTTGTAAATTTTCCATGAAACTAGACTCATATATCCATCTACAAGTTTTTTTATAGAATTTTTTGTCAGGCCAATTAGTACAGTTTATTAGTTAAATCCTCCCCTGTTACAGGGTTCGACCGCTCTGACCTTCATGCATTACGACTTATATATCTCCCTGTACAGGGCTTCAATACTTATGTCGTTTGTTTCTAATGAAACTAGACTCAAAAAGGAATCCATACATATATGGAATGACTTCTAATTATCTCTGGTTAATTTATAATGAATTTCCAAAGTCAGATCAGGGGATCCAGAAATCGCTCTGGCCCTGTCCCACGAAAACTTAAATATCTCTTAAAATACGACTCATATGACCGTTTCGTTTCTTCCATATGAAAGTAGATTCATCAAGGTTAGATTAAATAATTTATTCACTATTTAATTCCATTCTTACTATATTTAGTGATTTTTCAAATCCACACCACTGCTGCTGTCAGCATCTGTTTTTAAGGTAAAACTTACCTATTTCATGGTTTTCCATGAATCAACTAGAGTTTGTCATACATAGCATCAAAATAATCATAATTAACCATTACCAATGGCTAATCGTTACCAAACATTTCCATACCTCTCAATGAACAACATACAAGACGATTATAATGCTATACTCAAAGTGTATATAAGCCATTTTCGCATGGCTATCCAAATTTATACAAAACCAAAGGGTACATGACCAACAACAAAAAGGGTAGTCCTATACATGCCATTTCAGAGTTCAATCAAAAGTGTACCAAGGGGGCTTTGATAGTGTGGACGACTTCGACTTCGACAATCCCGAGTCCGATAGCTGACGAACCAAAATCTATAAAACAGAGAATCAAAGAAACGGAGTAAGCATTTAATGCTTAGTAAGTTTTGAATAATGAAATTAGTTTCGGCTAAGGTATAACATTCATATGGCTAAATGGATAACTTCATATATGCACATTTTCATAAACATACTTACTTCACGCTTCAATCAATATATTCATTCACAAGGTATCAAACCTAACTAAAGGCCGAAAATTCGTTAATCAATTGAACGAATACTAATTAAAACGAATCGACTTTTCCGATGCATATACGAAACATACCTCATCGTTTGGATTTTATGAGCGTATTAATTTGAAATTTTCAGCAAGATCGCTCATTCCCAAACCAAGTACCTTCGGAGTTTAGCCGGATATAGCTACTAGCTCAAATGCCTTTGGGACTTAGCCCGGTTATAGTAACTCGCACAAATGCCTTCGGGACTTAGCCCGGTTATAGTAACTTGCACAAATGCCTTCGGGACTTAGCCCGGATATAGTAACTCGCACAAATGCCTTCGGGCTTAGCCCGGAATTTGTGACACCCCTAATTTGACCCTAGTCGGAAAGTGGTTTCGGGACCACAAAACCGAGTTACAAAAATAATTAATTGTTATAGTCTATGCTTATTATTTGTGAATAAGTATGTGTGAAAATTTCATGCTTTAATTTTGTCATTTGGATGTGAAATTTAGCTAAAAAGGGCATATTTGAGAAACTTTAAAAATATGATAGGCAAATGTCCAAGTGATTAAAATGTTGAACTATTAAAGTTGTGGGTTTGCATGTCAAAGTACCCAAAATTTGACTAGTGGCCGGCCATGCTATGGGTTAAAATGTATTATAAACATTTTATGTTAGTGTTTTATGTTAGAATTAATAAAATAAAGAACATGGGTAATAAAATAATAGTGGTTAGTAGGGGAGAAACAAAAAAATGAGCTAGGTTGCTCCTCCATTGCCGGGAATTGAAGGAAGAAGAAGAGGGGAAGTTCGGCCAAGGTGGTTCTTGAGATTAAGATCAAGAGCCTAGAGGATCAAAGTTGGATAAGGGAAAGGAAAAAAGTGATCGAAGAGCCGTCGTAATCGTTCGGCAACTTCTGAGGTAAGTTTTAAGTGATTAAACGTTGAGTAAATTCAATCATAATAGGACATGATGAGTTGATTTAATAAGATATGATGTGGCCATGTTATGTTCTAAGCTCAAATGGTAAGTTCTTAAGTGTTTGAGCTTGGGAATTTAAGTGTAATTTGAATTAGTCTGCTTAGGACAGCAGCAGTAACGTGACTTTAGAAAATCACCATAAATTTATGGACTTGAATTAGAGGCTGAATGACACATGAAATTAAAGCTTAATGAGTCTAGTTTCTTATAAAAGAAACCGTGTAAGTAAAGGAATTTCCGATAATGAGATATTTAAAGTTGTGTGAGACAGTGCAGAATGACACTGTAATCCTCTATTCTTTTTTTAGAAAATCATTATAAATTGTACAAAATTTTTTAAAAGACAAAATTTATATTCTAAATTCCTTAGTGAGTCTAGTTTCAAATGAAATAAACTAGAACGTATTTTGAATTTTGTACAATGAGAAATTTGATTCGTAGTGAAGAGTGGTCAGCATAGTTAAACAGTGAAATAGTGGAAACTTGATGAAATATCTGGCATTGATTGGCCAAACCAAAAATTCTTAAAATTTTTTGGGTAAAATATGTATGAGTCTATTTTCAGGGAAAATTAACGGCACTTCATTTGGAGTTTCGTAGCTCCATTTACGAATAATTTAATGACTGTTGCTCAGGAAAAACAGCTTGTGCTGAATTTGTGATTATGTTGTAAACCTTAATAAAACTATTTGAGTTGCTTATAAGCTATCGATTAAATATTGGTAATCAAAGTACCAAATCCGTATTAAAGTGAAGCTATAAGCCGTAAATGACTAGTATACCTAGTCAATTTTGTTATGATGAAATTGGTGTACAAGGTGTGTATATGTGATAAGGCCGAATGGCCAATGTGATGAATGTGAAAGTGTGTATATGTGATAAGGCCTAATGGCCGATGTGATGAATGTGAAAGTGTATATATGAGATAAGACCTAATGGCCGATGTGATGAATGTGAAAGTGTATATATGTGATAAGGCCGAATGGCCAATGTAATGAATGTGAAAGTGTATATATGTGATAAGGCCGAATGGCCAATGTGATGAATGTGAAAGTGTGTATATGTGATAAGGCCTAATGGCCGATGTGATGAATGTGAAAGTGTATATATGAGATAAGACCTAATGGCCGATGTGATGAATGTGAAAGTGTATATATGTGATAAGGCCGAATGGCCAATGTGATGAATGTGAAAGTGTGTATATGTGATAAGGCCGAATGGCCAATGTGATGAATGTGAAAGTGTGTATATGTGATAAGGCCTAATGGCCGATGTGATGAATGTGAAAGTGTATATATGAGATAAGGCCGAATGGCCAATGTGATGGATGTCCGAAGGGCATTTGTGTCAGTACTATATCCGGGTTAAAACCCCGCAGGCTTTATGCGAGAATATTATCCTGATTAATGTCCGTAGGCTTCGTGCTCGTACTATATCCGAGCTTTAAAGACCCGACGGCTAAATGCTAGGATTCAAGTAAGACTTTGATATTGAGTATCTGCATTAAGTTACCATCAAATAAGTATTATGTATTTAAGATGTTCAGGTACGTATTACTTACTCATCGGTGGAGTGATTTCGAGGTGAATTATTAGTATCAAAGAGGTAGGTAAATGTGATTAATATTATAAATCCAAATATGAGAATGATCTAATTGGTAATGGTATGTTTGTATAATAAAGTATGCGATGAAATATTCTTATGTATTAGTGCATATTCTGCCCAAAAGCCTTATGATTTGAGTATGGGTTGGGTTGAGCTAGATGTGCCAGTACAAGGTAAGGATTATGATTTGTAAGCTTACGTATATGTGATAAGGAATATGTTTGGTTCTTTATGTGCCTATGGTAATTTAGTACTTGTCATGTTGAAATACTTAAAAGTATGGATGTCATTATGAACAAGTGGAAAGGATTATTGAAAGTTGAAAATCGATGAAGAATGTGCTTTGGAAATATTTGACCATCTAGGTCATTATTATTCGAAAGTATATATGTGGCAGCCAAGTGTTGCGTTTAATGATATTATAGATCGAGATGAAGCTCTAGATTAACTTCATCGAACAGTTGAAATGAATGACCAATGATAGTGATTGAGAACACTTTGTTTTGCTTAAAACTTACTAAGCATTAAATGCTTACTCCGTTCTTTGAATCTCTGTTTTATAGATTTTGGTTCGTCAGCTATCGGACTCGGGATTATTGAAGTCGAAGTCGCCCACACTATCAAAGCCCTTTTGGTACACTTTTGGTTGAACTCTGAAAATGGCATGTATAGGACTACCCTTTTGTTGTTGGTCATGTACCCTTCGGTTTTGTGTAAATTTGGATAGCCATGCGAAAATGGCTTAAATATACTTTGATCATAGCATTATAATCGTTTTGTATGTTGTCCGTCGAGAGGTATGGAAATGTTGGTAACGGTTAGCCATGGGAATGGTTATTCATGATCACTTTTAGAATATGTATGACAAACTCTAGTTGATTCATGGAGGATCATGAAATAGGTAAAGTTTACCTTAAAAATAGATGCGGGCAGCAGCAGTGATGTGGATGTGAAAAATCACTAAAAATAGTAGGAATGGAATTAAATAGTGAATAAATTATGTAAACTAACCTTGATGAATCTATTTTCATAGGAAAGTAATGAAACAATCATATGAACAGTATGTTAAGAGATATTTAGGTTTTCGTGAGATAGGGCCAGAACGGTTTCTGGATTCCCTGTTCCGACTTTGGAAATTCATTATAAATTAACCAGAGATAATTAGAAGTCATGCCATATATGCATAGATTCGTTTTTGAGTCTAGTTTCTATAGAAACAAACGGCATCAGTATTGAAGCCTTTTACAGGGATATATCCAAGTCGTAATGCGCAAAGGTCAGTGTAGTCGATCCCTGTAACATGGGAGACTTTGACTAATAAACTGTACTAATTGGCCCGACCAAAAATTCTAGAAAAAAATTGTAGATGCATATATGAGTGTAGTTTCAGGGAAAAATCACGAAACTGATTTTTGAGTTGTGAAACTCAAGATATGATTTTTAAGGTGACAGTTACGCAGTTAGCCAGCTTGCCTGGAAAATTTAAAATGGATTGTGCAAAGAAGTGATTTAAGTCTGCAAACCCCTCGTGTCCGACTCCGGCGACGGACTCGGGTACGGGGTGTTACAGAATTAGTCACTAGCACAAATGCCTTCGGGACTTAGCCCGGTTTTCAATCCGAATATCCATGCACATATCAATAAATCATGACACATCAATATTTCATTTTCATAACTAGAATTCAAACACAATTCACTTATCAAGCATTATCATTTTTGGCTCAATAGCTACATACAAAGGGCATGATTTTGATTTGCTTATAACATAATCTAATCGAATCATAATCTAAGTTTCATTACTCGAAAACTTACCTCGGATGTTGTCGAACGATTTCGACGGCTATTCGATCACTTTTTCCTTTCCCTTATCCAACTTTGGTCCTCTAAGCTCTTGAGCTAATTGAAACAAATTTAACTTATTAAAGTCTCATTATGCTAGCTTATGGCCGAATATGACAATGAATTTGATAGGTCATATGGCCACCTTTAGCTCAAATACAAAATGGTCATACGCATTTTTAATCACATTAAGCAATTTAATACCATTAATCTAACATTTCCTCATGTGCAACTTTATGACCGAATACACATATCATTAACTCAATATCAATTAACTAAGCACTTAAACAAATTCTCTTTAACTATACACACATTCGGCAATGACAAAGACAATTTAGCAAACCTTAAATTCAACTTATAACAATATATATATTCAATATTCAAAGCATTTAACATCACTTCACCATAATCTTTACATCATGGCCAAATGTTCCTTTGAACCATTTACCCTTACAAGGCATAAATTTCACCATCAAAACTAACAAGCTTATAATCCCATGACCGAAACCTCTAACAACACCAATTAAAAATACGTCATGGGTTTGAGGTAAAACCAAGAAAGAAACTCATAAATATCGGGATATAAGCACTAACATTGTTCATCTAGATTTAGCATGAAACAACATCCATCACCCTTATAATTACCATAGCCGAAAACCTTACTCATTCCAAAATCCAAATCTCAACTTGGGTCACAAAAATAACTTGATATCTCATCAACACAACATCAACACCAAGCAAGAATGATACATCCATGGCCGAGTGTCATCTCCATCACATAGCAAGATTTAGACCATGGGCTAGGTAGAACTCAAGCTAACAACTAAAACATGCATGCATCTCATGGAACATCATCAAACATACCTTAGTCTAGCAAACCACCATAGCCGATTTCCTCAAAGCTCTTTTTCCTTATTTTTCTTTCTTCTATTCGGCCAAGAACAACATGAGAGCTTTTTTTCTTTCTTTTTTTTTCATCATCATTTACCTTCCCATTATTATTTTATTGCCCATACTCCTTATTTTATTTTTCCTAACATAAAGCATTAACCCAACATGTTCATGACATGTTTTTTAGCCATAACATTTTGTCCACCCTCATGCTCATGGCCGGCCACTACTAATTAGGGGGGAAAATTGACATGCAAGTCCACCCTTTTGATTACATGCACTAATAGATCCTTATATATTAACCTATCACATTTCAAAAGTGTCACACATAAGTCCTATTGACTAAATTCACATGCAATTTACTAAATCGAAGCTTAAAACTTTCACACATTCATATTCACATATTTTGGACAATAAATATCATATTCAAATAATTTGGTGACTCGGTTTAGCGGTCCCGAAACCGCTTTCCGACTAGGGTCACTTTAGGGCTGTCACAACAACTTTTACATTTTATGCGAGTAGGTCATTTTTCAAAATTAAGCACACAATCGATTAAATTTTTATACGAAACTTTCACACATGCTTAAAAACATACTGTAAACATGGAAAAATAATATTAAAATATTTTTCTGACTCTAATTTGTGGTCCTGAAACCACTATTCTGACTAGGGTCGAAATCGAGTTGTTATAGTGACTGTGTAAGAGATCATTAGTAGGCGTGCTAACTCAATATTGGTCGCTATGTTGCAACATTGAGAGTTGGATGTTGCAACATAGGGAGCAGAATAGAAGAATTTCAAGATTTTCTTCGGTGTCGTGACATAGCCTGAGAATGTCACGACACACCCCTGAAGATACCCTGAAGAATGAGCATACTGCCTTAGATGTTGAGACACAGGACTTGGTGTGTCCCAGCATCAACTTTGTATAGGAATAGGGGCATTTTGGTCCACACAATCAAACATTAAGCACGAGAGCAACATCTGATCTAATATTATGGACAACGACCACTCTAAGTCTATAAATAAGCTCATTTAACACATGTTATGGACAAATTTTTATATTGTATAATTTTCTTCATAGTTTTAGTCTTTCATTTTCTCATTTCTTAGGCCTTAGGATTATTTTTATTTTGGTTATTTTGCTTTCATTGGAAGATCAGATATGTGGAACTCAATCAAACTCTGTGTGGATTCAACATTTTCTTTAATACGATTTAGGCTTCTCATAAACCTTATTATATTGATTTGTTTTTCATATATGTTTTAAATATCAAGTTTATCGTGTTTATGAGATCCATGAGGAACTAATCCTTTTATGGGGGATTAGCAAGTGGAGGTACAATTAATTAATTGTTTTGTAGGGTTCTCTTAACGAATTAGCTATTTCGGAGAGGAAGAACATAAACCCTAGGCTTGACGACCCTAGGAAGTGATTCAAGTAGGAGTTAATCCAAAATTGGTATGGCATATCTGTGAACCCCTTAGTCACGAACTGGTCTAAATTGTATGGTCGAGAGATAAGTAGTTCTGGCTCACTCATTATTTTGGTGGAGAATTGAAAGATCCTGGTAGGGTATCGACTAGTTGATTGAATAAGGAACCCAAAGATATAGTTAATTAGGATTACCAAAGTGAGCTAATCACCCATGCTCTGATCTGACTAAGTTTCCATAGCAAATTTTCCAAGTTTTTCTATTTATATTATTTTATTTCTTTAGCTATTAAAACTCTATTTTTTTGTTTAGTCATAATATAATTTATTTAAATTACTAATTAGTTTTATTTGTGTTTAGGCTAGGATTAATTTAGTGCTCACCTCCCTCGGGTTCAATCTTCGGTATACTCACCTACTCCGTTGTAATTATAGTATAACCTGACCTGTATACTTGCGGATATTGCCTTTTTAACATATTCTGTGCAGGATATTTACTTTAGACATTGGTACATCCAGAGGAGGTAATCCCCCGTACTTAGATTTGATTAAGTTAGAATTTATACATACAAAGTTCACTTTAATTTATTATTATTATTATTATAAAACCCCAAAATCTTCTATTTATATCTATTCATAATATGATTTGTTTAAAATACTAACTAGATTTATTTGTGTTCAGGTTAAGGTTAATTTTGTACTCGCTTCTTTTGTGTACAATCCTTGGAGTACGTACCTACTTTGTTATAACTATATTACAACCTGACCGGTATACTTGCGGACACTAACTCAATTTCATATCTTTTAGTTGCAGTATTCACACTATGGGCGTTGGTACGTTTGGTGACGGTCAAGTTGTTGAAACCGTTACCGGGAGGCAATGCTACTAAATTGATTTTAATTTTTTTGTTCTAATAGAATAATTAGGAAATCAATAAATTATAGATATTAATTTTATTTTTATTTTTATTTTCACTAACATCTTTTATTTTATTATTGGTTTCAGTATATGACTCATACTAGGGGAACACCTATAGAGCCAGCTACTGATCCGAAGAGACTAGTTCTCCAAAATCGTCGACAAGAATAGCATATGCAAAATCAACCAACTGTTATAGACAATTTACAACACCATAATCCGTTGTTTGACGAGATTAACAACAATAACCCACAAGACTTACCACCACCAGCACCGCAGCTACTTTTAAATATACGTATGGAGCAACATGAAAGAACCCTAAGGGATTACGCTAACAAACCTAGAGGTGGTTCAAGGAAACATCACAAGGCCAACGATCACCACTAACATTTGTGAAATAAAATCGGCCATAACCCAGATGATCTAGAACAATTTATAGTTTAGAGGCATAATGACGGAGGACCCAAATAAGCATTTAAAATAGTTCATTCAAATTTGTGATACATTTAAATATAATGGGGTCACCGATGATGCTATTCGTATTCAGCTGTTCCCCTTCTCCTTAATCGATAATGCCTTTTCTTGGTTAGATTCGAGGCACCAGTATCCATCACGACATGGGATAAACTTGTGGGAAAATTTCTACAAAAGTTTTTCCCTATTAGCAAAACGGTCCAACTAATGAGAGAGATCACAACATTCAAATAGTTAGAAGGAGATAGTTCTCACAAAGCTTGGGAGTGTTTTAAAACACTAATATAGAGATGCCCAAATCATGGATTACCCAAGTCGTTGAGGCTGCAAATTTTCTATAATGGGTTGGATGTGCACGCAAGTTTAGGACTACAGAGAGTCACAAAAGGAGCCACATACGAAGATACGTATGAACTGATAGAAAACATAGCGATGAATTCCTGCTAATGGCCAACAAAACATTATACATATGGCCAGAAACCATCTACGGTAAAAGTTGTCCAAGAGGATGATAGGTACCAAAAAATTGTGGACAGACTTAATCGTATAATGTCCTCATCTAGTGCATCATCTATATATGGAAGAGACAAACGACTATTCCATTACATTAATAATACAACTAAGGATGTCAACTACATAGGAAATAGGGGTGGAAATAGTTATTCAAACACTTATAATCCCGGTTGGAGAGATCACATAAACTTGAGATTGAGCAGAAATTAAGGAGGAGGTAGCAGTTCACAACCAATTAAAAATACTAATTATCAACCTCCTTATTTGCAAAACCTCAGGAAAGGGCCAACCCATATGACCATACTGTATGTGGTCAACGTTCGGATCGGATAGAGGGGGAGATGTAATAAATGAGAATTGAAGTAAAACAGGTGCAGTCTGAGTTCACTAACAATACAAAAACATTGACTAAACTTGAAGATCAAATGAGCCAATTGATAAACATGATGGGAGAGAAGGGAAGGAGTAGGTGAAAGCAATCGTGCTCCATTCGGGCAAAGTATTGAGTAGCCCAGAAAAGCCAGCTCACGAGGAGAATAAAGAGGATTCTAATAACCTTCAAGAAAATCCCTACACTGAGGCTGAACTAACCAGAGAAGGAAACTGAGTTGGAGGATGAGCCAATCAAGGAACCTACACTGACGAGGGTACCATGCCTTTCGCGGGTAGAAGAGAAACAGAGACAGGATGAGGCAAAATTTTGTAAGTTTTCCAAACTTATTTAAATCCCTGAATGTTAACTTGTCTCCAATTTATTTAATTGAAAATGTTCCTAAATACGCCAAGTATTTAAGAGAAATTATGTCTAGACATAGGAAAATAAAAATAGGAGAGTAAGTTAAATAAGTGCCTTATGTAGTACGATTATATCCAAATATATGCCCCCAAAACTAAAAGACCCAAGGAGTTTTACAATACCTATAGAGATAAGGGATATACAATTTAGCAAGGCTCTATGTGATTTAGAAGCTAATATTAATTTAATGCCCTTATCTACATATGAAAAACTTGGGTTACGAGAGCTTAAAAATACTCTGATCACACTTGTAACACCTCTAACCCATATCTGTTGCCTGAATAGGGATACAAAGCATTACCAAGGTTTACAGCTTAATCAGAAAATTTTTTTAAACATTTCATTACATATCAATACTCATAATAAAACCAATCAAAACCATATTTATTGTCCCTTAAACGAGCCCTCAAGACCTAAAATACATATTAGAAACAAATCGGGACTAAATCAGAAACTCAGAGAATTTCTTAAAATTATTCAAAATTTTCAACACTACAGGGGTCACACAGTCAGGAGACACGCTAGTGTCTCAGGCCGTGTGGGCATTCGAGATAGGGACACACGGCCGTGTCTAACTCATGTCTGTACCCATGTAACTCTCTGACTTGGGTTACATGGCCAAGTCAAACGCCTATGTGGGCATTCGAGAGAGGGACACACTTGCACTCTTAAAAGATACAAGGGACACACGGTCATGCCACTTGGCCATGTGTCACACACGGCTGTGCCACTTGGCCGTGTGTCACACACGGCTGAGGCACATGCCCATGTCTATGCCCGTGTGGACGAAAAATAGGCCATTTTCCAAGCCACATTTTTCACCCATATTGTTAGCAACCTAGCCTCAACAAATAACACATCAACAAGCCATATCAAGACATTCAACACAAACTAAAATCAAGTCTTAAACAAGCATTATCACCACATATAACCAAATATGACATTAGGTTCCTTAAATGTTAACTGAAAAAATGTCTAAATTTACCTAATCTAGTTACTAAAGTTCACTATAGTTCAAATACATGCAAACATACATATATCACTCATACTCATATCACAATATACTTCATTCTCATACCCATATGTAAGTTGGTTATTTGAACAAAATATCTATCATAATATTTACACAAGCTAAACCTTGACTAAAACCAGATAAAAGCCTATACATGCGATATAAACCATATTGAACGTTTCAAAAACTACCGGAATGAGCTGGATAGTGTGACTTGAGTGCTGATCAGATCGTCCAACCTTTCGAAAATCTACAAGGACATTAAACAACACAAATAAGCTTAATGAAGCTTAGTAAGTTCAATAGGATAAATAAAAATCTTACCGAACTAACTATAATAAATCAAATAATAAAATTATTCACGATAATTCCCTATCAATCACAACTTCAATAAATAAATACATTTGCCTTCAACTCTATACAAAAATAATTAACATGACTTTCAAAATTCAATAACTCACCTTACCGAAATTATTCCATTTGAAGAACAACTTACGGATAAGAGTACACGTTAACAGAAGCTCATAAGAGCTGGGATTTCCAAATGAGCCAACATAAGCTCGAAAGCTAAATAGAAGCTCGTAAGAGCTGAACAGAAACTCATAAGAGTTGAATAGAAGCTCGTAAAAGCTGAACAGAAGCTCGAAAGAGCTAAACAAAAGCTCGTAAGAGATAAATAGAAAGTAAAACACTAGAGTTTGCAAAAAATGATGAACCTCGATTTACTTGGCTAATTTTTTGATATCTTCCTCCAATACCGTCATACGCTAAATCACGAATGTACTCAAATCCCGCATTTCATTCAAACCGAATATCCAATTTAATATTATAATTCCAATAATGACTCATTTCCAAAAATATAATAAATGCATAATACGGTTCATCAAATTTTTACAAATATAAAATTTTAACCGTACAAACTTACTTGGACTGAAATGTAGTAATTGCAGAAGTTCAGGGACTATTCTGCTATTTTTCCATTTTTACGAGTTTCTACGGGATCTTGATCTAAAATATAAAATTATTCATTCATTAGCATATATCTTACTTCTAATGCATTCCACAATTAATACCCTTTTATTTTTTGAATTTACACAAATACCCCAAACTTTTACAATTTGTACAATTTAATCCTTTAATTAGTTAATCTTTCAAATTAACTCAATTTCCTCAATCAATAATTTATTCAAATATTCCAAGCCATTATACAGCCTCTAATAAACCAAAAATTCACTATCAAACACTAATATTTTAACCTTTTCACAATTTAATCCTAAAATTAATATTTAACAAAATCACTTTATAAAATCATCATACAAAAAAATCAAAGCTCTAAATCGATGTTATTCATCAAAAACATTTAATATTTATTAATGGTAACATCCAAAATTTTTAATAAAATAAAAAACAAAGGTATAGTTTTGTTGGACCTAATTGTAACAATCTCAAAAACATAAAAATTACAAGAAACGGGTAAGAATTGAACTCACTTGAAGCAAAAATAGGTAAAACCAACTTAAGGAGCTCTCTCTATGTTTGTTTGAATTGAAATTGAAGAAGAATTGCATAAAATATCTTCAATTTCAATTTGTTTGTTTTAATTTCAACAATATTAAAAAATTGCTATTAATTGGCTTTATTTTATTATTTTTTTTCCTCCTTATGCTGCCTCATCTTTTAATTTAGGTATAATTGTTTCTTAACTCCTCCCTCATTTATTAATTCACCCATTTAGCCACTTAATTATTATAATTAGCAAGTTTTGTACCTTTTTTAATTTAGTAGTTTTTAATTAATTAACAATCGAAATGTTAAAATTTTTCATCGAAACTTTAATACTACCTCAGTGACACTCCGTAAATATTTTTAGTAGTTTTTAATTAATTAACAATCGAAACGTTAAAATTTTTCATCGAAAATTTAATACTACCTCAGTGACACTCCGTAAATATTTATAAAAGTACTTACAACTCAGTTTATAGAAACAAGGTCTCGTTACCTCACTTTCTAAAACCACTTGACCTAATTAATCATTATAAAACACAAATTACCAATTCAAAAACCTTTTTAAAACTAATTTTGACTCGTAAATATTAAAAAAAAAATTACAAGCTTACTCGCTAAATTTAGTGGCCTTGAACCACTATTTTCGACACTACTAAAAAATTGTGCTGTTACGACCCTACAATTAGCTAGTAGGTCTTCAGTATGATCGAAAGGAGTACTTGAAGAAGTGTTGGTCAAAGTGAGGAGCTTTATCATCCCAACTGATTTTATTATCTTAGATTTCGAAGAGGACTATGAGATTTCCATTCTGTTGGGTAGACCATTTTTACCAACATCCAGGTCCACCATTGACTTGGAAAATAATGAATTAAGAATGAAGATAAATGGTGAGATAGTAATTTTTAAATGTGGCCATCAACAGAATGAGATAAATAGGCTTAGGGAAGCAATGTCTTGAGATATCTATAAAAATCCCAAATTACCCTAAGCTAGGGGAAGTGTTATCTTTAATTAGTGCAGAAAGAAAAAACAAGTTCAAAGAACGAGATAAGCGAAAGAAGATTGAGTGGCACAATCGATGCTAGACGAACATTAATAGAAATGTAACAGAAAAAGAACCCATGGGCACACTGATTGAGCTAACAGATGAATTCGACAGCAAAACTTGAGACTATTAATTGAATTTTAACTTTATGCATATTTTTGCACTTTTAACTAACCAGTAGTTTAGACTTTAATCTTTATTAAATTTTTGTTTAATTAAAAACCAAGACGCTCTGAAAATGGGAAGTTTGGATGAAAAAAGATTTTGTGTCGCAACACGGTATCCTTGTGTCATGAAACCTCATCCAGAATTGGAACAATCAAGAAAATCATATCGATGTCATGACACAACACACTTGTAACACCCCTAACCCGTATCCGTCGCCAGATTAAAGTTATGAGGCATTACTAATCAAAAGCACAATTCCAAACATTGACATTCACACATGAACTTGTCCTGAAAATTAGTCAAAATTTGTTTCATGCACTGACATAACATTAATATATTTGAAACATTTAATATCATACTTGTAACACCCCAAAATAGGGCTTAAACGAAACAGTGGTTGCGAAACCAAAAATTTGAGGTAGAAAAATTTATTTTTTATCATTTTAAGGTCTATGGAATGATTGCATGATTGTGTGAAAATTTTGTTTAGAAATTTTATCGATAGAGGGTCCAATTTGATATTTAGGACTAAATTGAAAAAGTTGTAAAATGTGTGTTCTAGTTCACAAAGGTACTAAGTACTTGTGAGTAATGAGTTTTTAAAGTGGAAGTCCTTGGATAGTAATTAGATCATTATACTAGTTTGGATAAAAATACCTAAAGGAAGATAAAACACTAGAGTTTTTAATTAAAGACATTTTGGTCATTTAGTTATTAAAATGAATTAAAAACAAAATTAGCAGCCAATTTTTGTCCATCTTCAACCCGTTGGCCAAATTTCACATGAGGAAGACATAGCTAGGGTTTTTCAAGCTTCCAAGCTCGATTGTAAGTCTGTTTTAACCCCGTTTTTAATGTTCTTTACGTTTTTGGAGTCCCGGTAACTTGATTAAGCTTATTCTAGCAATAATTTAACCTAGGGTTTATATTTGGAAAAATACCCATAGGTGCAATGTGTTTATTTGATGTTTTATGGTAGAATATGAAGCTTGAAATTGTGTTAAACAACTTTTGCTCAGCGATTTTACGTTAAAACGAGTAAAACGACATAATCAGTAAAAATACCTAATATTCATAAGTACATGTTAAAGTGAGAATTTGATGTTTCCATAGAAGGGAAAAATGATCATCATGTCATAAAACATAAGAAAATAGGATTAAGTTTAATTTTTGAGTCTTGGGGCAAAAGAGTAAATATGTAAAAGTTTAGGGGCAAAAATGTAATTTTTCCAAAGTTTGAGTCAAGGACTGTTTTAATAAATGTGAGTATTAAATAAGCTAAATTTGTTATTATAGATCAAGAAGAATGAAATTCAGAGTTAGACCGGGGAAAGAAAAATATAGTGGACTAAATCGATATAGTTGATCGTATTTTGTTTCGAGGTAAGTTTGCGGTAAATAAGTGCAATATTATATTATTTTATGTTAATGTTGTGAATTTCCAGCATGTGTAAATTTATTTTATGAAATTATTCAAAAAAGACTCAAGCATGAATTGACGGAGAAGTAATTTCAGAAAGTCCTGGTTGAACCTTAGGAATGTGTAGGATACAATTGTCATGACATTAGGGTTTAAGGATACCATGTAAGACCATGCCAAGGCATGGGAATTGGTAAGGTTTCTAAGGCAAGGATATCATGTAAGACCATGTCAAGACATGGCATTGATAAGTTTCTATAAGGCAAAGGTCCTATGTAAAACCATGCCAAGGCATGGCATTGGTGAGTTCATAAGGCAAGGATACTATGTAAAACCATGCCAAGACATGGAAATGGTAAGTTTCAAACGGATACCACGTAAGACCATGACAAGTCATGGCACTGGTAAGGTACCTGTGTATCCTTAGTATTCCAAGTGGTTCAACGGGAAAATTTAAAGAGAATATCAAGGTAAGGTAAGGTAAGACGAGTTATACTAAAAAGGGTAAGACAAGTTCATGCTAGAAGAGCAAAGGTAAGTATATAATGTTCATATATGCTTGATAAGGAAAATGGTAAGTAAAATGTATTAATAAATTTGATTAAGTAAGTAAGTATTTAAGTGAGTAAGTGAAGAAGTTTAAAAAATGTCTATGAAACTTAATGAAGTTACATTAAGTAGTATCATGCCAAGTAGTAAGATAATTCTTATGAATGTTGTTAGTTATTTGCATGCAAACTTAGTAAGCTTAATGCTTACCCCCTTTATTTTCCTTCTTTTTATAGTTTTGTCAAGCTAACTCTAGGATCGTAAAGTACGTCGGAGGTCCGGGCACACTATCACAAGGATTATTTTGGTATAGCTAGACGTTTCATTTTGAGTATGGCATGTATAGCATCGTAGCCATTTTGTGTGTATGATCTTATGATATGGCTAATTAATGGTATGTAAATGCTTGACAATTATTAGCTATTGGAATGACTAATCAATGACATGTTTGGTGTTATGTATGCCTAAATGCTAGTTATTCCATGGAAATCATGAAAAAGGTGAAATTAGCTTTAAAACAGTATCAGACAGTAGTAATGACATGAATTTTAAAAATCACTAAAAATAGTAGAAATGAATTTAGATAGTGAATGAGATATATAATTAAATCTTATTGAGTCTATCTTCATATGAAAGAAACAGACTAAATAAAGGAGTTGTATTTTATGAGATATTTAAATTTTAGTGAGACAGGGTCAGAGTGATTTCTGAATCCCCTGTTCTGACTTTAGAAATTCACTAAAACTTGTAAAAAACTAATTAGGAGTTATACTTTATATGCATAGATTCCTTATTGAGTCTAATTTTAAGAGAAATAAATGGCATGGTTATTTGAATTCTGTATAGGGAGAAGATTTTTTTGTAGTGAACTGAGGTCAGAGCAGCTGAACACTGAAACAGGGAAAAATTTAACTACTAAACTATACTAATTGGCTGGACTAAAATTTTTAAAAAAACATTAGTAAGAAGATATATGAGTCTATTTTTAGATAAAATTTACGGATTTGAATTTTGAATTTTGTAACTCGAGTTATGATTTATTTAGTTACTATGACACAGATGGACAGTTTATTTATTAAAGACAAAATTTTTTTATTAATTTCAGTTTGTTCCCGAACCATTTCAATTTAATGTTTTAGGGTCTTGAGAACCCTTTTTAGGGACATAATGAATGAGTGAAACTATATTAATTTTAATAGCAAATTTTTATGCCCCAAATTAGTAAGCTAAGTCTGGTAACGACTCGTGCTCGACTCCGACGACGGTTTTGAGTAAGGGGTGTTACATTTATTGGTATCAGAGCAAAGGTTTATTCAGTTCTCGAAATATTTAGTATGAGTAAGAGTCTAGCTATACATGCCATACTTATATGTTGATAGTGTGATGACTCCTGACGATTTTAAAATGTTTTCTTTTATAGTTATAGATCCCGAACAAGCTGGTGCAGATGTAGAGAGTAACACGCTGGCTCCCGTAGAAGGAACGGTGCCACCAGATCGTAGTGAAAGGCCCGTTACAGTTAGTCAGGGAGGAGGGGCTCGAGAAGCCTTCTTCCAAGCTATGAATGAATGGTTTTCTGAGTTCGTTCGTATGAATCTGGCTGTTAGACCTCCACCCTCTCATGATCATCAAACCACCCATGTAGCTCCCCTAGTCACAGGTACGGTTATAAGAGAAAAGCCACTAGTTGACAAAATCAAAAAAACAAGGAGCCGAAGAGTTTCGAGCTGCAAAAGATGATGATGCAGAAAAGATAGAATTTTGGCTCAAGAATACTATCAGAGTTTTTGATGAGTTATCCTGCACACTTGAGGAATGTATGAAATGTGTTGTATCACTTCTTAGAGATTCGGCCTACCATTGGTGGAAAGCACTTGTATCAGTTGTACTGAAAGAGAGAGTCACTTGGGATTTCTTTCAGGAGGAATCCCGTAAAAAGTACATCAGTCGAGGTTTGTTGACCAGAAAAGAAAAGAGTTTCTAAAGTTGAAATAGGGCAATATGACAGTGACTGAATATGAGCACGAGTTTGTTAGACTCAGAAATTATGCTTGAGAGTGTGTGTCTACAGAGGCTATGTTGTGCAAAAGATTTGAGGATGGGGTTAATGATGATATCTGATTGTCGGTTGGTGTCCTAGAAATAAAAGAGTTTGTTGTCATAGTTGAGAGAGCCTGTAAGGCAGAGGAGCTCTTAAAAAGAAAGGGAAAAGTTGAAATTGAGACGCAAGACACAAAGAAAAGACTAATGAGCAAGTCATTTCAGTCTACATCCAAGAGGCCTAGAGAGTTCTCCACTAGATCTAATTTTTCATCTAGATATTCTAGCCGAAAGAGAGGCAAAAGATTTATGAGTCCGAAAGCTCAGACCACTTCGATTGCAAGTGTTAGCAGTGTTCAGCCTGATAGACCAGAGTGTCCTCGATGTGGTCGACGTCAGCCAGGTCAGTGTCGAGCAACTGAGATAGGTTATTTTTGATGTGGTGCACTAGACTATTTTATTCGAGAGTGTCTCGAGATGATTAAAAGAGAAGCAATATCGAGTGTAAGATCAATGCTCCTGTCAAAGGCAGACCACTGAGAAATCCGGGAGCTGGGGCAAGTAATAGAGGTGCATCTAGTGATTCAGCAGTGAGGCTAGATGTTAGAGAACCTGCGAGGACCTATGCTATCCGTGCTTGCGAAGAGGCATCCTCCCCCAATGTGATTACGGGTGCATTTTCTCTCCATGATACTAGAGTTATTACTTTGATTGATCCGAGTTTGACCCATTCATATGTTTGCATGAAATTGATGTCTAGTATGAGTATGCCTATAGAATCTACAGAATTTTTTATTAAAGTTTCGAATCCATTAGGCAAGCATGTATTAGTAGATAAAGTATGTAAAAATTGCCCTTTGATGATTAGAGGTCACTGTTTGTAACACCCCTTACCCGTATCCGAGGCCGGGCTAAGGTACGAGGCGTTACCAGAAAAACATACAAACATTAAACTAAAATACGAGCCATAAAATTTTATTCATATTTCAAAGCGTTCATTCTCTTACACATAGTCCCTTATTTGAGTCTACGGAGCCCAAAATATACTTTAGAAAGGGTTTGGGACTAAACCGAGAACTTACAAAAATCTTGGAAATTTCATGCTTTAAGGCTCCACATGCCCGTGTCCCAAAGTCGTGTTCCATACACGGCTGAGACACATGGTCGTGTCTCTGCCTGTGTGGAATATACCTAGGCTATTTTCCAAGCTTTGGTCAACCTTGATCTCTTACACACTTATACAAAATCAAAAGCATATAACATGGTATTCATTTAATGATTAAACATCCTCAATTAAACCACAAACATAGCATTTGTATGTCATCATACATGTGTCTCTCATACTCATTTTACCTTGTTTATTATAGTACCACTTATACATTTATACCAAGATTATCATATTACCAAATATCTTCAGCTTAATCATCAAGCATTCATATTTAAAGCTAGATCATATCTTTATAAAATACCACGATTCAGATGCGCAGAATAAAATGTTTGCCTGAAACATTTCAATTCAATTCCATACCCAACAAGCATTACATTGAGACTAGTCATATATATATATACATGTCATGATACATAACATTCTCTTTTTGTTTTCTTATAAACACATATCATTTATTTCATTATATCAATATTTCATATACCATAGTTTCCATGTATTCCACATATATTTATTTTCCTCCTCCTCGTCTCCATTCCACATCCTTAATGTATATAGCATTCTTGTAAGTACGATTTCACAATTTACTAATAAATGTTCACATTAAACTGTCCACATGAGTCATAGTCACTTAATTATTTATAATTAGAGCTACAAAACTCCAAATTAAGATTCGTAAATTTCCCCTGAAACGAGACTCACATATCTTTCCACAATAAAATTTTCATAATTTTTGGTTTAGCCAATTAGTACAGTTTTATTCATTAAAATTTCCCCTGTTTCACTTTCTGACAGTTCTGACCTCTCTTCACTAAAAAATAATTATCTCACAATACAGAACTCGGATAATGTTCTTGTTGTTTTATATTTAAAATAGACTCATTATGGATTTTAAAAATATAATTTTTAGCCTCTAATTATTTTTCTCCAAATTTTTGTGATTTTCCAAAATCAGAATAGGGGATCACGTAATCATTCTGAATCAGTCTCACGAAAACATAAATATCTAAAAAATATAGAACTCCTTTTCTTTCTATGTTTCTTTTATATGAAAATAGACTCATTAAGATTTAATTTGATATCTCATTCAATCTCTGATTCAATTTATACTATTTTTGGTGATTTTTCAAATTCACGTCACTGCTACTGTCCAAAACAGTTTTATTGCTAATTCACTCTTTCACACTTTTTTGTATTAACCTCATTTTAACATACATATCACAAATCATTTTCACCACATTTCATACATCACAAGTATAGGCCCATGATCACAAGATCACCATAAAATCATCCTCATGTATAACTTACTTGTTTATAACCTTACCACATCCTGGTCACTTAATTGACACATCATTCACATAACCAAGTTCCTGCACATATTCATCACAAAACTCACAAAGCAATACATAGAGAGTCTCCCGTTGAACACTTCGGATCAATCCTCGATACTTGGTGGTTTCAGCACATAGCTCCACCCATCATATAGTTCGACTCTCTTGTACACATGGTGAACACTTAGTACCACCCATGTGACCTAGCCAGTTTATCTCGTAGCTCTCTTGTCTACATGGTGTCCTTCACTTGGAACCACGCATGCGACCTAGCTACATATATCCCGTAGCTCTCTTGTCTACATGGTGTACACATAGTATCACCCATGCGACCTAGCTACATCATAATGTCTTGTAGCTCTTTTGTACACATGATGTGCACTCAGCACTATACATGTGACCTAGCTACATACCATCTGTATCATCCAATCTTTCCGAAGGTTCAACCGGGATTTCTCTCTCTTTTCCAACAATTTTACCAATCAAGTAATTATCCACAAACATATTTCCAATATTTTTATAAAATATCATAATACAAGTAATAGTGATGTATTACTTACATATAAACTTACATCTCATTTAATATCAACGCAATAACATTAAATTACACATTGTCTTATTAAAAATCATATGAACTTACAATTTCCCATAATATCCATAATCATAGAAATCACATTTATGTATGATAATTCAATGCACTTCATGTACCATAGACATATTTTTAAATCAATTCATAAATCTGGCACCATAATCATTTAATTTAACATAACTCAATTAATTCACTAAATTTAACTTTCAAATATAAATTGCAGCATTATTGTTGTATTATTATCATACCAACTTACATACTTTCAACACCTTGGAGATCATAGTAAATATATCAATTTTACATTGAAACATGCATAAATTAATGCTTATTATACCAACTTTCCCAATTTTCGATTTTTCTCTCATTCTAGGTTCAAATCTCGTTTTCCGGGATCTAAAACATCATATTTTACTTATTTAATTAATGTACTATTCAAAACAGTCCTTAACTCAAACTTTGGAAAAATTACAATTTTGCCCCTAAACTTTTTCATATTTACACTTTTGCCCCTAGGCTTGGGAATTAAAATTCATCCCTTATTCTTATGTTTTATGACATGATGATCACTTTTCCCTTCTATGGCAACATCAAATTCTCACTCTAACATATACTTATGACTATTAGGTATTTTTACCGATTAAGCCCTTTTGCTCGTTTTCACTTAAAACCGAGTAGCACAAGTTGTCTAACATAATTTAAAACCTCATATTGTATCATAAAACACCAGAATACACAAATTTTACCTATGGCTATTTTTCCAAATATGAACCCTAGGTTGAATTATTGCTAGCATAAGCTAAATCAAGTTACCGGGACTCCAAAAACGTAAAGAACTTGAAAAACGGGGTTAGAACGGACTTACAATTAAGCTTGGGAAGCTTGAAAACCCTATCCATGGAGTCTCCCTTGGTGTACACGTCCATGGTGAAGAAGATGAGCAAAATTGGCTTTTAATTTTGTATTTTAATTCATTTTACCTCTAAATGACCAAAATACCCTTACTACTAAACTTTCCAAAAATTCCATCCATGTCCATTTTTTTTTCATAACTTAGAAATTGGTCAAATTGCTATTTAAGACCTCCTAATTAATATTTCAAATCAATTTCATACTAGAAACTTCTAGAATGTAAGTTTTGCAACTTATTCAATTTAGTCCCTAACTTCGAATTAAACACTTTATGCATAGAATTTCTTCACGAAATTTTCACAAAATCATGCAATCATATCATAAACCTCAAAATAATCATAAAATAATTATTTATATCTCAGATTTTGTGGTCCCAAAACCTCTGTTCCAACTAGACCCAATTTTGGGCTATTACACTGTTTCCCGGCCGATCTCATGCTATTGCCGTTTGATGAATTTGATGTGATTCTTGGTATGGATTGGTTGACTACACATGATGTGATAGTGAATTGTTGAAAGAAATTCATTGAGTTGAAATGTGAAAATGGTGAAACTCTTCGGGTTAATTCAGAAGAGCTAGATAGTTCATGTTCCATGATTTCTGTTATGTCTGTTCAGAAATGTTTGAGAAAAGGTTATGAAGCATATCTTGTTTGTTTTTTTGAACACTAAAGATCTAGAATTGAAAATTGAATCAGTGCGTGTGGTATGTGAGTTTCCCGTTGTGTTTCCGAAAGAACTACCAGGTTTGCCTCTTGTTAGAGAAGTTGAGTTTGGTATTGAGTTGATTCCAGGTACCACACCCATTTCTATTGCTCCTTATAGAATGCCCCTATTGAAATTGAAAGAATTGAAAGCTCAGTTGCAGGAATTAACAGATAAAGGCTTTGCATGACCTAGTAGTTCACCATGGGGTGCACCAGTGCTATTTGTGAAAAAGAAAGATGGATCGATAAGATTGTGCATAGATTATCAGCAGCTTAACAAGGTAACAGTAAAGAATAAGTATCCACTGCCTAGAATTGATGATTTTTTTGATCAATTGAATGGAGCCACTGTGTTCTTCAAGATAGATTTGAGATCTGGATATTATCAGTTGCGACTTAAAGAGTCAGATGTCTTGAAGACTGCTTTCCAAACTAGGTATGGTCATTATGAGTTTCTTGTAATGCCATTTGGCTTAACTAATGCTCCTACCATTTTCAAGGACTTAATGAATCGAACTTTCAGACCGTACTTGGATAAGCTTGTAGTTGTGTTCATTGATGATATCTTGATTTATTCTCATGATAAGACTGAGCATGCAGAGCATTTGAGGATAGTTTTACAGATTCTGAGAGATAATCAGTTGTATGCCAAGTTCAAAAAAAGTAAGTTCTGGTTACGAGAATTTGGTTTTCTTGGACATATTGTCTCAGGTAAAGGTATCAGGGTTGATCCGAGCAAGATTTCAGCTATTGTTGATTGGAAGCCTCCTAGAAATGTATCAGAAGTCAGAAGTTTTCTTGGTCTTGCCAGATATTATAGACAATTTGTAAAGGGATTTTCCATGATAGCTACCCTGCTGACAAGATTGCTGTGAAAGGATGTCAAGTTTGAATGGACTGAGAAGTGTCAACAGAGTTTTGACAAGTTAAAGGCATTGTTGACTGAAGCTCCTATTTTAGTACAACCAGAACCAGGTAAGGAGTTTGTGATTTACAGTGATGCGTCCTTGAATGGACTTGGTTGTGTACTTTTGCAGGAAGGAAAGGTAATTGCTTCTGCCTCTAGACAGCTAAAGCCATATGAGAAGAACTATCTGACACATGATTTAGAGCTAGTTGCCATTGTTTTTGCGCTGAAGATCTGGAGACATCATTTGTACGGTGAGAAGTACTGAATATTCACTGATCACAAAAATTTGAAATATTTGATGACTCAAAAAGATTTGAATTTGAGGCAAAGAAGATGGCTAGAGTTGATTAAAGATTATGAGCTAGTGATCAATTATCACCTAGGTAAGGCAAACGTTGTTGCTGATGCTTTGAGTAGGAAATCTTTGTTTGCATTAAGAGCTTTGAACACTAGTCTAGCCTTATCAGATGATGGTTTTATCTTAGTTGAGTTGAGAGCTAAATCGATGTTTCTTGAAGAAATTTGTGAAGCTCAGAAAATGATAGTGAGTTGTTAGCCAAAAGAGCTCAATGTGAGTTGGATATAGAGTCAGATTTTCAGATCAGTTCTGACGGTTGTTTGATGTTTAGAGACAGGGTATGTGCACCGAAAAGTGATGAGCTTATTCAAAAGATCTTACAGGAAGCACATAGTAGTTCTTTGTCTATTCAACTAGGTAGTACAAAGATGTATAATGATTTGAAGAAAATGTACTGGTGGGTAGGAATGAAAAGGGACATTTCAGAGTTTCTTTCTAGATGCTTGATCTATCAGCAGGTAAAGGCTGAACATCAGGTACCTTCAGGTTTATTGCAGCCTGTGCTAGTCCCTGAGTGGAAATGGGACCGAGTTACTATGGATTTTGTGACAGGATTACCGTTGACACCGAGAAAGAAAGATGCAGTATGAGTTGTGATTGATAAGTTAACGAAGTCAGCTCATTTTGTCCCAGTTCGTATGGATTATTCACTTGACAAGTTGGCTGAGTTGTATATTTCAGAGATATTCAGAGTACACGGGGTACCATTATCGATCATTTTAGACAGAGATTCGAGATTTACTTCACGATTTTGGAAGAAGTTACAGGAAGCTTTGAGCACAAAGTTGAGTTTTAGTACAGCTTTCCATCCTCAGACCGACAGTCTGTCAGAGAGAGTTATTCAGGTACTTGAAGATATGCTTAGATGCTGTGTACTGGAATTTCAAGGCAGTTGGGAAAAGTACTTACCATTAGTAGAGTTTACCTACAATAATAGTTATCAGTCGAGTTTGAAGATGACACCTTATGAAGCTTTGTATGGACGTAAATGTCGCACACCTTTGTATTGGACAGAGCTTAAGGAAAATCAGATTTACGGGGTTGATCTAGTTAAAGAAACAGAAGAGAAAGTAAAAGTCATCAGAGATTGCTTGAAAGCAACTTTAGACAGACAGAAGTCGTATGCAGATTTGAAGAGAAAAGAGATTGAGTATCAAGTTGGTGACAAAGTGTTTTTGAAAGTATCCCCGTGGAAGAAAGTTCTCAGATTTGGCAAGAAAGGTTAACTAAGTCCACGTTTTATTGGACCGTTTGAAGTGATTGAGAGAGTCGGACCATTAGCATATCGGTTAGCTTTGTCGATTGAGTTAGAGAATATTCAAGATGTATTTCATGTGTCTATGCTACATCGTTATCGTTCAGATCCGACACATGTGATTTCTCAGACAGAGGTTGAGATTCAGCCAGACATGACTTACGGTGAAGAACTGGTAAAGATTCTAGCTGGAGAGATAAAACAATTAAGGAACAAAACTATTGCACTTGTGAAAGTATTATGGAATAGACATGGGGTAGACGAGGCTACATGGGAGCTCAAAGAGTACCCAAATCTCTTCACAGGTAAAATTTTTGGGGACGAAAATCCCTAAAGGGAGAGAAATGTAACATCCTGAAATAGGGATTAAATAGAACAGTGGTTGCGAAACCATAAATCCAAGGTATAAAAATTTATTTTATTATCACTTTAAGGTCTATGGCATGATTGCATGATTGTGTGAAAATTTCGTTTAGAAATTTTACCGATAGAGGGTCCAATTTGATATTTATGACTAAATTGTAAAAGTTGTAAAATGTGTGTTCTAGTTCACAAAGTACAAGTACTTGTGAGTAATGGGTTTTTAAAGTGGAGGTCCTTGGATAGTAATTAGACCATTATACTAGTTTGGACAAAAATACCTAAAGGAAGATAAAACACCATAGTTTTTAATTAAGGGCATTTTGGTCATTTAGTTATTAAAATGAATTAAAAACAAAATTAAAAAGCCAATTTTTGTCCATCTTCAACCTCTTGGCTGAGTTTACATGAGGAAGACATAGCTAGGGTTTTTCAAGCTTCCAAGCTCGATTGTAAGTTCATTTTAGCCCCGTTTTTAATGTTCTTTACGTTTTTTGAGTCCCGGTAACTTGATTAAGCTTGTTCTAGCAATAATTTAACCTAGGGTTTATATTTGGAAAATACCCAGAGGAGAAATGTGTTTATTTTGATGTTTTATGGTAGAATATGAAGCTTGAAATTATGTTAAACAACTTTTGCTAAGCGATTTTACGTGAAAATGAGTAAAACAACATAATTGGTAAAAATACCTAATGTTCATAAGTACATGTTAGAGTGAGAATTTGATGTTTCCATAGAAGGGAAAAATGATCAGCATGTCATAAAACATAGGAAAATAGGATTAAGTTTAATTTCCGAGCCTTGGGGAAAAAGTGTAAATATGTAAAAGTTTAAGGGCAAAAATGTAATTTTTCTAAAGTTTGAGTCAAGGACTATTTTAATAAATGTGAGTATTAAATAAGCTAGATTTGTTATTATAGATCAAGAAGAATGAAATCCGGAGTTAGATTGGGGAAAGAAAAAGATAGTGGACTAAATCGATATAGTTGATCATATTTTGTTTCAAAATAAGTTTGCGGTAAATAAATGCAATATTCTATTATTTAATGTTAATGTTGTTAATTTCCAGCATGTGTAAATTTATTTTATGAAATTATTCAAAGAAGACTCAAGCATGAATTGATGGAGAAGTAATTTCAGAAAGTCCCGGTTGAACCTTAGGAATGTGTAGGATACAAATGTCATGACATTAGGATTTAAGGATACCATGTAAGACCATGCCAAGGCATGGAAATTGGTAAGGTTTTTAAGGTAAGGATATCATGTAAGACCATGTCAAGACATGGCATTGATAAGTTTCTATAAGGCAAAGGTCCCATGTAAGACCATGCCAAGGCATGGCATTGGTAAGTTCATATGGCAAGAATACCATGTAAGACCATGTCGAGACATGGCAATGGTAAGTTTCAAAAGGATACCACGTAAGACCATGAAAAGTCATGAAAATGGTAAGATACCCATGTATCCTTAGTATTCCAAGTGGTTCAACGGGAAAATTTAAAGAGAATATCAAGGTAAGGTAAGGTAAGACGAGTTATACTAAAAAGGGTAAGACAAGTTCATGCTAAAAGAGCAAAGGTAAGTATATAATGTTCATGTATGCTTGATAAGGAAAAATGTAAGTAAAATGTATTAATAAATTTGATTAAGTAAGTATTTTAGTAAGTGAGTAAGTGAAGAAGTTTAAAATATGTTTATGACAATTAATGAAGTTACTTTAAGTAGTATCATGCCAAGTAGTAAGATAATTCTTATGAATGTTGTTATTTATTTTCATGCAAACTTACTAAGCTTAATGCTTACCCCCTTTGTTGTTATTTGTTTTCATGCAAACTTACTAAGCTTAATGCTTACCCCCTTTATTTTCCTTTTTTTTATAGTTTTTTCAAGCTAACTCGGGGATCGTAAAGTACGTCGGAGGTCCGGGCACACTATCACAAGGATTATTTTGGTATAGCTAGACGTTTCATTTTGAGTATGGCATGTATAACATTGTAGCCATTTTGTGCGTATGATCTTATGATATGGATAATGAATGATATGTAAATGCTTGATAATTATTAGCTATTGGAATGGCTAATCAAGGACATGTTTGGTGTTATGTATGCTTAAATGCTAGTTATTCCATGGAAATAATGAAAAAGGTGAAATTAGCTTTAAAACAGTATCGGATAGCAGTAATGATGTGAATTTGAAAAATCACTAAAAATAGTATAAATGGATTTAGATAGTGAATGAGATATAAAATTAAATTTTATTGAGTCTATCTTCATATGAAAGAAACAGAGTAAATAAAGGACTTGTATTTTATGAGATATTTAAATTTTTGTGAGATAGGGTCAGAGTGATTTTTGAATCCCCTATTTTGACTTTAGAAATTCACTAAAAATTGTAAAAAAAATAATTAGGAGTTATAATTTTTTGTATATATTCCTTATTGAGTCTACTTTTAAGAGAAATAAACACCATGGTTATTTTAATTCTGTATAGGTAGAAGATTAATTCACAGTGAACAGTGGTCAGAGCAGCCGAACACTAAAATAGGGGAAACTTTAACTAATAAATTGTACTTATTGGCCAAACTAAAAATTCTGAAAAAACATTAGTAAGAATATATACAAGTATAGTTTCAGATAAAATTTACAGATTTGAATTTCGAGTTTTGTAACTTGAGTTATGATTTATTTAGTAACTATAACGCAGATGGACAGTTTATTTATGAAAGATGAAATAAATTGTTTTGATTTGTTTAAGTGATCGGAAAATTTTTATTGATTCAGGTTTGTTCTCGAACCGTTTCAATTTCATGTTTTAGGGTCTCGAGGACCCTTTTTAGGTACATAATGAATGAATGAAACTATATTAATTTTAAAAGCAAAATTTTATGCCCTGAATTAGTAAGCTAAGTCTGGTAATGCCTCGTGCTCGACTCCGGTGACGGTTTCGGGTAAAGGGTGTTACAATACTTATTTATACAATCATATCATTCACATGCAATAAGTTGTATTATAACATTCAAATGCTAAAACATTTATGAAACTAATCTTTAAAACTTAATGACTGTTTTATCATAGTGACCGAATATTCACAACTATATATATATATAAACTTCATACTTATCAAAGAACATATATCTTAACCGGATTTCCAATACCCACGTTTTAAATCATTCTATCTTATAAGCATATAAACCAAGTTATTCATCAATCCATTTCAATACATGAATAATCACAAATGCATAACCATAGATAGCTCAAAAAGAAATATTCATATCCTATCTCATAACCGAATGTCCTTACTTCGTTTACAGTCATTTAACTAACATATATACTTATATGAATAACGTCAATATTGCCATATCAAATAATAACCATATCATGACAAGATAAATTTCATATTCGAACATAATAAACCAACCTGTAACTGCCGAAACAAATATAATTCATTGACTTAATACAACCACCTCAATCATATATAACCTATTCTACGTATACCTTAGCCGAGTCACCCATACATTTATTCATAATCATTAACCATTTCCAAAGCATAAAAGTACCTATCATGAACAACATCACTTCATAACACTTAGTAATATAACCAAAACAGTTTCAAGCCACAACCAAACATAACCTAAATCAAACCTAAAAATTAAGCCATTTTCGCATGGCTTTTTAACATATATACATATCAAAATCAAATATCTCCAAAGGATAATATAGACTATACATGCCATAAGTTTGAATTTAAAACTTTCAAAAGTATCGAGAATAAATGATAGTGCGATTGACTTTTCTGACAATCCCCGAGCATGTAACGATCTCCTAAATCTATAAAATAAAGACAAATATATACAAAGTAAGCTAACTTAGCTTAGTAAGCCTTAAGCAAATTAAACAATTAATGCATAATATTATCTCAATTGCTAATCATTTCAATTAAATAAATCAACTTATGCATTTGTAATCATATTTAGATTTAAGCTTTTAATTCCATACATATATAATATATATCTTCATAAGACAATTTCTACTTGGCCGAATAACATGTATATATCATCGATATTTTCCCAAATTTCAAAACATATTGTCTTATATAATTGAATATACATATATATTTATAGACATATATTCATCACTCAAAGTTTAACATTTCATCCATATACATCTATAAGGCCAAATATATTTCTCATATTAGCACATCTACTACATCAACTTAATGTATCCTTTTTCATCACATATCAAGAAATCATTTCACTTTATTTTCAAATAGATAACCAACTATCACGTACCTGATTGTTTAGCTCGTTTAACATATTCAATTATCACATAAGCATAAAGTCTTTTAGGCATAAACTTATAATAATTCACTGGCATAAAGCCTGCTAGGCCTAAGCTTGTATCTCACACCGGCAAAAGGCCTGCTAGACTCAAAGTCTGATTTATACAACAGCAATAAGCCTGCTAGGCATAAAGCCAGATCAAATTCACCAGCACAAGAGTTGCTAGGCTCAAAGATCGAATATCACTATTATAAAGTTGTCTCATGCACAATTCATATAATGAAAATTCCAAATATCCCATATAGTTCAGACGGACTTTCAAATGTTATAACTCAGTCGAATTAACTCAAATACATTATTTTCATGCTTAATCATAATCGGATAACTCTACTATAAATCTATAAATTCCAAATCAGCATATTAAATTAAATTACATTCAAAATTAACGATGTTTAATTGCTTAAAGACTTACCTCGGATATCGACAAACAATATTAATCGATTATTCGACTATTTTGGTCTTTCCCCGATCCAAATCCGATTTTCCCTTTTCTTGATCTAAATTGACAGAAATTAAACTTATTTAATCAAAATTTCAATCAAATTCATTCAAAAACACATAAATGGATAAATTGTATTTTTTCCCCAAACATTTTGCACTTTTAGTAATTTAATCCAAAATTAACAAAACACAAAACAAGCATAATTTGCCCATACCATGCTTGGGCTGAATACTCCCCAGACACATACAGGTCCTCACATTTTGTTTATTTTTCATTTTAGTCCTTCAATTTATTATTTTTGCAATTTAGCCCTAATTACTCAAATTCATCAAAAATTCCAATACAAAACATATTAATCCAAAACATATTTTTCATAATTTATCATCAATCATCACAAAACACAAATATTCATCAATGGCATTACTCAAAATATTCATCAAAATAAGAAATTCTAGCATGGGTCGGACAGTATTCGAAGCAACGATCTAAAAAACGTAAAAATTATCAAATACCGAGCTAGTTACATACCTTAATCAAGCTTAGTTTTGGCCGAACCCTTGAAGGTTTTGTTTATTTTCTTTCTTTTTTATTTTCGGCAAGAACAAAACAATATGAAACCTTATTTTATTTTTTTATGTTTTAATATAACAGATATTATTCCATAAATTACCTTATTAACCTTTGTTAATTAATACAAAATCAATATATTTTATGGTCATGACCGTCCATCACTAACTCCAATGGTAAATTTGCAACATAAATACCTCAATTTAAAAAGACAACAACAATTTGGCCCTTTTACAATTAACCATCAAATTTTCATTTTATGCGATTAAGTCCTTTTATAAATTAAGCACACAAACGATAAATTTTTCATACGAAACTTTCACACATGCAAATTCACATATAATAAACACAAAAAATAATATTTAAATATTTTACTGACTCAGATTCTTAGTCCCGAAACCACCGTTCTGACTAGGGTCTAAATCGGACTGTCACAACCTTTGTGTTGTGACACAAAGGACAGTTTACCTAGGTTTTCAAATTTTCAGAGTGTGTTGCGACATCGACTGTAACACCCCTAATCCATATCTATTGTCGGATTAGGGTTACAAAGCATTACAATGCATATTAGATGCAAATATCTTTATTCAAACAAGCACTTAATAATTTACAAATTAATAATTCAAATCAAACAATATTATTATCATAGAAACTTTTACGAGTCTTATATTAAGTATACGAGACCTGAAATTTACTTTGGAATCAATTAGGGATCAATCTGAAAAAAAATATGAAAGATTTTAAAACAAAGGTCACACAGTCATGTGGCCAGGTCGTGTGTTAAAGCCCAAGCTGTGTGGCTTAGGGGCATGGTCATGTAGCCAACTGTGTAATAGACCATGTAACATTCGAAATACCCTCACACGGCCGTGTCGCAGGCCGTGTGTTAGACCGTGTGTATATTTGAAATAAGGTCAAATGATCGTATCATAGACTGTGTGTAACAACCCGAATTAGGGCCTAATAGGAATAGTGGTTTCGTAACCACAAATCTGAGATAGAAATAATTGTTTTATAATTATTTTGAGGTTCATGATATGATTGCATGATTGTGTGAAAATTTCGTGATGAAATTTTATGCATAAAGTGCTTAAATTGAAATTAGGGACTAAATCGAATAATTTGCAAAACTTGCATTCTAGAAGTTTTTAGTATGAAATTGCTTTGGAATATTAATGAGGAGGTCTTAAATAGCAATTTGAAAAATTTCTAAGTCTATGGACAAAAATTGGACATGGATGGAATTTTTGGAAAGTTTAGTAGTAAGGGCATTTTGGTCATTTGTATATTAAATGAAATAAAATGGGAAAAATAACACAAAAATGTGTTCATCTTCATTAATCTTGGCCGAATTTCACCTCTCTCCATAGCTAGGGTTCTTCAACTTTCAAGCTTCATAGTAAGTGATTTCAAGCCCCGTTTTTAATGATTTTTATGTTTTTGAAATTCCGGTAGCTCGATTTAGCTTATGTTAACAACAATTCAACCTAAGGTTCATATTTGGAAATATACCCATGGGTGAAATTTGTGTATTTTGGTGTTTTATGATAGAATATGAGGTTTTAAATTATGTTAGACAACTTATGCTACTTGGTTTTAAGTGAAAACGAGCAAAACAGCATAATCGGTAAAAATACCTAATGTTCATAAGTACATGTTAGAGTGAGAATTTGATGTTTCCATAGAAGAGAAAAATGCTCAGCATGTCATAAAACATAAGAATGAGGGATGCAATTAAATTTCTGAGCCTAGCGGAAAAATCGTAATTTTGTAAAAGTTAGGGGGCAAAAACGTGATTTTTCCATAATGTGATTTTTGGATTGAAATAAATAGTACGAGTGTTAAATGAGCTAAATGTGTTGTTATAGATCAAGAAAGACGTGGAATCGATCGTGATCGGGGAAAAGAAAAGCTTTCGGACTAAATTATAACATTTCTAAAGTTTACACCAAGGTAAGTTCATACATGAATAATTTATCGATTTTTTTATGTTATTTTATGTTGTTATCATATGAATTGGTGACTGTCCATAGAATGATTAAATGATGGAATTTGCAAATTTAATTAGATTATGAATAAGTGTTAACAGTGAAAAAAGAAAGATTTTCCGGTTGAAACTTTGGAACAGGAACAATACGAATGACCCATTGTGAATACAAGTGTGTAGTACTAAGTGTAGGCTACTACGTGTATCATATTGTTAAGTCGCATGTGTAGTACTAAGTGCAGGCTACTATGCATACTCAATGACTTCGATCACGTGTGTAGTACTAAGTGCAGGCTACTACATGTACCGGATTGTTGATCGCATGTGTAGTACTAAGTGCAGGCTACTATGCGTATCAGATAGCTTCGGTTATAAGTGTGGAAGGGGGAAATATGTGTAAACAATGGTATATTTGTTATTTTTCCGTTGAGTTCAACTGGGAAAATCGATAAAGTGGTAATATTTGAAAGTTATATTAAGGTGAATATGTGCAAATTTATGTTTATGAAAGGTTAGGAGCTATGTGCTCAATAATTGAGTGAATTCTGGTATAACAAAAAGGACTAGGTGGAATTATGAAGAGTGAATGTTAGAAATAAAACAGTGTTGGACAGCAGCAGTTACATGATTTTAAAAATTTACCAAAAATCGTGGAAGTTGAATAAAAATGCAAATGATATATGAAAATAAAGCTTACTGAGTCTATTTTCACATAAAAGAAACAGATTGTGTGATATTTGAATTCTTGTGAAACAGGGTCTGAATGAATTCAAGATCCCCTATTCTGACTTTAGAAATTCACCATAATTTGTACAAAAATTATTAAGAGTCATACCTTACATACATGGATTCCTTATTGAGTCTATTTTTAAGGGAAACAAACGGCATGGTCGTTGGAATTCTGTACAGGGAGAAATTTGGTTCGTAGTGAACAGGGGTCAGAGTAGTCATACCCTGAAACAGGGGAGACTTTAACTAATAAGCTGTACTAATTGACCAGACCAAAAATTCTAGAAAACAATTAGTAAGTAGACATATGAGTCTAGTTTCAGAGAAAATTTATGGAATTTGATTTTGAGTTTTGTAGCTCGAGATATGATTTTTTTTAAATTGGGACTCCAGAAAATAGCCTGTCCTGAATATGTGATTATATATTAGTATGATTGTTTTACTTTGATAAATTGAATATCAATTTCGTACTTACTTACTAAGCTATATGCTTACCTTCTTTTCTTTTTCTTGTCTTATAGAGTTACTAAGCCAGCTCGAGATTTGGAGATCGTTGGAGACCCATCCACACTATCAATACTTTTTGGTATTTTGTAAACACTATTTTGGAATTATGGCATGTATAGAGGGCTAAATTATTTTGTTATATGTCATAATTAATTTGGTTTAAAATATTACTTTTCAAAATTTGATAATTTACTTGTATTTATGTATATCTGTTAATGTTATCTATTTTTGTTCAAACTAGAGGAATTAATTATATAAGATCAGGTAAATGTGTGAATTCATGTTTTCGTGATCTATAATATTCTGTACCTTGTTCCGGCTTAGAACATGGGTAAGGGGTGTTACACTGTGTGACATGCTGACATGAAACACACAGCCATGTGTAGCACATAGCCGTGTGACAACCTGTGCTTCAAGCTGTGTGCCCCTAATTAAACCTTAAATGCAAGTTTACCAAATCAAACTTACTTGAACCACATGAAACTCATTTACCAAAAATTAAACCTATTTAAAACACACCTAAATGAGCATAAAACATGTTAAAAACATTTAACCTAAGTGCCTAATATATTTGCTCCCATTGACACCACAATTTTTATACATAATAATCAAGCAATTCACCTACAACATCATATCAAGATTCATGTCCTTCAATTATCTACAAAATCTCAAATGTCAATTACCAAATGACATGCTAAAGACACTTCAAACATGTCCATTATTATTAACTACCTACCAAATTAACCATATTTCAACATCACAACGGAAACCAAATCAAAACAATACCAAATAACAAGTGTACCAAATGGTATCACATCCAACATAACATCAACATAAAACATAGATTATTAATCCAAAAACATATAAGCTTAATTATAATTCAAATAACTTTTTAACCTTGAAAACATCAAACCTTATATACATTCCATACATTAAAATGATTCGAAATTAAAAGCTATAGAAGAAGGGGTTGGATAGTGTGAGCTCTGAAGTTGATCAATCCAACCAGTTTTGCAAATGATAGCTACAGAAAAGAGGAAAAGTGATAGAGTAAGCTTATAAAGCTTAGTAAGTTAATAGGTATTTAAACAAAACTCTTACCTTGGGTTACAATTAAGTAAATGATAGCTACAGAAAAGAGGAAAAGTGATAGAGTAAGCTTATAAAGCTTAGTAAGTTTATAGGTATTTAAACAAAACTCTTACCTTGGGTTACAATTAAGTAAATGAATATAACTAAATTGAATACAATTTCCTGACAAAACATTCAAAACAATTAGGTGAGTGTTTCACATATCAATCGTATAATCTCTTAATCATTTAATATGGTGTAATTTTGTATCATTTAATAAGAAGATTCAACATGTAAAATGTATCATCCATTTGACCATGTCAATTCATATGCATATATCATTTCTTTTAAACACATAATGTAAAAAATAAAAAAATAAAGAACACAAATTTTACGTGGAAACCCTTTCGGGAAAAAACCACAGGCAGAGGAGAAGAAAATTCACTATGTCAAAAAATTGAATTCAATACAAGAGGAATAGACTATGTCTATTTATAGGCTTGTAAAGCCATATTCTAGTAGGTTTGAAACACCTTATCCTAATCAATATAAAATAGATGGAGTTTAATAAGGTTTAAAAACCTTATTCTAAAATAAACTAAAAGAAGTCTAGTTCTATATAGATTTTACTTTTATTTTATTTTCCATCGTATTTTATTAAATAAGAATTCGGGCCACTTAATTCTAACAATCTCCACCTTGACACAAATTCTCAATGAACAAGTTCTTCATCGCGAACTTTTAATGAACAAATTCTCCACCTTTTCCATAAAACACCTTAAGGGTTTAATTTCAACAATGAACACCAACCAAGTCTAAGCAATGCTCAAACTTGGTTATAGGAAGTGACTTAGTCATCATATCTGCAGGATTTTCATGAGTACTAATTTTTCTCACAACAATATCACCACGAGCAATAATATCACGAACAAAATGATATTGAACATCAATATGTTTTGTTCTCTCATGAAACATTTGATCTTTTGTAAGGAAGATGGCACTCTGACTGTCACAAAATACTGTACTGATTTGAAGGTCTTCATTGAGTTCATTAAATAGTCCCTTCAACCAAATAGCTTCTTTACAAGCCTCAGTAATCTCCATGTAGTTTGCAAAGCGACTGTAGTTTGCAAAGTGGCTTTCCAACTAATTGCACAACCTCTGATTGTAAAGACGTAACCTGTGAGAGATCTTTTTCTATCAAGGTCTCCAGCAAAATCAGCATCAACATACCCTATGACTCCATCTTTAGTTCTTCCAAACTGTAAGCAAACATTAATAGTGCCTCGTAAGTATCTTAAAATCCACTGAACTGCTTTCCAATGTTCTTTACTGGGATTTGCCATATATCTGCTAACTGCATTGACTGCATATGATAAATCTGGACGTGAACAAACCATAGCATACATGAGAGATCCCACTGCACTAGAGTATGGAACATGTGACATGTACTCAATCTCATCATCTGATTGTGGAGACAAAGCCAATGAAAGTCTGAAATGGGCTGCTAAAGGAGTACTAATAGGCTTAGCACTTTGCATATGAACCTGCAAAGAACTTTCTCAATGTACCCTTTCTGACTTAGGTACAATTTACTTGCTTTTCTATCTCTGAGAATCTCCATACCAAGTATCTTCTTTGCTGGTCCTAAATCTTTCATCTCAAATTCTTCACTTAGTTGGGTTTTGACCTTTCTTATCTCTCATTTATCTTTTGCTACTATCAACATGTCATCAACATAAAGAAGTAGATACACAAAAGAACCATCACTATTTTCTTAAAGTAAACACAACTGTCTAAACTACTTCTTTTGAAATCATGAGAGGTTATAAAGGAATCCAACCTCTTGTACCACTGTCTTGGTGACTGTTTCAAACCGTAAAGGGACTTTCTCAACAAGCAAACATAGTCCTCTTTTTTTGATACTATAAAACCCTCTGGTTGTTGCATGTAAATATCCTCCTCAAGTTCTCCATGCAGAAATGTAGTTTTTACATCTAACTTCTTAAGCTCCAAATCATGCATGGCCACAATACCAAGCAAAGCTCGAATCAAACTATACTTAACAACTGGAGAGAACACATTTGTAACCCTTTGCAACAAGCCTTGCTTTATATCTGGGTTCTTCAACTCCTGGAGTCCCTTCTTTCTTCTTAAACACCCATTTACAAGGAACAACCTTTTTACCTTTAGGAAGTTTCACAAGGTCCCATGTTCTATTTTTTTGGAGTGATTCCATCTCTTCTTGCATTGCAAACATCCACTTTTCTGAGTCTTCACAGCTAACCGCCTCAGAATAATTAGATGGCTCTTGATTCGCATCTATATCTTCAGCCACATTTAAAGCATAAGCAACTAGATCAGCCTTGGCATACTTCTTTGGAGGTTTAATTTCTCTTCTAGTTCTGTTTTTGGCGATAGAGTATTGTGGTGAAGAAGCAACTCTATTCTCAATTTTTGTTCTAGCTTGAGGAGTTGACTCTGTATTAATTTGATGCTCCACCTGCTTTTGATTTCCTTTATTGGAAGAATCTTTAAGAGATAAGTTAGGTAGCATAGCAGTTTCATAAAAAACAACATCTTTGCTAATCACAACTTTTCTATTTTCAGGACACCATAACTTATACCCTTTTACACCAGCTTTATAACCAAGAAAAACGCATTTAATGGATCTCGATTCTAATTTTCCATTATCAATATGAGCATACGCAGGATATCCAAAAATCTTTAAATTAAAATAATTAGCAGGATTACTAGACCCTACCTCTTGTGGAGTCTTTTTCTCAATGGCAACGGATGGAGATCGGTTGATCAAAAACATGCAGTAGAGGCTGCTTCTGCCCAAAAATGACTTCGGTAAGTTGGCATTTAACAACATACATCGAACCTTCTCCATGATCGTTCTGTTCATTCGTTCTACAACGCTGTTTTGCTATGGAGTATGACGAACTGTCAAGTGTCTCATGATCCCTTTTGACTTGCACAATCTATTAAACTCATCAGAACAGAACTCTAAGCCATTGTCTGTGCGGAGGTATTTTATCTATTTTCCCGTCTATTTTTCAATCATAATTTTCCAAGACTTAAATGCAGAAAACACATCGCTTTTCTGCTTCAGGAAGAACGCTCAAACTTTTCTAGAAAAATCATCAATAAAGGTTAGCATATAATTAGCTCCACCTCTCGAAGGCACTCTGGATGGCCCCCACAGATCAGAATGAATATACTCCAACGTTCCCTTTGTGTTATGGATTCCTCTAGTAAATCGAACTCTCTTTTGCTTCCCAAAAACACAGTGCTCACAGAAATTCAGTTTGCAAATTCCTTGCCCATCAAGAAGTCCACTTTTGCTCAATTCTGCCATGCCATTCTCACTCATATGCCCTAGGCGCATATGCCAAATTTTAGTAATATCATCATCTGACAAGGAAGAGGAAACGACAGTTGCATCACCAGTAACAGTAGAACCCTACAAAACATATAACTTGACAATCTTTCTCTGCCCTTTCATCACAACAAGGGACCCTTTGGAAATCTTTAAAACCCCACTTTCAGTTGTGTATCTATACCCTTTTGAATCAAGAGTACTCAATGGAATTAAATTTCTTTTCAATACTAGAACATGCAGTACGTCACTAAGTGTTCTGACAACTCCATCAAACATCTTAACTTTAATTGTTCCAACACTTGCGATTTTACACGAAGCATTATTTCCCATCAAATCAACACCTTCAGACACTATTTCGTAAGTTGTAAACCAATCTCGATTGGGACTCATATGGAAGGTGTAGCCTGAATCAAGTATCCACGCATTGCTTACTTTAGAATCATTGACATAAGTGACTAGAAGTTCACCATCGCTGTAGTCTTCTACAACATCAGCTTTACCGAAATTTTCTGGTTGTTTTCCTTTTTGATTCGCAGCCTCCCTTTTAATCTTATTTTGTAGCTTATAGCACTCAGATTTAATGTGCCCTTTCTTCTTGCAGAAGTTACAAGTTTGACCTCTGTTTGAAGACTTCGATCTACCCTTAGATTTACCACGACGATTCTGTTCCTATGTCCTACCACGATCATCATCAGCATTCTGATCTTGTCTCTCACGAATAATGAGACCCTCTCCCTGAGAGTCAGGTTTAACTACAAGATGCTTCATCTTATCATACGAGGTTAAAGAATATAAACCTCATCAATTGTGAAAGACTCGCGGCTATATAAAATCGTGTCTCTAAAGGTTGAATAAGACGGGGGCAACGAACAAAGTAGAATCAACCCTAGATCTTCCTTATCATACTGAACCTCAATGGCCTCCAAGTTTGAGAGAATTTCTTTAAACACTGTTAAGTGTTCGTGTACAGATGCACCTTCCTCCAAATGATGAGCATAAAGATGTTGTTTCATCTGCAACTTGCTTGTTAGAGTTTTCGACATACATATTTGTTCTAGCCTCTTCCATAATGCAGCCGCAGTCTTCTCTTTCATCACATCTTGCAAAATTTCGTTGGACAAATGCAGATGTAATTGTGTTAACGCCTTTTGATCCTTACGCTTCTTCTCTTCATCTGTTAATGTCGAAGGCATCTTATCTATCCCTAGCAGGGCATCCTCCAGATCCATCTGCGCAAGAACTGCTTGCATCTTAATCTGCCACAATGCAAATCTGGTGTTGCGATCCAACAGCGGAATTTCATACTTCAAAGATGCCATTAATATGATTGAGATGAACAACCCGGAAGCTCGGATACCAATTTGTGAAAAATAAAAAAAAATAAAAAAAATAAAGAACACACAAATTTTACGTGGAAACCCTTTCGGGAAAAAACCACGGGTAGAGGAGAAGAAATTTCACTATGTCGGAAAATTGAATTCAATACAAGAGGAATAGATTATGTCTATTTATAGGCTTTTAAAGACATATTCTAGTAGGATTGAAACACCTTATCCTAATCAATATAAAATAGATGGAGTTTAATAAGGTTTAAAAACCTTATTCTAAAATAAAATAAAAGAAGTCTAGTTCTATATGGATTTTACTTTTATTTTATTTTCCATCGTCTTTTATTAAATAAGAATTCAGGTCACTTAATTCTAACACATAACTTTCACACTAATATCACATTTACAAAGCGTGCATTTCATACTTAAAATTATAAATTTTCATGTCGTTTCAATATCACTACAAACAACTTTTAAATACATAATCATCAAATATTCAAATTTTATCACTTAACATTTCCATAAGATTCAAGAATATAATATCATTTTACCTTAACTTATAAATTTATATTAAAAAAGCTTTCATAACCATACCCCAACAATTGTTACAAATGTCATCAAAGCATTCAATAGAATAATTCGTGTACCATAATGGTTCCAAACCAACAATTCATGCTTATATATATACATAAATAAAACCTTCCAAAAAGGCTTAAAAAATTCCATCAACCACAATTTCTCAAAATAACCAACGACATTTGTAAACAAGAATTTCATTGGAACATTTATCACTTAGTAACACCATAAATATGCAATATAATTTAGCAAGTAATTAAGCTATAGATCAATTAACACGTAGCTAGATGAACTATAATAACTTGCCTCGGATATTGGGTAACTACACCACAACAAAGGCATCATAGATGCATAACAGAGACACTAAAGTGTAGACAGAGGCACAATTGTGCAATCAGAGGCATCGAAGTCAAACAACGACACTTAAGTGCAATCCGGTACAAGCGTGCATACTAACCCTATTGGCATGCCAATCGTATCCTGATCGTTTACTACGTTCAACCGGGAATTATACTTAAATGCATAACATCAATAAATCAATCATTCAGAGGCACTTTTTATTTCCGTACACATTTTATAAATCTGTTACATTCGTTTCAATAATGTGCGATCATAAGAATTACCATTTCAATATATTCATTTTTTTCCCTTTGTACTTAATTGAAAAATGTAAGAATTTATGTATAACTCATAAAATTTTCATATTTGTACAATTAACTAGTGAACAATAATATAGTTATAAAAAATACACATATACATATAAATACACTATTAACTTACCTAGATTACGCTTTCGGTTGACTCATAGAGACTAATCAACAATTTTCTCTATTCCCTGATTAACCTTCGTACGATTTAATTCTTGATCTATATAATGATTAAATTCAATATGTCAAATTCAAATAAATATTTCAACTCATTTTATGCATATGATCCTTAAGTTTTATTAATTAAACTTTTTTTTCCTAAACTTTTATATTTCTCACAATTTAGTCTCTAAACCCAAAATTTCAAATTTAACAAAATTTCTCAAATACGTAATGCTAACCAAACTTATTTCTATTTTAATATAGTCCAAAATTATTCACAATTCACCAAAATTTTATTTCAATTTTAATATTTTATCAAATTATTATTTAACAAAAAGTTAACTAAAATCACTTTAAAAAATAGTCCTAAACAAAAATCAATTCTACAAATTCATCATTTAACATAAAAAATAACTAAGATTCATCAATGGCAAAATCCAAAATCTTTAACAGTTTCAAAAATGAAGATATGGGTTAGTTGAACGTAGTTGCAACGATCTCAAAAACATAAAAAAGAAAAACTAAAAATGAGCTAAGAATTCATAACATTTAGTGGCAAAAGTAGTGACGGAAGCTCTTGGTTCTTCAACGATGGTGTTTCAGCATAAGCAAGCAGAAAGATAAAAATCAAAATGATAGTGGTTTCTTATTCTTATTTTTTTATGTTTTATTACTTTTAATTTTAACTAATGAAAATAACACTTATTTTTGGACAAAAACAAAACATTAACCGTCCATGTTGTTTCATTATAGTTAAATTACCATATAAGTCCACACTTTTTCACTAATTAAGCCATTTAATTTTTAGAATTAGAAATTAAGTTTTACAACTTTTATAAAGTAGTTATTTTTCTTCAATTAACTAATTAAACACTAAAATTTCTAAACTAAACCTTCACATACCAAAATAGTAACTCAGTAAATATTTAAGAAAACGAGGTACCGTTACCTCATTTTCTGAAACCACTTGACTTTTAGGACAACCACTTATACCTAACTTATTTATTCAATTAGCTAAAAATTGTCAAATCAAAATTCTATATAAATTTATGATTGACTTGTATTAATTAAATAATAATACTACAGACTTACTCGACGGATTTGTGATCTTGAAACCACTGAAAAATGAGTTGTTACATCGGTAACCTGCCAAGGGTGTCGCAACATAGAACCCTTGTGTCGCAACATCGCTACAATTTGTTACAGGGTCGTCCGACCCAATCACATGACCCACCGATTTTAACCTAATTTTAACACAATTTTAATATTAAAACCCCTTAAATTTTAAAACTTACCTTATTCTTAAGTTATTTTTAACCTTACTTTCTTCTTAAACTTGCTATTCAACCCAAGACCATCTTTAAAACCTCTCAAAAACTTCAAATTTCTAAAACCCTAATGTAACACACCAAACTCGGACTAGACGCTTGGCCGAATCTGACGTGTCACATCAAAGTGTTTTTCAAAAATTGACCTCTTCAATAAAAATTCGTTCTGAGTTTAAAACATTTTTATCATTATTTAACAAAAGTTTTCGTCAAAACATTTACCTTATTAACCCTTAGTGTTATATTAAATCGATTGACAATCACGGAAGCTTAATTCGCATGTTTTAGAAAACAATAATTGTTTTAAAAACTCGTCTTTACCTAGTCTAGCAGTTTAAAAATATATAATCCAAAGCCCAATTAATAATTGAAACCCACAAATGGCCTTATTACACAAGTAAAACCCCAAATTTAAAATCTTTAAATAAGTAAAGACATAAATAAAACATTCGCGAACGTGTGGCCACCTCCGAGTCCCTCGCAGCTCCAAATTGTCTAAGGCTGAGGATTACCTGTACAATTAAAAGGAAGAGTGAGTTTGCGAAAACTCGGTGTGTAATCCCCTATCAATAAACAATCCATACAGTAACGGTCTAGGCCTGAGCCTTATTCAGTAATCAATACAATCTGGGCCTTGGCCCTATACAGTAACAGTATAATCTAGGCCTTAGCCCTATACAGTAATAGTGTAATGCAATAATGCAGCCCACCCAATCCAACCAGCACACCACCCGTGCCAACCAACACACCATGTGAGGATATAAATCGACCCACCCAGCCAACACACCAATATCGTAGCAAAGCTTTTAACAGTAACACATGAATGCTACTAATAACAGTAAATGTGGCAAGGCCACCAGAGCAATAATTACAGGGCAAAGCCACTAACATAGTACTTCTTCCAAATCAGAAACCCAACCCCGTGTAGTATGTCGTGTCATAAACATTACGTGTACGCAGTATGTCATACTCAAACCAGTCATATAAATGTCACACACAAGTCAATTAACCTACCCTTAAGGGTACAATGGTCATTTCGTCAGTTAGGGGTAAAATAGTAATTTTACCCCTCAGGGGTATTTCGGTCATTTAACTAATTTTGGGGTCTCTGTATAGATAACGACCCTTCAAAAGTCTACAGTCATCTTTAATGACTCAGATAACCCATATGGCCAAAACAGTGGAAATGGGACCAAGTGGGCCCACACTCTCGTGCAGCCTATTTAGCCCAAATTTAGTCGCAAATATGCGATCTCCTTAGTCCACTCCAATATTTATCACTTACCGTAAACTTTATCCGTGTGGGGCTGATAAACCATAATATATACATATTTTTACCCCATGATTGGCATATTTTTGGAAGGATTATCATAAGATTTAATGAATTTGATACTCCTAATCATTTAATTTCATTTTTATATTCAGGAGAGCGTAGGATAGCAAAAAGAGCAAGAAACGGGCCAAAAACGAACAAATTGGGCCTAATTCAGTGTTTCACACTACCTAGGTATTTCCACACGAGTAATCTACACGCTCGTGTGTGTCACACGGGTAGTCCACATGCCTGTGTGTCATGGCCATGTCGATATTAAACCAAGTCAGAATTGCACACGGCCTGAGCACCTTTATATGAGCGTGTCACACGGCCGTGTCCCTGTCAAACTCAAGTCTAATTCTACTCGGAAAAGGCTAAGTTTGGGCTATTTTGGGAATTGTAAAGTCTATATTAACATCCTAGAAAAGGATCAAAGGGACACACAGAGGAGGAGGCAGAAAATACTCGAGGACAACCATTGGAATCACCTCAGAAGTAGGAATTACTTCAAGACTAAAAATCTCCATTCAATTTCTATCGAAGTTTTTGAGTTTCTTATGTTTTGTTATTTTCCTAATTTTGAGATGTTTTCCCCTATCATTATGAATTAAATTCCCTAAATACCTAAGGGAAATGAACCCTAAGACATATCTTATTATTATTTGAATTATATGATAAATCCTTTTCTTATTCTTAATTATGAGTTTTAATCCTTGCTTTAATATTTTAGGATATTAATTCGAGCTTTGATGTGCTTATTCAGTGGAGAAAAAGTTCCTGTTTAAGAGTAGACCTTCCATGATTAAGCGGAGTTGCATGCAATCTTAGAGATAGGACGACATAAATCTGTCAGATTAGAGTAAAATCTAATAAGGTAATCCATGGATCAAGTTAATGCAACAACAGGGGTTTTAATTAGAAAGAGATTTTGATTAATCAACCTAGAGTCAGTTGTTTTTAGTCTCAAGAGAGATATTAACATAAACTAAGGATTTCTACGGATTAAGTCAAGTGAATAAATCGTCTAATTCAGAAGTAATAAGTGAAGTTTAGGTGGATTCTTCCCTGGGTATTGTCTTCTCCATCGGTTTTCCAAAGAATATTTTCCAACTTCTATTTCTGTTGCGTTCTTAGTTAATTAGATAATTAAGTTTAGTTTAGAAAACATCCCTTCAATTCTTAGGCTAGATAATAAAAAAGATAGTAATTACTAGTACTTTTAGTCCTTATGGATATGATATTTCTAGTCTCACCTTAACTATAGTACTGTTCGATAGGTGCGCTTGCCTTAGTCAAATTTTTAGTTAGTTTAGCAACCATCAAGTTTTTTGTGCCGTTGTCAGGGATCGAACCCGGGTCTCCCGCGTGACAAGCGAGAATACTCACCATTATAGTTTCTGGTGCCGTTGCCGGGGACTAAGATATTAGGAACACTTAATTTTTATTACTTTATCCATTTTTATTTTTATTGCAATTTAATTTTGTTTTTATTTTAATTTCTAACTTTTGTTTTATTTACTTATGGCAGGTTTTTATAGTTTATGACTAGAAGAAACCCGTCAAGACCTCTATTTTTTGACAGCGAAATTGAAAGCACAGCCTGTAGAAATCGTAGAGAAATAAGGCGAAGTTTACGGTATATAGAGGAAGAGCATGAGGACGACACCACTAATACCGAGGAGATGGCTGAAAATCAAAATAATCCGTTGCCTCCTGTGGTTGTCGCAAATCCAGTGAATCAGAATCCTGCTCCTCGTACTATGTACGACTATGCTAAGCCTAATTTAACGAGGGCTAAATCGAGTATTGTTAGACCTACAATTGTCGTAAATAATTTTGAACTGAAACCTAACACTATACAAATAATTAAATAGTTTGTTCAGTTTGATGGTTTGCAGGATGAAGACCCAAATTGTAACATCTCGAAATAGGGCTTAAATGGAATAGTGCTTGTGAAACCAAAAATCTAAGATAGAAAAGTTTATTTCGATTAATTTTTATGATTTACCGAGTGATTAGATGCATGTGTTAGAGTATTTATAAGAAATTTTATAGATTGCATGTTTAATTTGCCTATTAGGGCTTATTTGCAGAAGTTGCTGTAACAGCCCGATTTAGGGCCTAAATGGAACGATGGTTTTAGAACCATGAATTTGAAGTTGAAAAATTATTCTGATTAAGTTTTAAGGTTTATTTATTGATTAAAATATTGTGTAAAAATATCGTTAAGTAATTTTACTGATGAAGTGCTTAATTGGTCTTTTAGGACTAAATTACAAAAGTTGCAAAATATGTGTTCTAATTCATAAGTACTTGATTGAAATGGGGGTTTAAAGAGGAGGTCCTTAAATGGTAATTAGATCATTATATTTCGTTTGGACAAAAATGGGCATGAATAGGACAAAATTTTAAAGAAAGGCCTTAAGGGCATTTTAGTCATTTGGTAATTAAAAGAAATAAAAAGGGAAAATAAAGCCAAAATTGACTCATCTTTTTCATGGAGGCTGAAATTAGCATGGGGGAAGCCATGGCTAGGGTTTTCAAGCTTTCCAAGCTCAATAGTAAGTCCGTTCTAGCCCCGTTTTCAAGTTCTTTATGATTTTGGAATCTCGGTAACTTGATTAAGCTTATTCTAGCAATAATTTAAGCTAGGGTTCATATTTGGAAAACTAACCATAGGTGAAATTTGTTTATTTTGATGTTTTATGGTAGAATATGAAGGCTGAAATTATGTTAAACAACTTTTGCTAAGCGGTTTTAAGCAAAAATGAGTAAAACGGCTTAATCGGTAAAAGTTGTTATTGTTCATAATATGTGTTAGAGTAAGAATTTGATGTTGTCATAGAAGGGAAAAATGATCAGCATGTCATAAAACATATGAATAAGGGATGAAGTTTAATTCCCGAGCCTAGGGGCAAAAGTTTAGGGGCAAAATTGTAATTTTTCCAAAGTTTGAGTTAAGGACTGTTTCGAATAGTACATTAATTAAATAAGTAAAATATGATGTTTTAGATCTCAAAAAACGTGATTTGAATCTAGAATGGGAGAAAAATCGAAAATCGGGAAAGTTGGTAAAATGGGCGTTTTAGTATCGAGGTAAGTTCATATGTATAATAAGCATTAATTTAAGCATGTTTCAATGTAAAATTGATATATTTACTATGATTGCTGAGGTGTTGAAAGTAAGTATAATTATGATGATTTAAATGTTCAATATTAGTTCGACATGGAAATGAGAATGTATGTAAGTTTGTATGTAAATAATACATTATCTTTATTATGTTTTTGTATTTTAGCATATTTTATGTATTTTAGTTGATTTTTGAATCATAATTGACTATTATAAGTATGGAATCAAGTATTAGAAAGAGAGAGAAATCTCGGTTGAACCTTTGGAAAGATTGGATGATACAGATGGTATGTAGCTAGGTCACATGTATGGTGCTGAGTGCACATCACGTGTACAAGAGAGCTACGAGACATTATGATGTAGCTAGGTCGCATGGGTGATACTATGTGTACACCATGTAGACAAGAGAGCTACGGGATATATGTAGCTAGGTCGTATGCGTGGTTCTCGGTGAAGGACACCATGTAGACAAGAGAGCTACGAGATAAACTGGCTAGGTCACATGGGCGGTACTAAGTGTTCACCATGTGTACAAGAGAGCCAAAATTATGTGTACAATCGAGCTAGGTCACATGAGTGGTGCTAAGTGAAGGCCACTATGTGTACAAGAGAGCTTCGATTTTAAAGGTGGGCTGTGTGCGATACCATCGTGTATTTGTTATTATTCTAAAGCGTTCAACTAGAAAATTGATTAAATGAAATTGTGTATGACTTTTTGATGATAAGTGTAAGTATATACGTGTGAAAATTATGAGCAATATGCTCAATATGTGATTGGAATTGGAAAGATTGTTATGGGAAAGTGATGAATACAATTGAAGTGTGAAAGATCAAAATTGACAATAAAACTGTTCTGGATAGTTGCAGTGATGTGATTCTAAAAATTTACCAAAAATAGTAAAAATTGAATCAGAGATTGAATGAAATATCAAATTAGAGCTTAATGAGTCTATTTTCATATAACAAAAACAGAGCAAGCAAAGGAATTCTATATTATGAGATATTTAAGTTTTTGAGAGACTGGTTCAGAATGACTACGTGATCCTCTGTTCTGACTTGGAAAAATCATTAAACATTGTACAAAAATAATTATGGGATATAATTTATATGCTTGAAATCCTTAATGAGTCTAGTTTCAAATGAAATAAACGAGAACATCCTTTGAATTCTGTATGAGGAGAAAATTGATTCGTAGTGAAGAGTGGTCAGAACAGTTGAGCAGTGAAATAGGGGTAACTTCAATGAATAAACTGTACTAATTGGCTAGACCAAAAATTCTAAAAATTTTATGGTTGTAATTTAGTTCTGAAGCTCCAGAAATAAATAATTTAGTTGCTGGTACTCTGCTAGACAGCTTATTTTGAACCTGTTTATGATTGTAATAGTGAAAGTATGTGTGTTTGTGATGGTAATATTCCGGGAACATATTGTGACTTTGTTCAAAGTATGATAATGTATTGTTTATTAATATTTACATACTTACTTACTAAGCTATAATGCTTACTCCTTCCTTTCCTTTTTCCTATAGTGTTGCAGATGTTAGCTCGAGTTGGAGGTCGCCGGAGGTTAAATCACACTATCAAACTATTGATCGATATATAAAGGTTTTAAAGTATTTTAAGTCTTTGGCATGTATGGAGACTCCTTTAATTGTTATTAAGTTGCTAGGAATTGGCTTAAAATACTGACCTATGTTGTTTGAAGGTTTCTATTGTATAAAGTCATTTAATGTAGATAGTCTTGATTATGTTATTAATTAAATGATGCAAGTTATGAATGTGCATGCTTGCCTATGTGTGTGGTTGAATTAAAGCATGATATAGGCCTTGTAAGTTCTTTTTAAGGGACAACTTGAATGTGTTTGAAAAAGTTTTAAATTAGAGTGAAATTATGAATCGATTTTTATACGATGATTAGTGATTAAGTCCGGTAATGACTTGTACCCTGTTCTGGCGTTGAACACGGGTAAGGGGTGTTACACAAATACTCATTTGGCCAAATTCTTAGAGTTCTATGATACTTTCAAAATAAATGGCGTTTCTGATGATGCCATTCACCTTCGGTTATTTTCATTTTCATTAAGAAATGAGGCTAAACAGTGGTTGAACTCGTTACCACGAGAGTCAATCACTACTTGGGAACAAATGACCGAAATTTTTTTACTGAAATGCTTTTTGCCGACCAAAATGACAATGTTGAGGAATGATACCTCTTCTTTTGTGCAGATGGACCTAAAAATTGTAACGCCCCAATTTTTGGGAATCCTGTGAATGTTGGCATAGTTTTAATTATGTTAGTGGGCCTCTAGAAGGTCCAAGCTTAAAATAGAACCCGGCAATTTTAGTTAATTTTTGTTCCATAAGAAAAAAGGGGTGAAATTATGAAATAGGACCTATGTGAAAATATTTGAAAATGCTATAGGCTAAATTGAAGTGGCCAAATAAATAGGAGTGTAAAATAGGAGGATTTGCATGACAAACCTCCCATTTTACATGAAGTGGCCAGCCATCATGTTGTTGTAGACAGTATGAGCAATTGATATCCATAATTCATGGTACAAATTGATAATGGGTTAGGTAAATGTTCCATGATAATGGATTAGGTAAATATTCCATGATAATGGGTTAGGTAAATGTTCCATGATAATGGTTTAGGTAAATGTTCCATGATGGGCATTTCATGTCTTTTGTATTAAAGAATTAAATAGATGAAATATGAAATTTTATTAAAGGAAAAAGGGGTGAAAAGAACAAAGTTTTGTCCATCTTTATTCATCATAGCCGAAAGTTAGAGAAGAGAAAGGAGAGGAGAAAGCTCTTGAATGTTTGGTCACTTGGGGAAGAAAATTGAAGGTAAGTTCATGGTAGTTTGCTTCTATCTTGATGTTCATGAGTTCTTCTTGATTCTACCTTAACTCTTGAAGCATATTTTGGTTTTTGGTTGTGTTGTGAGCATTTGGCCATGAATTAAAATGAAGGAAATGGTTGTTGTTTCATGTTCTTTTGATGAAAAATAGAAGATAGGTGAAGTTGAGCCAAACAAATGAACATGCATGTGCCTTAGATGCTAAAGGGAAAAATCGGCTAACATGTTGTGCTTTAAAATGATGAAATGGAGATTATACTTAAGTAAAATCATAGATATGTGATGATTTATTGGTGATATACATGTTTAAATAACATGCATGCAAGGTATGTGTGAAAGAGTGATTTGGTAATAAATCTGCTTGGGACAGCAGGAGTAACGTGACTTTGGAAAATCACCATAAATTGTGGGAGATGAGTTAGAAGCTGCATAAATAATGTAATTAAATATTAATGAGTCTAGTTTCAAATGGAATAAACGAGAACATATTTTGAATTCTGTACAATGAGAAATTTGATTCGTAATGAAGAGTGGTCAGATTAGTCAAACAGTGAAACATGGGAAATTTTAAGAACAATCTAGTATTGATTGGCCATACCAAAAATTTTAAAAATTTTATGGATACAAGATATATGAGTCTATTTTCATGGAAAATTAATGGAACTTGATTTGGAGTTTCGTAGCTCCAGTTATAAATAATTTAGTGACTGTTGCTCAGGAAGACAGCTTGCAGTGAAATTATGATTATGTGGTAAACATTGACAAAAATTTGTTAATGAGTTGCTTATTGTTTTCATATAAGCTTACTATGATCTGTAGGTGTGGTTGGCCGAATATTGTAAGGGGTTAATACGTAGTTCATATTTGAATAGTTAGATTAACGTGTTAGTAATCAAATTGTAGACAGTTCGTGTGTGGATCTCGTCAGCATATCGTCGCAAACAGGTGTGTAACTAACACCCTCTTTCTTAGTCTAGATCGGCAAAAGTCGAAAATCCGAAATGCCGAAAATCGGTATTTTGTAGATTTGCGAGTGTGCGAATGCTCGTGAGGTATTAATGTTTTTGGTAAGCTGCAATGTTTGGACTGCAAAGTGCATGATTTCTGTGCCCTCGATATTTTTGGGCTTAATGGGCCAAAATTGGAATGATGGGCCAACGGCCCAATTCGGTAAGAACCCTCAGTACGTGATTCTGTAGTACGTGAAAGGTCGGAATATGCATGAAAAACCCTAAAATAGATAAATTACTGAAATACCTTTAAAAGTGGAAAATTTACAGTTTTACCCCTAAGAGATAAATTACCGAAATACCCCTAGGGTTAAATTGACTTAAATGCATGTTTGACTGTTGTTATTTACTGCATGCCATGCTGTTATTATCTGATGCATGGGATTGGGATATTGACGGAGGAAGTACTAAAAGTGGCTTGTCCATGTACTGGAGGCTTAACCACAATTTACTGTTAACTGAGCAGCAATGCTGCAACTGTGGAGTGTTGGGCTGGGTGGGTTGAGCTATCCCCACATGGAGTGTATGGCTGGTACGGGTGGAGTGTAGTGGTTGGCGGGTTTAGTAGTCTCCCCAAATGGGCTAGCATATGTTATTGATGTTGCATGTATTTTGAAATGGGCCTATGGGCCATATTGTTATCTGAATAAGGGGCTAAGGCCCAGTTTATTATAATCTGAAAAGGGCTCTGGCCCAGTACCACTGTTACCTGAATGGGCTTAGGCCCAATGGGCTAGAGTTGACTTGGGCTTTGAATGGGTTTTCTTTACAAACTGAGTTTCCCCAAACTCACCCCTTTTATTTTCATCCACGCAGGAAATCCCCAACCATAGTGGGCTTGGAGCTGTGAGGGAATTCGGAGTGGCCACCCGTTCTGAAAGTTTGATTTTCTTCTGGTGAACTGGACATCCTTTTATTTATGTTTGAAGTTTTGGGTTTTTAAATGTAATAAGGACGCTTAATTATTTTTGATGGTTTTAATATGTATTACTAAGATAGGTATTACTTATTTTAACTGTTGAAATTGGATAGCTTTAGGGCGCGTTTTCAAAAACAACAATTGATTTCAAAATAACACGACAACAAGCAAAGCTTCCGCAATGAAAGTATTTTCCAAAATTAATCACTTTTCCTAAAAATGACTTAATCAAATCGGTTTCCTAGAAATATCCATGATGTTAAGGTGTGGAAATGGCGGTATGCATGTCTAGGATTGGATCCGAAGGGAGATTGGTACTTAAGCAGTCTGATGGACTCACCACCTCTTTTCCGGTTTCCTACCAGGTGCGCAGCTTCCATTCACTTTAACCTATTATGAAATTATCTTTTAAAACACTAAGTAAGTTTTTCTGGATCAACAATATAAAATGTTTTGAACGCTTCGATGTGGCATGTCGGATCCAGTCATAACGTCTAGGCCGGGTTTGGGGTGTTACAGAAACACTTTATGATGCATGGGAGAGATACAATATCTATGGAGAAGGTGCCCTCACCATAGGTTACCTCTTTGGCTACAGGTTTAAACTTTCCACAACGGTTTGAATCCCTCAACTAGACAAATGATTGATGCAGCTGCTAGTGGAACTATCAATAATAAGACACCTGAAGAGGCTTATGAGTTCATAGAAGAGATGTCACTGAATAATTATCAGTGGCAAGTCATGAGGACAAAGCTGACAAAAGCAGCCGGTGCTTTTAACATTGATTCGATTGTTATGCCTTCAAATCAGGTAGAAATTTTGAATAGAAAAATTGATGGTTTACTTGGTTCTACGCAAGTTCATCCAGTAATGCAGTGCGATGCAAGTGGAGGTGGAAAGAGCAATTCAGAATATCCACCCTACCGCCCTAACATAGAGAACGAGCAAATGAATTATATGGGTAATAATCCTCGACTTCAAAATAATCCTTACACTAACACTTACAATGCAGGTTGGAGGAACCACCCAAATTTCTCATGGGGAGGCCAAGGGAATCAAAGACCACCACCCCCTCCAAGCTTTCAACAACAACCTTACCAGTAAGAGAAAAAATTGAACCTTGAAGAGATGATGACAAAGTTTATTTCAGTAGCGAAAACCCATTTTCAGTACATTGAAACTGCACTAAAAAATCAGCAAGCATCAATTGAAGGGCTTGAGAATCAAATAGGACAGTTGGCTAAGATGATTTCAGAGAGACCATCAGGGACTTTACCTAGCAACACCGAACCCAATCCAAAAGAGCACGTGAAAGCAGTTACCCTAAGGAGTGGGAAAGTGTTAGCTGAATCTGAAAAAAAGTTACCTCAAGAAGCTAATAAGAAAGAGGAAGAGGGGGTGAAACCTAAAATAAGTGAAAAAATGGTACTGAGGGAATATAAACCACCAATCTCGTATCCAGGAAAGTTGAAGAAAGATCGCATGGATGCAAAATTCGGTAAATTTCTTGAACTTTTTGAACAGCTACATATTAACTTACCTTTTGTTGAAGCTATCTCGCAGATGCCTACATATGCAAAATTTTTGAAAGAGTTTTTAACAAATAAAAGGAAGTTTGAAGAGTTGTCTACAGTAGAACTCAACGAGGAGTGCTCGGCTATACTTCAAAATAAATTGCCAACCAAACTGAAAGATCCAGGAAGTTTTACTATTCCCTGCTTAATTGGTAGTTTAAATGTTGAAAAGGCACTAGCTGATTTAGGCGCTAGCATTAATTTGATGCCTTACAAAATGTTCAAGCAACTTGGCCTTGGGGAACCAAAACCTACTAGGATGAGTATTCAACTAGCTGACAGATCTGTTAAATATCCTAGGGGTATTATCAAGGATGCACTTGTAAAAGTAGATAAATTCATATTCCTTGTTGATTTTGTTGTGTTTGACATGGATGAGGACGTTAAGGTGCCTTTAATTTTAGGTCGCCCACTTTTAGCCACTGTTAGGGTTGTTATTGATGTGGGTGACGGTAAACTTGTGCTTAGGGTAGGTGACGAAGGGATTATTTTTAAAATTTATGATGCCATGAGATTTTCTTGAGAACAAGATGACTCCTGTTATTTTGTTGATTCTATTGATCATGTAACACCCCAAACCGGCTCAGACGTTACGACCGAATCCGGCGTGTAACACCCCAAACCATGTTTTCATTGAAAACCCTTCTTGATGTTTAGAAACTTTTACTGTTTAAACTTGAATAAAACCTTAGCCTTATTTTTTTTTCCAAAACGTGGTTCATTATAATAATCAAAACATTGTTAACAACCTTGTAAAATCTTATGGGAAACTTTGAAAACTTGTAAACCTTTGTAGTGGCAGAAACATGTTATTTTAAAAAAACAGTTAAGTATCGAAAAAAAATCAAACCTTCTTTGTCATGGCTTAAAGTGAATGGATACTACGCACCAGGTAGGATTCAAGAAAAGAGGAGGTGAGTCAATTAGACTGCTTAAGTACTTAGCTCTTCCATGATCCAATCCTAGACATGCATACATCCACAGACACACTTAAAGCATATTGCTTGTCGACGAACAACAAATTAAGTTTAAGTCTATTTAAAATATTTATTTCCTTTGAAAACATTTACGTTGCGGAAGCTTTGCTCGGTAATCGTGATATTTTGAAAATAAGTAACTTTTATAAAACGCGCCCTAGAGTTAACCAATTTAATAACCCAAAATATTAAAAATAATAAAAAGAGCAGCCTTATTACAACTTAAACCAGAAAATAATCAAAATAATAAATGCAAAACTTATTTTAAAGAAAACAGAAACTTAATCTTCGTGGCCACTCTGAACCCCGCCCAGCTCCAAGTCCACCAACTAGGGCTCCCCTGCAAGGATGGAACAGAAAGGGGGTGAGTTTGGAAAACTCAGTGTGTAAAGTATCCCAACCAGAGCCCAAATCAGTTCAAGCCTTACTGGGCCTAAGCCCTATTCAGAAATCAGTGTTAACTGGGCCTTAGCCCATATCAACATTAATCTGGGCCATAGCCCTTTACAGTAACAGAGTCTACTGGGCCGAGCCCTGTAACACCCCGAACCCGAGACCGTCGCCGGAGTCGAACACGAGGTATTAACAGACTTCAAACCACTTATTAAAAATTTCTCAGACAAGCTGCCAATCTGCATACTAGTTACTTTAAAAATCATATCTTGAGTTCTGAAACTCGAAATCCAGTTCCGTAAATTTTCCCCAGAACTAGACTCATATATCTATATGGTAGAATTTTTGTAGAATTTTTGGTTGGGCCAATTGGTACAGTTTATTAGTTAAATTTGTCCCTGTTCATGGGTTTGACTACTCTGACCTTTGTGCATTACGACTTAGATATCTCCCTTTACAGAGCTTCAATACTTATGCCATTTGTTTCTAATGAAACTAGACTCAAAAGGGAATCTATACATATAAGGCACCACTTCTAATTGTCTCTGATTAATTTATGGTGAATCTCTAAAGTCGGAACAGGGGATCCAAAAATCGCTCTGGTCCTGTTTCACAAGGGTTTAATTATCTCCTAACATACAGCTCATATGGTCGTTTTGTTTCTTCTATATGAAAATACACTCATCGAGCTTCGATTACATAATTTATTCATTAATTAATTCCATTCCTACTATTTTTAGTGATTTTTCAATCTCACATCACTGCTGCTACCAGCATCTGTTACTAAAGCAACTATGCCTATTTCGTGATTTCTCCTTGATCTAACTAGTAATTCATCATACATATCACAAATTATGATCATGACTAGCCATGCCAAAGGCTAATCATTGTCAAACATCTCCCTACTACACTATTGCCATATCATGAATTTTAACACCAAAAATAATCAACCATGACATATGGCATAAAAATCGAATTACCAAGACTTGCGACCTAACATTATAGAACCAAATCCAACCGAACATTTATGCCATTTTCGCATGGCTAAAAGTTTACATACCAAATTTCAACAAAACATATTAGCCTATACATGCCGAAATGTTCTCCTAGACCGACTAAAAAGAAGATACCAAAAGTTGCTAGCCGGTGTGATGACTTCGATGACAGTCCCGAGCACGCAAAAAGACGAGTCCAAGAAACCTAAAGTAGGTGACAAGCAAACACCGAGTGAGTATATAACTCAGTAAGTCATAAGCATTACATTGCCGTTCAGTAATAATATATCATAAGAGAAAATAAATAATGCGGGATTAAAATCCTCCATCCATACCCAAACTGTGCTATAATTCCTTAGGCATTTCGGTTCGATCTCATACCAAGCCCTACTTTGACATTTCATACATTACACCATATGACATTGGATGCATTTATCTTCAAGTATAATCACCACATAGGTTCAAGACTTACCAAGCTCAATCCCAAATATAAATAAAATGTCTATTCCTCATGAGCTCAAGGTGTTTACTCGTACCGCTGTCCATGATTGACTCGATAAGGCCGCACACTTAGAGCATGTATATTTATTAGAGAATGTATAATAAGCCCGCACACTTAGTGCTTAATAGTCGAACTCGCACACTTAGTGCTATATAATCAACCTCGCACACTTAGTGCTATACAATTTGAACCTGCACACTTAGTGCCAATCTCATGATCATAAATGTTTACACCCGCACACTTAGTGCCGAAACCAACAACTCAATACATCTCACCTCTTTTCTTTTCCATTCAATACTTTCATCACCCCATGCATACATGTATATATATATATTTATCATTCCATTCAGCATCATTACATAGACGTTATGACCATTTAAATTAATACAAAATATATGCTTAATGACTTACCTTGTGTTGGGTAAGACGGTTCCAACTCAGCTACTCGATGATCTTTTCTTTGCCTTTGCTTGATTCTCCTCCTTTAACTCCTTGAGCTTGATCAATAAATCAACTAGTTTAACCACCTTGCTAAATATTTATAATCCAATTACACATGCATATGTTTGTTAGTATATTCGACAACCATCCTCACTAATTACCCATTTAGTCGATTATACACATAATCAAAGGTAACCTCACGAATGGGCATACTTATGTATATATATATATACACTTCCGAATGGGCATCACAATTAGATTTAACACCACCTTCATACTCAATTAGATGGCCTAATGTATGTACAATGTCAACTATAACATCATTTAAACATCTAATTTCATCTCATGAACACTTGATCGAATTTTCCTAATCTAGCATATTTTCACATCTATTTGTAACATCATGTAAATCCACATATAACTACATTTCTTAAGTTCCACATCTTAATGCCCATTATAGCCATTCTCATAGTCTAAATCTAAAAATTGGCACATCCACCTTTCAACCATGTTAGCCGAATACTCATTCTCTTCTTAGTCCTAAATTCGGCACCTCCAACAAAGTGACTTAACAACTTCAACTTTCATGCTAACATAACAAGCAATTTAACACATACATATAACTAACATATTAATAGCATCAAGGTATCAACTAAAATTTTTAAGCTTCTTAGTCAAAGCCTAACTCTCCGACAACCCCAAATCCAACCATGGGATAGATAGAATTTAGACTCATCACCCAAAGGTTGTGTAAACTTCCAAAAATATCATTGAACATACCTTGATCTAAAGGACCACCTTGGCCGAATCTTGCTTCCTCTTCTTCCTCTAGTTACGACAATTGCAAAAGAAAGAAAACATGAACACTCCTTCTTCCCTCCTTATTAAGCATTCAAACTCCCTCATTTTCATGCCACAACATCAAACACTCCTCCTAGATACAAGCAATGGCCGAACTTCTTCAAACTTTTTTTCTCCCTTTCTTTTTCTTGGTTTTTCGGCTAGGAGATGGCAAGTATAAACACCCCTTTTTTTTTGTTCACTCTCCTATTATTATTCCCATCATTTGTTAACTAAAAAAAACATATTAAATTAGAATGAGTGGAGCATCATCACTCCTTGGCCGGCCACCATGTATTTTATGGGTAATTTGACATGCAAAGCCATGCTTCCTCTCCCTATTATTAATTACTCCTTATAATTCATCTATCATCTTTTCTAACTTCGTCAACTAGGTCCTTTTCGAATTAATTCACATTCCTAAAGCTAATATTAAGCATTTAATTTCTCATATATTCACTGTCACACAAAAATTATGTAATTAAAACACAAAAATAAATTTTTGGCTCGGTAATGTGGTCTCGAAACCACATTCCGACCAGGGTCTAATTAGGGTTGTCACAACTCTCCCCCACATAAGAAATTTTCATCCCCGAAAATCTTACCGGTGAATAATTTGGATATCGATCCTTCATAGAGTCCTCAATTTCCCAAGTGGCTTCTTCAATTCCGTGTTTATGCCACAACACCTTCACTAATGGGATTTTCTTATTTCGCAACTTTTTTACTTCACGCATCAAAATGCGAATCGGTTCTTCTTCATAACTCAAGTTAGGCTGAATCTCGATCTCAGATGGAGTGATTACGTGCGACGGGTCGGACCTATATCGTCGAAGCATCGAGACATGGAAAACGTTGTGAATCTTTTCAAGCTCAGGGGGCAAAATTAATCGGTATGCAACTGGTCCAACTCGTTCGGATACCTCATACGGACCGATGAACCTCGGACTTAGTTTGCCCTTACGACCAAATCTAAGCACCTTCTTCCAGGGTGAAACTTTGAGAAATACTTTGTCTCCAACCTGATATTCAATGTCTTTTCTTTTCAAATCCGCATACGACTTTTGACGATCCGAAGCGGCTTTCAAACTTTCACGAATTACTCGAACTTTCTGCTCAGCATCCTTAATCAAATCAACCCCAAAATTTTACTTTTACTAAGTTCAGTCCAAAATAATGGGGTACGGCATTTACGACCGTATAAGGCCTCGTAAGGTGCCATCTTAATGCTTGATTGAAAGCTATTGTTGTAAGCGAATTCGATCAAAGGCAAATATCTTTCCCATGAACCACAAAACTCTAAGACGCAACATCTCAACATATCCTCGAGTATCTGAATTATTCGTTCAGATTGGCCATCAGTCTGGGGATGAAATGCGGTGCTAAAATGCATCTTAGTACCCAACGCTTCTTGTAAATTTTTCCAAAATCGCGATGTAAATCTTGGGTCTCTATCCGACACGATAGAAATAGGTACCCCATGCAATCGAACAATTTGGGAGGTGTATAATTCTGCCAATTTATCGAGCGAAAAATCTGTACGGACAGGGATAAAATGAGCAGACTTGGTCAATCTATCAACAATAACCCAGATTGCATCTTTCTTGCTTGATGACAATGGCAATCCAGATACAAAATCCATCGTTACCCGATCCCACTTCCATTCGGGTATCATGATCGGCTGAAGTAATCCCGACGGCACTTGATGTTCCGATTTTACTTGTTGGCATATCAAACACCTTGAAACAAATTCGGAAATGTCTCGTTTCATACTGGGCCACCAAAATTGACGTTTCAGGTCATTGTACATTTTAGTACTACCTGGGTGGACTGACATTCGACTACTGTAAGCCTCGTCCAAAATCATTGAAATAAGTTCCGAATTTCTTGGAACACATAATCGTCCTCTGAACGTCAAGCAATCATTGTCGTCAATCTGAAACTCCTATTCCTCATTCGAAGCACATTCAGCTCGTTTAGTGACCAATTCAGCGTCGACTTTCTGGAATTCAAGTATTTGACGAATCAATATTGGTTTGGCCTCTAATTCAACTACTAGCACCCCATCGGGTGAGATGGACAAGTGAGCATTCACCGCTCTCAAAGCAAACAGTGCTTTCTGACTTAAAGCATCGGCAACCACGTTAGCCTTTCCCGGGTGATAATCAATAACAAGTTCATAGTCTTTCAACAACTCAAGCCAACGTCTTTGTCGCAGATTTAGATCTCTTTGAGTCATCAAATATTTAAGACTTTTGTGGTCCGAATAAATATAACACCTTTCCCCAAACAAGTAATGCCGCCATATTTTCAGGGCGAACACTATGGCCGCCAATTCAAGATCATGGGTCGGATAGTTTCTCTCATGCGGCTTTAATTGTCTCGACGCGTAAGCCACAACTCGACCTTCTTGCATCAACACACAACCTAGCCCAAGTAAGGATGCATCACTATAAATGGCAAACTCTTTGCCGGACTCCGGTTGTACTAGCACTGGAGCTTCGGTTAAACAGGTCTTTAGTCGATCGAAACTCTTCTGACAGTTCTCTATCCACTCAAACTCAACATCTTTTTGGATTAGTTTCGTCAACGGTGCAGCTATCATCGAGAAACCCCCTACAAACCGTCGGTAGTATCCGGCAAGTCCCAGAAAGCTCCTAACTTCAGTAATATTCCTCGGAGGTTTCCAATCGAGTATGGCCGAAATTTTGTTCGGATCCACTCTAACACCCGATGCGGACACCACGTGCCCCAAAAAGCTAACCTCTTTCAACCAAAATTCACATTTACTGAATTTTGCGTATAACTGCTTGTCTCGCAAAATCTGTAATACTAACCTCAAATGCTCGGCGTGTTCGGCTTCACCTTGTGAATAAACTAAAATATCATCAATAAACACAACCACAAGTCGATCCAAGTATGGCCTGAATACTCGATTCATTAAATCCATAAATACCGCAGGGGCATTAGTGAGCCCAAACGGCATCACTAAGAATTCGTAGTGATCGTACCTCGTTCTAAAAGCGGTTTTGGGTATGTCCGAGTCTCGAACCCTCAACTGATAATAACCAGATCTCAAATCTATCTTGGAAAATACTGAGGCTCCCTTTAATTGATCAAACAAATCATCAATACGTGGCAACGGGTATTTATTCTTTATGGTCACTTTATTCAACTGACGATAGTCGATGCACAATCTCATGGTTCCATCCTTCTTTTTCACAAACAGCACTGGTGCGCCCCATGGTGAAGAACTCGGTCGAGCGAAGCCTCTATCCGTCAATTCTTGCAATTGAGCTTTCAATTCCTTTAATTCCGTTAATGCCATACGATACGGGGCTATTAAGATTGGCATGGTACCAGGTACAATCTTGATGCCGAATTCCACCTCTCGAACTGGTGGCAACCCCGGTAACTCCTCAGGAAAAACATCTGAATACTCACAAACCACCGGTACTGATTCAAGTTTCCTTTCCGTCTCTTTGCTATCAAATACATACGCAAGGTATGTTTCACACCCCTTTTTCACATATCTCTGAGCGGTCATTGAAGATATTATCGCTGGCACCCCTTTCAAATCGGTAGACTTAACTTGGACTACCTCATTATTTGTACTCCTCAAATCAATGGTTTTCCTTTTGCAGTTCACCACTGCATCATGTACAGTCAACCAATCCATACCAAGAATAACATCGAATTCGTCAAACGGTAAAAGCATCAAATCGGCTGGAAAACAGGATTCTCGGGTTATTAGAGGGCATCTCTTACACACTTTATCAACAAGTACGTATTGGCCCAAAGGGTTCGACACTCGAATTAGGAACTCAGTAGACTCAACAGGTAGAGTCTTATTGGATGCTAAGGTTTCACATACATATGAATGAGTAGAGCCAGGGTCAATCAATGCAATCACATTAGTATCAAAGAGAGTGAAAGTACCAGTGATGACGTCAGGAGAGGATGCCTCCTCTCGTACGCGAATGGCATATGCTCTGGCAGGAGTACGGGTCTCGGTTCGAACAGCCATATCAGAGGCCCCTCTCTGACTACCACCCCTACCTCCTAAAATTCTCGGTGGTCTACCTCTAGTTGTCACTCCACTAGGTCTTGCACCTTGAATCTTATTCTTCTCATCAAGCTCCGTGCAATCTCTAATGAAGTGGTCCTTCGAACCGCATCCGTAACAGGCCCTGTTAGTAGACTTACCCCAACATTCACCTAGGTGTCGTCTTCCACATTGGGGGCATTCAGGTTTCTCTTGACGATTATTGCCCACACTAGCTACCGAAGTAGCTCGGGAGTCCGTCGATGGTCGTGCTCTGATGGAAATTCCCGCAGTCGTCCTCGACTTACTAGTGTCCTCCCTGAACTTCTTTACAGCCGAGAACGGAGCTTTACCCGTCGATCTTTTACGATAGTCTCTAGCTTCAAATTCAGCCTTCTTCTTCTCCTTTTCAAGTTCTTCCGCCTTGCAGGCTCGTTCGACTAGTGTTACGAACTCCTTTATCTCCAAAATACCCACTAGTAGCTTTAAATCTTCATTCAATCCTTCTTCAAATCTTTTGCACATAGCAACCTCATCGGCCACACACTCCCAGGCATACCGACTGAGTCTTACGAACTCATGTTCGTATTCAGATACTGTCATACGGCCTTGCTTGAGTTCCAAGAATTCCTTACATTTTTGATCGATGAACCGTTGACTAATATACTTCTTTCGAAATTCCGTTTGAAAGAAATCCCAAGTAACTCGTTCGTTTGGGACTATGGAAATCAAGGTCCTCCACTAATAGTAGGCTGAGTCCCGCAACAAGGATATAGCACACTTTAGACATTCATCGGGTGTGCATGACAGTTCATCAAACACCCGAATGGTGTTATCAAGCCAGAACTCGGCCCTTTCGGCATCATCAGTAACTATGGCCCTGAACTCCTCGGCCCCGCGCTTCCTAATCAAGTCTACAGGTGGCTTACTCAGCCTCACAGGATCAGTAACTGATGGCATTACGGGCTCTTGGGGTGGATTATTCAAATTCGGGAATTGTTGGACAGCCGGATTGGTTCGGGCATATTGCGCGACCCACTCATTCATCATGGTAAAGAAGGCTTGTTTAGCCCCCTCACCTTGATTATTCGCAGATCACTGAGGTTCAACAGGCGGCGTCCCTTGTGCAGGAGCAGCCGCTACACTGTCAACGTCATCCGCTAAGGTTCTCTCTACACCGGGATCCATTTACTAATCAAAACAAAAATTTTAACCGTCAGAAGTCATCACACATTTAAACATTAACATTAAGGCATGTATAGCTAGACTCATACGCGCTATGGTAGTCCTAGAACCGACTAAACCATAGCTCTGATACCAATCAAATGTAACACCCCGAACCCGAGACCGTCGCTGGAGTCGAACACGAGGTGTTAACAGACTTCAAACCACTTATTAAAAATTTCCCAGACAAGCTGCCAATTTGCGTACTAGTCGCTTTAAAAATCATATCTTGAGTTCTGAAACTCGAAATCCAGTTCCGTAAATTTTCCCCGGAACTAGACTCATATATATATATGGTAGAATTTTTGTAGAATTTTTGGTCGGTCCAATTGGTACAGTTTATTAGTTAAAGTCGTCCCTGTTCCTGGGTTTGACTACTCTGACCTTTGTGCATTACGACTTAGATATCTCCCTTTACAGAGCTTCAATACTTATGCCATTTGTTTCTAATGAAACTAGACTCAAAAGGGAATCTATAAATATAAGGCACCACTTCTAATTGTCTCTGATTAATTTATGGTGAATCTCTAAAGTCGGAACAGGGGATCCAGAAATCACTCTCGTCCTGTTTCACAAGGGTTTAATTATCTCCTAACATACAGCTCATATGGTCGTTTTGTTTCTTCTATATGAAAATAGACTCATCGAGCTTCGATTACATAATTTATTCATTAATTAATTCCATTCCTACTATTTTTAGTGATTTTTCAATCTCACGTCACTGCTGCTGCCAGCATCTGTTACTAAAGCAACTATGTCTATTTCGTGATTTCTCCTTGATCTAACTAGTAATTCATCATACATATCACAAATTATGATCATGACTAGCCATGCCAAAGGCTAATCATTGTCAAACATCTCCCTACGACACTATTGCCATATCATGAATTTTAACACCAAAAATAATCAACCATGACATATGGCATAAAAATCGAATTACCAAGACTTGCGACCTAACATTATAGAACCAAATCCAACCGAACATTTATGCCATTTTCGCATGGCTAAAAGTTTACATACCAAATTTCAACAAAACATATTAGCCTATACATGCCGAAATGTTCTCCTAGACCGACTAAAAAGAAGATACCAAAAGTTGCTAGCCGGTGTGATGACTTCGATGACAGTCCCGAGCACGCAAAAAGACGAGTCCAAGAAACCTAAAGTAGGTGACAAGCAAACACCGAGTGAGTATATAACTCAGTAAGTCATAAGCATTACATTGCCGTTCAGTAATAATATATCATAAGAGAAAATAAATAATGCGGGATTAAAATCCTCCATCCATACCCAAACTGTGCTATAATTCCTTAGGCATTTCGGTTCGATCTCATACCAAGCCCTACTTTGACATTTCATACATTACACCATATGACATTGGATGCATTTATCTTCAAGTATAATCACCACATAGGTTCAAGACTTACCAAGCTCAATCCCAAATATAAATAAAATGTCTATTCCTCATGAGCTCAAGGTGTTTACTCGTACCGCTGTCCATGATTGACTCGATAAGGCCGCACACTTAGAGCATGTATATTTATTAGAGAATGTATAATAAGCCCGCACACTTAGTGCTTAATAGTCGAACTCGCACACTTAGTGCTATATAATCAACCTCGCACACTTAGTGCTATACAATTTGAACCCGCACACTTAGTGCCAATCTCATGATCATAAATGTTTACACCCGCACACTTAGTGCCGAAACCAACAACTCAATACATCTCACCTCTTTTCTTTTCCATTCAATACTTTCATCACCCCATGCATACATGTATATATATATTTATCATTCCATTCAACATCATTACATAGACGTTATGACCATTTAAATTAATACAAAATATATGCTTAATGACTTACCTTGTGTTGGGTAAGACGGTTCCAACTCGGCTACTCGATGATCTTTTCTTTGCCTTTGCTTGATTCTCCTCCTTTAACTCCTTGAGCTTGATCAATAAATCAACTAGTTTAACCACCTTGCTAAATATTTATAATCCAATTACACATGCATATGTTTGTTAGTATATTCGACAACCATCCTCACTAATTACCCATTTAGTCGATTATACACATAATCAAAGGTAACCTCACGAATGGGCATACTTATGTATATATATATATACACTTCCGAATGGGCATCACAATTAGATTTAACACCACCTTCATACTCAATTAGATGGCCGAATGTATGTACAATGTCAACTATAACATCATTTAAACATCTAATTTCATCTCATGAACACTTGATCGAATTTTCCTAATCTAGCATATTTTCACATCTATTTGTAACATCATGTAAATCCACATATAACTACATTTCTTAAGTTCCACATCTTAATGCCTATTATAGCCATTCTCATAGTCTAAATCTAAAAATTGGCACATCCACCTTTCAACCATGTTAGCCGAATACTCATTCTCTTCTTAGTCCTAAATTCGGCACCTCCAACAAAGTGACTTAACAACTTCAACTTTCATGCTAACATAACAAGCAATTTAACACATACATATAACTAACATGTTAATAGCATCAAGGTATCAACTAAAATTTTTAAGCTTCTTAGTCAAAGCCTAACTCTCCGACAACCCCAAATCCAACCATGGGATAGATAGAATTTAGACTCATCACCCAAAGGTTGTGTAAACTTCCAAAAATATCATTGAACATACCTTGATCTAAAGGACCACCTTGGCCGAATCTTGCTTCCTCTTCTTCCTCTAGTTACGACAATTGCAAAAGAAAGAAAACATGAACACTCCTTCTTCCCTCCTTATTAAGCATTCAAACTCCCTCATTTTCATGCCACAACATCAAACACTCCTCCTAGATACAAGCAATGGCCGAACTTCTTCAAACTTTTTTTCTCCCTTTCTTTTTCTTGGTTTTTCGGCTAGGAGATGGCAAGTATGAACACCCCTTTTTTTTTGTTCACTTTCCTATTATTATTCCCATCATTTGTTAACTAAAAAAAAAACATATTAAATTAGAATGAGTGGAGCATCATCACTCCTTGGCCGGCCACCATGTATTTTATGGGTAATTTGACATGCAAAGCCATGCTTCCTCTCCCTATTATTAATTACTCCTTATAATTCATCTATCATCTTTTCTAACTTCGTCAACTAGGTCCTTTTCGAATTAATTCACATTCCTAAAGCTAATATTAAGCATTTAATTTCTCATATATTCACTGTCACACAAAAATTTATGTAATTAAAACACAAAAATAAATTTTTGGCTCGGTAATGTGGTCTCGAAACCACATTCCGACCAGGGTCTAATTAGGGTTGTCACAACTCTCCCCCACATAAGAAATTTTTGTCCCCGAAAATCTTACCGGTGAATAATTTTGGATATCGATCCTTCATAGAGTCCTCAAGTTCCCAAGTGGCTTCTTCAATTCCGTGTTTATGCCACAACACCTTCACTAATGAGATTTTCTTATTTCGCAACTCTTTTACTTCACGCATCAAAATGCGAACCGGTTCTTCTTCATAACTCAAGTTAGGCTGAATCTCGATCTCAGATGGAGTGATTACGTGCGACGGGTCGGACCTATATCGTCGAAGCATGGAGATGAGGCAAAAGCCTAGCCACTCCTGCGCGAGATGAGGCTCGAACTCCAGACCTCGTCTGCCCATGCGCCCTCACCTGAGCTGCTGGCCACTGCACCACGCTTCTCCTTTTGTAATATATGGTCACAATTAATTATAAACCTTACCTGCTTCAGTTCTGACCCACTTTAAAAATTAAACAGAATTCGCCTGCATATAGACTCGAACCTGTGCCCTCTCTATATGCCCAGCACGCTACAGCCATTGAGCCACAGGCACTTCTTGTGACATAGCTCGGTCGCAATTATTCTTAAACCTTACTTTAGTGCGATCTGGCTTATTAAAATAAAAACAAGCCTTTGCATGTGCCAACCCTCGAACCTAGGCACTATACCACACTCCCAGCACCTCTGCCACTGGGCCAATCTTCCCTTTTGTGTTATCTTTTAACCCCAACCTTATATAACACTTCCCTGCGTTGTTCCCTAATATAAAGAAAAAATAAAACTCTTTTGCACATGTTGGGAGTCGAACCCTAACTCTTCTTCCCACTACCTAGCATGCTTAGCCACTAGGCCAGGTGCTACTTTATGCTAAAACTCAGCCCAAGTTATTAATAAGGCCTACTGCCCAGATTCTCTTAAGAGGCAAAATTTGAAAATTTCGCTAAAGCTATGGGCCGAGCCTGGACTTTTTCCCATACTATAAGCCATTCATATTTTATTTAAAAACTAAAATAATAATAATAACCATAATAATGAAAATTTCAAATACGATAATATATATATTTTTCCTAATAATAATAATTATAATTTCCATAAATCAATAAAAATAGATACTGTAAAATTTTCTAATATGTTAATTTAAACACTAAATTAACAACAATAATTTTATAAATATATTTGTATCTAATGATTATAATGATAATAATTTTCATAAAAATTAAAATATTAGTAATAACATAAATATTTTATCAATATATATATTTTTTAAACACTAGTAATATTTAAAACTTCTCAATATTCAGGTTTTCTTCTATCCGAATCCCAGACTCAAAGCCCAACTCTTCTAGGCCCAATTTTTGGGGTGTTACAACTCTATCCCCCTAAAAAAAAATTCGTCCTCGAAATTTCCAACTATCAACTAACTTTATTACTCAAGTCAAACCACTATGCTAATATGCTACCGCTCGTACTCTGATATAAATAATTTTAATACGACCCAGAACATCTAATTACCGAAATAAAGAAACGTTTATCAAGCACGCATACAATTCGTAGCACACACTCAAATAGAATAAACTTGGCAATCTCGAGCTCGATGCTCCTTGGACCCACATCTAAGACATGCTCCTGTCTTCCTATGGCATTCACCCGGATGACGCCCGTTGCAGTCTTTGCAGGTTGGAAAGTTTGGTCGTGTCTTAACATGTTTCACAGAACGAGGCTCTGTTCTTTGAGAACTAGGATCCTTCCTCTTTTTACACTCCAAGCACCCTATTTGAAGCGTTTCCCTAATTTCCTTAATTTTGGTATCCAATACTTTCTCTACCACTTTCCTTACTATCTCGGCCAGTGCCTCAGTACCAAGCTCCGAGTTACCGCTACCCGAAGTTGGTAGACTTTGCTTACCCTCAGAATCCATATCAATACTCTACATTACCAGTACACATATCAAATAACTACAAAGATCTCAAAAAGTTTTACTATTTATTCATATGTCTTATGCAGAGAGAGTATTTTAAAGTTTCTGTTTATATAGAATCGTATCCTAGTCACGGTTTCAATCTTTTAGGGTTTTTAGTTCTACCCAATCTACAGTTTCATATCAAAAGGCTCGATTCTAACTACAGTATTATTTCAGTACATTACAGTATAGGAAAAAGAAGTACTTACAGACTTGGTGCCGGGGATTCAGTGTGCCACTTCTTCAGAAATCAGAAATTCAAATTCTTTGTACACTTTGAAAATAAAATTTAAAAGAAATTTCTAACATTTTTACAAAATCGATTTCAGTGTTTTTCCATGGAACTAGATTTCAAAATTTTATGAAAAATGTTTGGACCCGATCCACAACCGAGTTGTTGCAACCTAGGCTCTGATACCACTAAATGTAACACCCTAAACTCGGCTCAGACGTTACGACCGAATCCGGCGTGACACATTGAAGTGTTTTTCGAAAACCATGTTTCCATTGAAAACCCTTCTTGATGTTTTGAAACTTTTACCGCTTAAACTTGAATAAAACCTTAGCCTTATTTTTTTCCAAAACGTGATTCATTATAATAATCAAAACATTGTTAACAACCTTGTAAAATCTTATGGGAAACTTTGAAAGCTTGTAAACCTTTGTAGTGGCAGAAACATGTTATTTTAAAAAAACAGTTAAGTATCGAAAAAAAATCAAACCTTCTTTGTCATGGCTTAAAGTGAATGGATACTACGCACCACGTAAGATTCAGGAAAAGAGGAGGTGAGTCAATTAGACTGCTTAAGTACCTAGCTCTTCCATGATCCAATCCTAGATATGCATACATCCATTGCCACACTTAAAGCATATTGCTTGTCGACGAACAACAAATTAAGTTTAAGTCTATTTAAAATATTTATTTCCTTCGAAAACATTTACGTTGCGGAAGCTTTGCTCAGTAATCGTGATATTTTGAAAATAAGTAACTTTTATAAAACGCGCCCTAGAGTTAACCAATTTAATAACCCAAAATATTAAAAATAATAAAAAGAGCGGCCTTATTACAACTTAAACCAGAAAATAATCAAAATAATAAATGCGAAACTTATTTTAAAGAAAACAGAAACTTAATCTTCGTGGCCACTCTGAACCCCGCCCAGCTCCAAGTCCACCAACTAGGGCTCCCCTGCAAGGATGGAAGAGAAAGGGGTGAGTTTGGAAAACTCAGTGTGTAAAGTATCCCAACCAGAGCCCAAATCAGTTCAAGCCTTACTGGGCCTAAGCCCTATTCAGAAATCAGTGTTAACTGGGCCTTAGCCCATATCAATATTAATCTGGGCCATAGCCCTTTACAGTAACAGAGTCTACTGGGCCTAGCCCATATCAGTATCAATCTGGGCCGTAGCCCTATACAAGTCGAGATATATTGGGCCTTACCCATATCAACACAGTTGGGCCCATTTCAATATAGTTGGCCCATAACAAAACAGTCTCATATGATTAATGCATGATAACCCCATCCAACCCTGCACTTGCCTCCGTCCATCCCTACACTTCCTGTGGGGAATAAATCACCCACGCCATCCCTACACTTACAGTGTTAGCACCGGTTGCGGCACTAACTACAATCCGCAGCAAAGCTGCTTATATCAGAATATGTGGCATAGCCACCAGAACGGGTTCTTCCTCCATAACAAAACCCAACCCCATGCAACAGATATACATGTCATGGCATACAACAAACATAATCAGAATATCATGTATTTCAGTCAAAATTAACCCTAGGGGTATAACAGTCATTTTGCACCTAGGGGTAAAACGATAATTTTCATACTTAGGCGTATTTTAATAAAATTTACTATTCTAGAGTTTGCATACATATTCTAACCATTAACACATTAACAGAAGCACTTATCGAGCGTTTTTACCGAATTGAGCCCGTTGGCCCACTAACCTGTTTTCGGCCCATTAAGTCCAAATATAACGAAGTGCACGAAATTACGCACTCTACAATCATACTGCTTGCTATTATCAAAATTAACAACCAAACCACCTCACAAGCGCTCGCACGCTCGCAAGTTCATTAATGCCGGCTTTTCGGCTTTTCGGCTTTTACCGATCTAGTCTATGAGTGGGTGTCGTTTACACACCTGTTTGTGGCGAAATGCTGACGAGTTCCACACACGAACTGCCTACAATCAATTACTAATACGTTAACTATGAATCCATAGCAACTTATCTGCAAAACTCCTTACTAAAAATCGACCATTAACACTTTAGGCACTAGTGTTCTTACCTTTGCCGAAAAAAATGGACTAGATCTATTTCTGGTCGTTCCAAATATCCAAGCCTTCGATTAGTAGCCTTTAATCCACACTATAGGAAAACAAATCAGATATCACCACTAAACCTTTTGAGTACAATCAACAGGCACCCTTTGCATATAGGGGTTTTTCGGCTTTTACCTTAGTTCATGAATAACGAAAGAAAGATTCGAGCGTTTACCTATATTGTTATGACACTACTCCCAATCGATTGTAGATCCAACTACCGCACAAGAAGGGAAAATACTCAACCAAGGGTTCGGCCTTTGCAGTACCTCAAAGTAGTAAGATTTCGATTTTGGAAGAAAAGATACGAGGTTTGGCTTCAATGGAAATTCAGCTAACCAGTTTTTTTTGAGGATTTATGAGAGAAAATAAGAAGAAGAATATAAAGGATTTAGGTTCGGCAAAAAGATAGGATGAGAATCGGCAAGAGGAGAAAGAAAAGAGAAGAGGGGAAGAGATGAGAGAAGGATAGAAAAGAATAGAAAATAGAAGAAGGAAAAAAAATAAATCCTAAAGGCCTAAAATATTCGGCACTCTTTAGCTATGGCCGAATGAGTGCATTTCGGCATGGGAATTCTTTTTAAATTTCAATTCTCTAATTTGCTCCTTGATTTTTGGCCAAGTTTGGAGTTTGAATTTCATTCAAACTCCCCAACCGATCAGAGCAGTCTTATTTCGCCTGCATATAGACTCGAACCTGCGCCCTCTCTATATGCCCAGCACGCTACAGCCACTGAGCCACAGGCACTTCTTGTGACATAGCTCGGTCGCAATTGTTCTTAAACCTTACTTTAGTGCGATCTGGCTTATTAAAATAAAAACAAGCCTTTGCATGTGCCAACCCTCGAACCTAGGCACTATACCACACTCCCAGCACCTCTGCCACAGGGCCGATCTTCCCTTTTGTGTTATCTTTTAACCCCAACCTTAATATAAAGAAAAAATAAAACTCTTTTGCACATGTTGGGAGTCGAACCCTAACTCTTCTTCCCACTACCTAGCATGCTTAGCCACTAGGCCAGGTGCTCCTTTGTGCTAAAACTCAGCCCAAGTTATTAATAAGGCCTACTGCCCAGATTCTTTTAAGAAGCAAAATTTGAAAATTTCGCTAAAGCTATGGGCCGAGCCTGGACTTTTTCCCATACTATAAGCCATTCATATTTTATTTAAAAACTAAAATAATAATAATAATAACCATAATAATGAAAATTTCAAATACGATAATATATATATTTTTCCTAATAATAATAATTATAATTTCCATAAATCAATAAAAATAGATACTGTCAAATTTTCTAATATGTTAATTTAAACACTAAATTAACAACAATAATTTTATAAATATATTTGTATCTAATGATTATAATGATAATAATTTTCATAAAAATTAAAATATTAGTAATAACATAAATATTTTATCAATATATATATTTTTTAAACACTAGTAATATTTAAAACTTCTCAATATTCAGGTTTTCTTCTATCCGAATCCCAGACTCAAAGCTCAACTCTTCTAGACCCAATTTTTGGGGCGTTACAGATCATGCTACTCAAGTTTCTTTACAGAAAATCGTACGTAAGGACACGTTGGAACTGTGTCTTGACCAAGGAGAGGAGGTAACTGACGATGATTCTACGATAGGTTCTACGATAGGTAAGACAAAAGCTGAACTAAATTGTAATGAGCCTTCACTAAGATAGAAGAGCTATGAGGGTATTGAGGTAAATAATGAATTAAAATTAAAACCCTCCGTTGAAGAACCTCCTAAATTGGAATTGAAGCAATGACCAAATCACTTAGAATATGCATTTCTCAGAAATAATTCCACATTACCAGTTATCATTACTTCAGATTTACAGCCAACCAAAAAGAGCGAACTACTTCAAGTATTGAAGGAGCATAAAATAGCTATAGCTTGGAAGATTTCTGACATAAGAGGGATCAGTCCTTCTTTCTGCACACATAAAATCTTAATGGAAGATGAATATAAACCTTGTGTGCAGGCTCAAAGACGACTGAATCCTAACATGAAAGAAGTCTTGAAAGTTGAGGTAATTAAACTTCTAGATGCTGGAATTATTTATCAAATTTTTGATAGTTCGTGGGTGAGTCTTGTGCAGGTTGTCCCTAAGAAAGGAGGCATAACTGTTGTGGCTAATGAGAAGAACGAATTGATCCCAACACGAACAGTGACAGGGTAGAGAGTTTGCATTAACTATAGGAAATTGAACGATGCCACAAGAAAGGATCACTTCCCCTTACCATTCATTGATCAGATGTTGGAAAGATTATCTGGGCATATGTATTATTGCTTCCTAGATGGATTTTCAGGTTACTTTCAAATCCCAATAGCTCCTGAAGACCAAGAGAAAATGACATTTACATGTCCGTAAAGTACGTTTGCTTATCGACGAATGCCTTTTGGATTATGTAATGCCCTTGCTCTTTTCAGCGATGCATGTTGGCCATTTTTGATGAACTTATAGAAGACATTATGGAGGTATTTATGGATGACTTCCTGGTATTTGGTAACTCTTTCCATCTTTTCTTTAAAAATTGAAAACGAGTTCTAATGAGATGTGAGGAAGCGAACCTTGTACTGGATTGGGAAAAATGTCACTTCATGGTTCGTTAAGGGATTGTGTTATGCCACAAAATTTCTAGCAAGGGAGTTGAGGTTGACAAAGCGAAAGTTGAAACTATTGAGAAATTACCTCCCCCTAGTTCAGTTAAGGCTATTCGAAGCTTTTTAGGTCATGCTGGATTTTTTAGAAGACTTATTAAAGATTTTTCTAAAATAGATAAGCCTTTAGTGAATTTACTAGAAAAAGATGTGCCTTTCAATTTCAGTCAGGAATGTTTAGAAGCATTTAATACTCTTAAAGATAAATTAATTAATGCTCCAATTGTAGTTGCACTTGAATGGAATTTACCTTTTGAACTAATATGTGATGCGAGTGATTTTGCACTGGGTACGGTTCTTGGACAGCGGAAAGACAAGCATTTTCAACTGATCTATTATGCTAGCAAAACATTGACAGCCGCACAAGAAAATTATAGGATGGCTGAGAAAGAATTGTTTGCTATGGTTTTTGCATTCGATAAATTTAGACCATATTTAACATTATCTAAAATTTTCATTTACACTGACCATTCAGCTTTTCGATACCTCCTTACTAAAACAGATGCAAAACCTCGACTAATAAAATGAATTTTATTGTTGCAGAAATTCGATTTAGAAATTCAAGATAAGAAGGGAGTAGAAAATCTTGCAGCAGATCATCTATCTATATTAGAAAACCCACATCTCAAGGAGCTTGATGAACATGAGATAAATGACTTGTTCCCTGAAGAACAATTTTTTGCTATATCTGACTCTGAGGAACCTTGGTTCGCAGACATTGTGAATTATTTAGTTGCTAACATTACACCAAAAGGGCTGACCCATCAGCAAAAGAAATGCTTCTTTACTGATGTGAAAAACTACTTTTGGGAAGATCCTTTTCTTTTTCATATATGTACAGATCAAGTCATTAGAAGATGCGTTACGAAGTCAGAAGCAATTAGAATCTTGGAACATTACCACTCAGGACCGACTGGAGGACATTACAATGCGACTAGCACCGCACATAAAATACTCGAATCAGGTTTTTATTGGCCCACACTATTCAAAGACACCAACAGGTATGTTACTTCTTAGATAAATGCCAATGATTAGGTAATATCTCTAAACATGACGAAATGCCTCAAATGTACATGCTTTCATGTGAAATATTTGATATATGGGTCCATTGCCTATCTCATTTGGGAATAAATACATCTTAGTAACCGTTGATTATATGTCTAAATCGGTGGAAGCCCAAGCCTTACCTACGAATGATGCTAGAGTGGTGGTGAGGTTCCTTAAGAAACTCTTCTCTCGATTTGGAACACCTAGAGCAATTATTAGTGATAGAGGTACTCATTTCTGTAATGCTCAATTTGATCAAACCCGTAAGAAATATTTAGCAAACTCAAACATTATCTTTCATCCATTACTAATTCAAAACATTAAAATATTCAAGATCCAACACATAGTAGCCAAAACCAAATATCCTAAGCTAATGACTTCACCTTAAACTAACTTATTAAGCCTTTAAATCAACTTCTAACCATCTCACATTTAAAATTATCCATCATCTAATCTTCATGCTTACATGCCATAACCGTATGGTTCTTATCACACGTGGACCACAAAATGCATAAATTTCACAAATTCTAATTACTATCATAAGCTCAATTTCGGCTAACACTTAATTAAATACTTACAATTTAGCACTAATTTAGCATTTCAACATAGCCAATTGTCATTAAACAATTAAGCCACAAATATTAAATTTTATCAAACTCAACCAATTCAAGAATTAACAAGCTCAAACCTTATCCTTCTACCATATCTATTTCAAAACATTAACACACTATCCATGAAGTAGAAAACTTCCATGGCCGAATATACATGACAACACCAAACTTAAAATTTACACATGGGCTAAGTAAAAGACTTAGCAACTATCTCAAATTCACTAAAATTTTAAAAGCAAACTCATGGAACATACCTTAATTCAAGATATCTAAAGGACCGAATGCTTAGCTTCAACCTTTCTTTCACTTACGGCAATGGAAGAAGGAATATGGAAAACATTGTTTTTTTTGTCACCCTTTTTCCTTTTATTTAATTTTGTTTTCATGTTTTAAATTCATTTCATTTAATAATGTATATATATAATACATATATTTAACTCAAGTAATCAACATGGTCGGCCACTAATTTGGAAATGGCAAAATTAACATGCAAATCCTCATCTATTAAATCATATAATGTTTGGCCATTAAAAAAAAACTTTAACCAAGCACATTTTCTAAGTTTCCAACTTAAGTCCTATTTAATGATTTCACATTCAAATGATAAAAATCATTGCATCAATTTTTCACACATGCATTATCTCATATAATAGACATGAAATTTAACATTTAATTATTTTCATAACTCGGTTTTGTGGTCCCGAAACCACTTCCCGAATAGGGTCAAATTAGGGCTATTACAACTCTCCCTCCTTAGGGACTTTCGTCCCCGAAAATCTTATCAACAAAAATATTTTCCATTCTAAAAATGTTTTCAAAAATTTCGGAATCACAAATTTCCATTCATCACATGTATCTCCTTTTACCAACAATCTCTAAACTTTAATTCACACTGACAGATCGCATTGGCAAACTATATTACGAATATCTCAACAACTTTGTCGAACAGAATTTTGTACATACTAAACTGAAGACACAAATTCTTCCTTGTTAAAAGATCGATCATGACCCAATGACATTTCTTTTTCAGAAGACAAATAAAATTTTTATTCGGTTTGGATATCAATTCTGTCTCATAACCACTTCTAATACATCACTGATTGCTTTTATTCCATATACACAAAATTTCAACTCTGACAGATAGCAACTTGTCATCTGAATATAGTTCTGAAATACGCTACAATACACAGTCACTTATACACCTGATCCATATATCTGTATTATTTATTTTAACTCAGATAAACAAAATTTCACAGTCGGAGCTCATATAAAAATTCTTTAACCCATCTGAATACTTATTCCATATAAGAACGATAATAACATTAACAGAAATTTCATATGTCCAGACATCCATAATCGAATAACTGTTACTCTGAACTCATTTTGAACTATCACATCTCAATATACTTTTATACTTCTTAATTTCACTAGAAGAATAGATATTGCTTAACGTTCAATACTTTTATTCCTTGGTTCAAGAAACATTCAAATTTTTCCCTCGAATACTCGAAATTGTCAAATATGCAACACTGACACAACCACAATCATCTCTAATCATTAGCCGAACAGTTCTTTTTATAATAACTTTAACATTTGTCTCTGAATCTTTAACAAATTCAATCATACATATAATCCGAGTTAAACGACACAACTGAATCAGTCTTGTCTAACAAATAATAACTTTTCAAGACCACTTTTCTTTGTGCATATCGTAACTCTTCAAATATACATTCTATTAGATCTCTTCAGATAACTAATCAAAATTCATTATCACTGCATAACTCGAAAGAACATAACACTCAATCTTTAACTCATTGATATATAAGTGAAAAATCAATCCACAGGTCTGAGTTGAATTCTCTATCACTCAGACCCTTATTTATGGCCATTCCTTTCATAAGAATCAAAGAAATCCAAATATATAATCATTATAAACATAATTGTTTCAGATAAAAAAAATATACACTTTAGAACTGAGCCATATCTGATTATTCATATAAGAAAATTGAAAAGAAAACCAGAATACAGAAATCCAAAATACAATGTCGTATCAGAAATCCTAGAATAGAATCTCCCAGAACATAGAAATAAAGATCAAAATAACTCCTCAAAGAATACCAGAAGAAGACTATAATTAATAACCTTGAAATTTCCTTTATAGCAGAAATAACACATTCTTCAACATTTTTATAAGATGGAATGCCAATCAATAGAAACAGAAGAATAACCTCATATGAATTTATCCCCAAATTCATTCCGATCATACTACAATGAATTCTCAAACAGAGGAATACGATGATATCGATTATAAACCAATCAAAATAGCAATACTTTTATTAAACATTAGAGTCAGACAACATTCTCACTTTATAACATTCTCACACGTGTCTCTGAGAATAAGAAATATACAGAATATTCAAAAGAAATCATCGAAATTCACTTGACTGTAATTATCCAATTCAGACACTCTTACTATTCATTCGTCATTTCGAATTCCATTCTATTTCATTCACTAATGAAAACCACTCAGGAAGAATTCCCAACAGATACATACCTGGACATCATATCTGATTGAATTAAATTACCAGACCAACTTTCTTTTACTAATGACAATATTCAATCTGAAGAACCTTCGGGACATTGTACAAGTCCTTCCAGCCTTAATTCATTGCCAAATCGTTTACTTTATCATTATCTCACTATTTAACTCTTTAATCTTTCTTTGCAAACTCGTTCTATTTCGTTCCATTGAAACCTTATAATCATATCACCGGTAAGGGGGTGAGGTCGTTAAGCCTCGAAAAGGAGTTTCATATTCAAATACATAGATAAATTCATCACTCATCATCATAATATTACACACTTTAATTCAAACACTTCATTCAAAGATTTCAATTTTTTTCATCTTGTTACAAACACATTTTCACATATCTCAGTTTCACATGTAACTTTATTTCATGTGAGTATTAACAAAACATAAATGAATTTATCACGATTCAAACTTTCATTTCTATTACTCAAATTACCAAATAATTTCTTATCAAATTTCCACATTTAGTCTTGATCATTTGTCAATATTTATCCCATTGAAAAACGTCTTACGGTTTTGAGTACGTCGCTTACTTGATGCCATAGTCCAACTATGGTCTTTTCCGTCAATTCATTATTGAACGATCATACTCATTCCCTGCATTCTACCCAATTTGATCTTTCATTACCATTTACTTGATACAATTTCATACATATCTTTACACTGATGCACACATATCATAAAATTCTTTTCATACCTTTTCAATTCCATCATATCACATATATATTTCAATCAGTTCAATATCAATTTCAGATCAATTAATAATAAGTCGGTTGGAACACATCATTTCCTAAGCAAAACAATTTATAAAAGCCGGGAGACCTCACGCTATCACACTTTACTTACGGCATGTATAGCTAGACTCTTACACTTGCTATGTTAGCCCGAGAACCGACTAAACCATAGCTCTGATACCACTAAATGTAACACTCCTAACCTGTATCCGTTGCCGGAATAAGGTTATGAGGTATTACTTAACTGAACAAAACTTCTATAAGGTCAAAGATACTTACCAGACATAAATTATCAACAATGCAAACATGTCTCATTGATTTTCCATAAGAGCTCTTATAAATTTCCAAAATGGCTCACTATCAAAACATAACCGAATATCTAATAACAAATTAACTACTATCAATTATAAGGCTTCTCTAAACAAAATGAGCAAGCCATCTTCGCATGGCTATAATGTATACAAAGTCGAAATATCATTCTACCTATAGTCTATCCTATACATGCCTTAAACTATGATGATATACAATCTTCTCAACTCATATAATGACTCGATAGTGTGATGATATCTCCAGCCCTTCTAACTCGAGCTAAAGTATATACCTATAAGAAATGGAAAAGAGAATACGGAGTAAGCTTCAATGCTTAGTAAGTTTTAAGCAATGCAAACAATTAATTTACTTATAGATCGATTATTCAAATTTTCAAGAAATCATTCCTAGATAATTGCCATTTTGGCCAAGTATCCATGAACATAATGCATATTTAGCAAATTCACCTCACTTGAATCTGAACTCAATTAAAACCAAATATTGAAATTACAAATAAGATCATAAGAACTCGAAAAGCATCTCATTAACAAGTTTTAACCATGTTTGCAACAAAATCACAAATTCACTACAAGCTGTCTTCCTGAGCAATAGTCACTAAATTATTTATAACTAGATCTAAGAAACACCAAATCAAGTGCCGTTAATTTTCCCTGAAAATAGACTCATATATCTTCCATCCATAAAATTTTCAGAATTTTTGGTTTGACCAATCAATACCGGATTATTATTGAAGTTTTCCCTATTTCACTATTTGACTAAACTGACCACTCTTCACTACGAATCAAATTTCTCATTATACAGAATTCAAAATATGTTATCGTTTATTTCATTTGAAACTAGACTCATTAGGGAGTCTAAGAATATAAATTTTATCTTATAACCATTTTTGTACCATTTATAATGATTTTCTGAAAACAGAACAAGGGACCTCGAAGTTATTTTGACTCTGTTCCACGACACTTCAAATATCTCATTATTGGAAACTCTTTTGCTTACACGGTTTCTTTTATAAGAAACTAGACTCATTAAGATTTCATGACATAATTTATTCAGCCTCTAACTCAACTTCCACAATTTATGGTGATTTTTTGAAATCACGTTACTGCTGCTGTCCCAAGCAGATTTATTACCCATTCTTTGTATTCATATTATTTAACATGTATATCACCAAATCAATCTCATATAACCTTTCACCATAACCGAATACACACATACACATATGAGATTTTCACATATACTTCTCATTTCGCATTCATGATTCAATTCCGATCAATCTAACATATAAAAGTATATAATACATACTTGACCAACTTAATGTATTGAACATATTCAATTGTAGTTTACTACGAACATTCGAAATCATAATCTTACTCCAATCATCGGCATTAAGTCTGCTAGATTTAAAACCCAAATCCAATCACCACCACAAAGCATGCGGGACTTTAAGCCCGGATATAATACCAGCACAAAGCCTGCGGGACTTTAGCCCGGATATAACACCAGCACGAATGCCTTCGGGACTTAGCCCGGATATAACACCAGCACGAATGCCTTCGGGACTTAGCCCGGATATAACACCAGCACGACATATATATATATCATAACACATTAGCATTTCATTTACATTATTTGAACACAAGCACAACATGCTTATCAACCATTCCACTTTCGGCTCAATAGCCACATAAAAAGAACACGATTTCGTTTCGCTATCCAACATGATTTCTATAACCATTCGGCTACAAGTCATATGCACAAATTATATATCCCACTACGTAATTCAAGTAGAACCAATAGGTCACAATTTATTTATTATGCTTATATACCATGATTTTATCAAATCATAAGCTAAGTTTCATTACTCAAAGACTTACCTTGACTATCGTCGAATGAATACGGATATGCTATTCGGTTAGTTTAGCTTTTTCCCTTATCCGAATTAGGCTCCTTAAGCTCTTGAGCTAGATTAAACAAATTCACTTGTCACTAATCCATTAATCATGCCTTTTATTCGGTTATATTATAATTCGCTCATAACAAGAATTTCAACTATTACTTAAAAATGCATTCGGCAGCACATACATTTCAAAACCAATATAATTCTTTCATTCATGAACACATTCGGCTATGTGAAAATAAATTTTTAACAATTTAAGCATCCTCTTCTATCAACTAATATGAGATTTCGTACATTAACATTTCACTCAATTGACATATTAAATATTTTAACCCTCCTTCACTACATGACAACAAAACCTCAACCATTTAACATATAACAACAATTTTCCTCAATTCATCTCCTAAGTTCACTTTCAGCTATTACACAACAAATAAATAATTAACTTTTAATTTCAATATTTAGCAAACTCAAACATTATCTTTCATCCATTACTAATTCAAAACATTAAAATATTCAAGATCCAATACATAGTAGCCAAAACCGAATATCATAAGCTAATGACTTCACCTTAAACTAACTTATTAAGCCTTTAATTCAACTTCTAACCATCTCACATTTAAAATTATCCATCATCTAATCTTCATGCTTACATGCCATAACCGTATGGTTCTTATCACACTTGGACCACAAAATGCATAAATTTCACAAATTCTAATTACTATCATAAGCTCAATTTCGGCTAACACTCAATTAAATACTTACAATTTAGCACTAATTTAGCATTTCAACATAGCCGATTGTCATTAAACAATTAAGCCACAAATATTAAATTTTATCAAACTCAACCAATTCAAGAATTAACAAGCTCAAACCTTATCCTTCTACCATATCTATTTCAAAACATTAACACACTATCCATGAAGTAGAAAACTTCCATGGCCGAATATACATGACAACACCAAACTTAAAATTTACACATGGGCTAAGTAAAAGACTTAGCAACTATCTCAAATTCACTAAAATTTTAAAAGCAAACTCATGGAACATACCTTAATTCAAGATATCTAAAGGACCGAATGCTTAGCTTCAACCTTTCTTTCACTTACAGCAATGGAAGAAGGAATATGGAAAACATTGTTTTTTTTGTGACCGTTTTTCCTTTTATTTAATTTTGTTTTCATGTTTTAAATTCATTTCATTTAATAATTTATATATATAAAATACATATATTTAACTCAAGCAATCAACATGGTCGGCCACTAATTTGGAAATGGAAAAAATTGACATGCAAATCCTCATCTATTAAATCATATAATGTTTGGCCATTAAAAAAAAATTTAACCAAGCACATTTTCTAAGTTTCCAACTTAAGTCCTATTTAATGATTTCACATTCAAATGATAAAAATCATTGCATCAATTTTTCACACATGCATTATCTCATATAATAGACATGAAATTTAACATTTAATTATTTTCATGACTCGGTTTTGTGGTCCTGAAACCACTTCCTGACTAGGGTCAAATTAGGGCTATTACACCTTCTCTGTTCCTCCTTCCCTTTTTCCTTCCCCTCTGACTACCAAGCCCCACCGCATGCCTCCGCACCCCACCACCGACCACCACTCTCGGTTTCCTCTCTTGCACCTCTAACTTCTTTACATTATTTTAATCATCTCTATTATGTTGATTATTACTATTATTTCTCATAGTTCTTTATCATTGTTCTATATTATTCCTATTTGACTGATTTATTATTATTACTATTGCTTTACTGCTTTTGAGATTCTTACTTAGTTATTGATTCAGTAAGTTTTGGACACTAGCAATATGCTACATAAATTTTAGGGCCATTTGTTTTGTTGAGTAAATTCGTATTTTGTTTATATATTTAGTACTCAATTAGTTAGTTTTTACTAGGTATTATGATTCTATTTATTTCGTCTACCTGATTAAGCTGCATTTGGATGTTTGTTCTTATTCGTTTGGTTACTATGTTGATTCGAGTCATGTGATTACTTTTGCAGGAAACTATGACGAACACAAGAGGCAAGAAAACTACCTTCCCGCTTCAAAAAAGCGAAAGGGATCAGGTGCAACCTCCTCGGGTCCTACCACTGGGATACACCATCTATTCCTCCAATTTCTACCAGGGCCCCAAGAGGAATTATTTCAGACTCTACGTGCCCGACCTCTTGGTGTGGGACGTTGCATCGATTGGGCCGCATTAGAGCAGGTCCACCTAGTTGATTCAGTTCAAGCCCTCTTTGCTACCACTCCTTGGGACCGCTTCTTTGACATTATTGAGCCGACGTACTTGGAACTCACCTTGGAACTTTGCTCTACGTTTCAGTTGCAGTCGGATATGGCGGAGTACGACGACCCAGGCATAGTCCAATTATGTCTCGGTAATCTAGTGTGGCAATTGAGTGTCCCAGAATTTGGAGTAGCCATAGGACTTTATACAGAAGAATTTATGAAGGACGACAATTTTCCCTATCTCTACCGTCACATCCACTACACACATTCCTCTTTTTGGGCAGGCTTCATGCCTGCTACCGGTATCTATAATCCCATCCACTCCAAGGCATCGGCTCTCTCTCCGGTATTGTGATACCTTTACGCCGTTTTAGCCACACCTTAATAGGGTGATGAGAGAGCATTGGCGTTGTTAACACTCACAACGCATACTTTCTATAGAGCATGAGGCAAGGGCATATTTTAGATCTCACATACTTCATCACCCTTACCTTTCGGCATCAGACAAAATGATATCGAAAGGGAATCATCAGCATTGGGCCTTATGTGACTCGTCTAGCTTGATACTTTGGGCTCCTGAATACATCAACACAGTCCTCATCGCTCACACTTATCGGCCAGCTGTCCCTACAAGGCATCCAAAGTATGCTCCACATGAGGATGATAGAGCGTCGTCGTGGGTCCGATCCTCCTCAATACCAACTAGCACGAGCCACTGATGAGGATGGCCCTGAGGATATTCCTGAAGGTATTCCTTCATTTCATGAGGACCCACCTACTCAGCCACTGCCGAGTCACCGAAAAGTTCATGTGCCTACTTCATTGACATAAATTTCTACCCACCTGGATTCATTTAAGCAATATTGCACTCAGCGACTCGACAACATAGAGGCGACTCTACAGCAGATTTGTCAACATTTCCACATTTCGCCTCCAGCACCATACCTCACGATCCAGCTACCGATGAGAACTTTCGAGTCCATTTATTTTTACTTTATTTTTCTTTTCCTTTTGTTTTTATTTATATTTCCAGTTTTCATGTTCTAAAAAGACTTTGATTACTATATTTTGAATATTTCAATTTTATGGTTGTTTCTCTATGAGTAACCATAACGATCCCATTGATATAATGCTCTAAACCATTGTTGGTGACATTGCAGTTTCAGAAGCTTCAATCGATTGGTGCTACTCAGGAATATACAAACAGATCATTGGGAAAAGAGAATCAACGACTGCCATGTCCTACTCGATCACGACCATAGCCACCACGACACCGACCACCACGATTGGCACTGTGATTGTGGAACCCAACCTCTACCACCACTTTCACCTCTGTCTAATGTCATATGCATATCATGTCCAATGTCTCTAAACCCATCTTTGCTCTTTCAAGGACTACATCCAAATTCAGGGCAGTTTCACTTCTCCCCCTCTTCTATGATATTATGCTTATGTTGTCATTATCTATCTTTGTACATTGTGGAAAATGTACATCTTAAGTGTGGGGAGGTTAGTCATATCATTATCAGAAAACCCCTGAATTTTGTCTAATCCCCAAGTAATTTTTTTTCATATCACTATTAGAATGAATTTTGATTAATTCATAATTTTTATTGATATGTTTTGGATCAAAACATAGGTATTGTGTATTGATCGTCTAACTTTAAGGCAGTAGAGAATCAAGCATGATAAGTTGACTTTTGAGTATTAAAATTGCTAGGTTGTTTCCCTGAATTGAGGTATTATTTTGAAGTTCTAAGTTTACAGGATTGACATCAAATACCCATAATTTTCGCGAGATTTTGAGCCTTTTAGAGCACATATCTTCCTTGCTCAATTATTTTATTGGTTATGAGTTTGTCAACATTGGTTCGCTATTCTAGAACTTGCATCGATTATACATGTCGAGACCACACCTTTGATTTGATATACTAAAATGATAAAGGTATTTAGGTTTCAACCCATTTACCCCATAAAAAGCCTAACCATAAAATTGACCCTTAGTGAACCCCCTTGAGCCTTAACCATTGTTTCTTGATTTTCCCCTTAATGATTAACCCATGACTAAACCTTTTTTGATTCATTAAGAATTTCTCTTTTTATTGACTCCTTTTTTATCGAGATTTGATTTGATTAGTTGCTTAACTATTTCCGTCCATTTCAGTTGCTGAATTATTATGTACTTTCAATTACTGTTCTTATTCTTAAAAAAAACGTATATTTATATTCATTCAATTACATATTGTTTTAAAGAGCTTGGATAAGTTAAAGTTATTATATTGATTGAAAGCTCACTTCATTTTAGAAAGTTCTATTTCTGGCACCTGTTTGTAATTTAGTAATTAGCTTTATTCTTCTAAGTTGGGTAATTTATTAAATTAATCACTATTCTAACCCTCTTTTTCAGCCTTTATCCACACCTTTAACCCAAGCCCCATTACAACCCTATTAAAGACCTTTTGATTCGTGTATCATCTCATTTATAGTGGTGGAGATTTGATTTTCATGCAAGCCTATGGTAATAGCTTTTCAAGTTTGACTATTAAGTGCTTAATTAGTGAACCTTAAATACTTCGAGTGATTTGAGTGAATTTGGAATTAAAGGTGATTACTTAGATAAAAGGGGATACCTATGATTTTATGATTAAAATGCTCAACTTGGATTGTTTGAAACTCTGATGTTCTTTTAGTTGAATTCTCAATGTGTGATTATCTGTGGATTATTTTGAAAAATTATTGATGAGAATTATAAGTTAAAAAGAATTAATTTTATTTGTGAGTTGAGAATTTTTCTTGAGGACAAGCAAAAGCTTAAGTGTGGGGAGAATTTTGCTTGAGGACAAGCAAATGCTTAAGTGTGGGGATATTTGATAAACCATAATATATACATATTTTTACCCAATGCTTGGCATATTTTTGGAAGGATTATCATAAGGTTTAATAATTTGATGCTCCTAATCATTTAATTTCATGTTTTATATTCAGAAGAGCTTAGGATAGCAAAAGAGCAAGAAACGAGCCAAAAACGGACAAATTGGGCCTAATTTAGTGTTTCGCACAGCCTAGGCAATTCCACACGGGTAATCCACACGCCCGTGTGTGGCAGATGGGCAGTCCACATGCCCGTGTGTCATGGCTGTGTTGACATTAAACCAAGTCAGAATTGCATACGGCCTGAGCACCTTCACACGGGCGTGTCACATGGTCGTGTCCCTGTCGAACTCAAGTCTAATTCTACTGGGAAAAGGCTAAGTTTGGGCTATTTTGGGCATTCCAAATTCTATATAAACATCCTAAAGAGGATCAAAGGGACACACAGAGGAGGAGCCAGAAAATACTCGAGGACAGCCATTGGAATCAACTCGGAAGCAGGAATTACTTCAAGACTGAAGATCTCCATTCAATTTCTAACAAAGTTTTTGGGTTTCTTATGTTTTGTTATTTTCGTAATTTTGAAATGTTTTCCCCTGTCGTTATAAATTAAATTCCCTAAATACCTAATGGAGATGAACCCTAAGACAGATCTTATTATTATTTGGATTATATGATAAATATGTAACGCCCCAAAAATCCTGAAACCCAAAAATCCTGAAATCCTGAACTTTCTTTGTTTTCGATTTTGATAAAAATTTTGTTTTATGTTCCTAGCCATGTGATAATTATAGTAGGTCTTAATTAAGGTTTGAGTTCAAACATAGAAATAAATGAAATTATAGTTTAATTATTAAAAGAATCAGGGTTGGCAAGAAGGTGGGCTTTTAAATAAAAAATAGAGGAAAGATAGCATCAAAAAGCCTTGTGGAAGAGTGGCTAAGTGACGCCACTTAGAGTGCAGGGAGGTGGCGTTAGTAGCTATCAAGGAGGTCCAAGGTTTGAATCCTAGTTTTGTGTTTTAGAGGTTTAATTTTGGCCTTCTAGAAGGATGGAAGTGGCGTGAAGATAGACTCCAAGGGGAGTGTTCAGAAGAGAAAATTAAGGAAAAGATCAAGGGGTTATCAGGGAGAAAAACGAGGAGATGAAAAGGAAGAAGTGATGGAGCCGAATTGGCAATTGGGCATGGAGAATTCAGCTATAAAGGCTATAAGTAGGGGCCGAATACAGGGTTGCTAGGCTACTGCTGAAATTCTTTTTCACATTGTTGCCAGAAACCCCTTTCTCCAAAAGCCGAAAACCTTTTTCTTTTCAAGATCCAAAAAGTCGAAAACCCTTTTATTTTTCTTTCTTTTCTTCTTGACGATTTCTATTCTTCTCTACACAATTTTCTTTGTTTCACTTAGCCGATTTCTTCTTCTACTCTTTTTCTTTAATCTGTACCAAATAAACCTTATTAACCATATTAAGTTTGAAAAGTCGAAAAGCCGAATCTCCCAAGGGTTGAATACTCTTTGACCGAATCTAGTGTAAGTATTGCTCTTCCAATCAGTTTTCTTTGCTAGGTATCAATTATTATCCCTCACTCTTTCAATCAAATTTGGTAGGGAATTAGTATCGGATCTCGGATCTTAGCTCACTTCCGAATTGCTCTTTAGGTGTTTGCGGTTTTGGTAAGTATTCTTCATCCATTGGCTAAGGTTGGCCGAATAGCCATAGTAAGGTAAGGGGACTTGTGTTGGATACGAGTCACCTATTATTCTGGTTTTAATAGTTACGATTGGTACAGATCTAGGAGTTGATCATGGTTAGTGAAAGGGTTGTTATACTTATCGTGCAAGGTAAGGTTAATGTGAGATTCTGGCTTTTGGTAAAGTATTCAATAAGTATGTAAGATTAATCTTTGAGTGATATCGATTGTAGGTTTGGGCTAAGGAGATCACATCACGCTTGCTTACCAGGTGTGTACATACACTGCACACACATTATGTATCGGCAAAAGCCAAAATGCCGAAAAGACGAAATGCCAAAAAGCCGAAAGTTTGGCTACGGTAGTCTTGCGAGTGCGCGAACACTCGTAAGTGGGAGACTGATAGGTTGCTTAAGGCCCACGGGCGATTTTGTGGACTTGGGTTGTGATTTGGCCATATGGGTCGGCATGGGCTAAATGGGCCTGATGGGCTGTTGGGCTTACAATAGGCAAAAACTGAATGTTGATGCTATGTTATAGGAACTTGTATGTGAGCATGATTATGAATGTGACTGGGCCTAACGGGCCATATAAATGTGATTTGGTCCTAATGGGCCATATACAGGTGATTTGGGCCTAATGGACCATATGAATATGATTGGGCTTAATGGGCCAGATACAGGTAAGTGAAATTGTTTGGGCTTTGTAAGGGGTTTTGGGCCTAGTATATGATATCCATATAAGACTTAATTAATATATTGCGACTGTGGACAAGTTAAAGGGTTAAGGTGTGGCAATGGGTATATGCATGTCTAGGATTGGATTAGGGAGAGCTTGGTACTTAAGCGGCCTTAATGACTCACCTCCTCTTCTCTAGAATCCTACCTGGTGCATAGTGTTCATTCATCTTAGTTCACGGGACTCGTTAATGGGCCAAGGTAAGTGAAACCTGTAATTGTGGGAAAATTATCGAAATGTCCTTCAGAGCGAAAATAACCAAAATACCCCTAGGTGTAGAATGTAAGTTTTATGGATGTGACATGCATACATATGATATTCTGCTTAGGTTGCATATGGCTGGGAATTATGGAATGGAGGAAGTATATGAGGATCGCATGGTTGCTTGACAATCGTGGATTCACCGACGGCTTTTAAAGCCCAATACGTAAATAAAGGTAGTTCCGCAATCGGGCTACCATGGTGTGTGGGCTGGGTGGGTCGATATTCATATCCCCACATGGTGTGACGGGGGACTAAGTTGGTGTGTAGCGGATGGATAATTTGGATGGGGTTGCATTGCATGATTGATAAATGATTTTTTTTGCTTGAATGCTTCTTTTTGCTGAGGGTTGTACACATTGAGTTTATGAAAACTCACCCCCTCTTTTATTTTATTTTCAGGTGTTGCTCAGAAGAAGATTCGATGCTTGGAGGGACTCTGGGTAGCCTGCTAGCAAGATAAATTGGACCTGTTGTTTTTAAGCATATAAGTTTTTATTTCATTAAGCATGTTTCAGATTAGATTGTAATAAGGTTTTCATTATGTTTACTTGAATTATTGTTATTATTTTCATTGTAATCACACGAAGTTGAACATGGATTTCTTAAATTATAGTATGCTTTCTACGTTTCCTCAATTAAATTTTTAAATGATAAGTTTCCTTAAATCAAATGATTTAAAAAAGGTTTTTGCAACTGAAAGGTTTTTTTTAAGTTTCTTTTATTTTAAGAAGGGTTTTCAATGTAAACAGGTTTTCGCTAAAACATTTCAATGTGACACGCCAGATTCGGCCATAATGTCTGGGTCGGGTTTGGGGTGTTACATTTAGTTGTATCAGAGCCAGGTTGCAAAACTCGAGCTGTGAATTGGGCATCATTACTTGGTTTTTTTGTGTGTCTTAAAAAATATATTTTGAATCACAATGTTTTGGAAAAAAAGGGAAGTCTTGCTAAGCGGCACACCGAGTCTCCGACGTCGAGCCAAGTAAGTATTCTTGTTCTTAAGACTGTTTAAATTGCTATACAGTAGATAGTTAGAGGGCTACTTTAGATGATTATGTTAGAATGGAACTGAAGCCCGTAGGATCTTGAAACTGTAGAGGATTTTCAAAAACAATCTTCTTTTAAATTACTTCCATAAAACATCGGGTTAATTATTAAACTAACTAAAACTTCATAAAATTTTTAATCTAGATAATACATGAATCGGCGATGAGTGCTAGAAGAGGTGCAAGGGGCCGTGGCCGAGGCCGCAGAAGTGTTAGGGCTAAATCGTCGGCATCGGGCCATATGACCGATGTTAGAGTAGAAGATGCTCCGGCCTCACCTGTGGCTGAGAAAGTACAGTATGATCGAGCCACAGGAGAAGATGCATTGCAGGCAATGCTGAGAATTTTGGAAAGGGTCACTGGGCCCAATAATGGCAGCGAAAATCGGGGGTCCATTCCGGAGCGACTTCGTTCGAATGGGGCTGAGATCTTTAAAGGCGTGGCTGGCATGGCTCCTAACGTGGCTGAATATTGGTTGGAGGCCGCTGAAAGGATAATGGAGGATTTGGACTGCTACCAGAACAAAAGCTGAAAGGAGCTGTGTCACTATTAAGGGAAGAAGCCTACCAGTGGTAGTTGGTAGTGAAAGAGGGCACCCAATCGGAGCGGGTCACTTGGGAGTTCTTCAAAGCCACTTTCCAAGAGAAGTATGTGGGTGCAAGCTATGTGGATGCTAGAAGGAAGGAGTTCCTAAACCTAACCCAAGGAAACAAATCGGTGACGGAGTATGAGGTGGAGTTTCTACGCCTTAGTAGGTATGCAAGAGTAATGGTGGCAACGGAGTATGAGCGTTGCGTTAGGTTTGAGGATGGACTTAGAGATAGCCTCAAGGTACTAATAGCTCCACAAAGGGAGCGAGTTTTCTCGGAGTTGGTGAAGGAGGCAAAGATAGCGGATGAGGTAAAGTGTACTGAGCGCTTAAATTGAGAAAAAGAAAGGGGTAAGAGTAAAAAGAAGGCTGAGACTCCTAGTGTTGGACAGATGCCTAGGGCTGGGGCCAGGTCAATGGGCCAGATAGAGCAGGGCCCCTACTGTTAATCCAGGGGTGCCACTTTATGCTAATTGTGGGAAAGGTCATGTAGGCGAGTGTTGGAAGAGGACGGGAGCTTGTCTAGCTTGTGGATCTATGGAGCATAGGATCAAGAATTGCCCTAGAATGTTAGCTCAGGTGCCAGTCAAGGACCGAGGTGGTTACAGCCACCGAGGGGTGGTTAACTACTACCGAGAGGCCGTGATCAGGCCAGGGGTGGAAACGGTTTGGGTCACGGAGCACCAGACAGAGGTGCTGATCATGCTGAGACGAGGCAGCCAGCTTTATGCAGAATGTCGTCAAGAGGATGGAGACACTCCAGAGGCGAATAATGGTATGTACTTACCCATAGTGTGCCATTTACCTAAGTTAGAATTAGAGTGCGCAGCGGAAGTGTGGTGTGGTAGTCTGTATTAGTAGTTGGAAATTTTGAGGACGAAATTTCTTTTAAAGGGGTAGAGTTGTAACTCCCCAAAAATCCCGAAATCTTAAACTTTTTTTTGTTTTCGATTTTGATAAAAATTGTGTTTTATGTTCCTAGCCATGTGATAATTATAGTAGGTCTTAATTAAGGTTGGAGTTCAAACCTAGGAATAAATGAAATTATAGTTTAATTATTAAAAGAATCAGGGTTGGCAAGTAGGTGGGCTTTTAAATAAAAATAGGGAAAAATAACATCAAAAACCCTTGTGGAAGAGTGGCTAAGTGACGCCACTTAGAATGCAGGGAGGTGGCGTTTGTAGCTAGCAAGGAAGTCCAAGGTTTGAATCCTAGTTTTGTGTTTTAGAAGTTTAATTTTGGCCTTCTAGAAGGATGGAAGTGGCATGAAGATGGACTCCAAGGGAAGTGTTCAGAAGAGAAAATTAAGGAAAAGATCAAGTGGTTATGAGGAAGAAAAATAAGGAGATGAGAAGGGAGAAGTGATGGAGCCAAATTGGGAATTGGACATGGAAAATTCAGCTATAAGGGCTATAAATAGGGGCCGAATACAGGGTTGCCAGGCTACTGCTGAAATTCTTCTTCACCTTGTTGCCAGAAACCCTTTTCTCCAAAAGCCGAAAACCCTTTTCTTTTCAAGATCCAAAAAGCCGAAAACCCTTTTGTTTTTCTTTCTTTTCTTCCTGAAGATTTCTATTCTTCTCTACACAATTTTCTTTGTTTCCCTTAGCCGATTTGTCTTCTACTCTTCTTCTTTAATCTGTACCAAATAAACCTTATTCACCATACTAAGTTTGAAAAGCTGAAAAGACGGATCTCCTAAGGGCTGAATACTCTTTGACCAAATCTAGTATAAGTGTTGCTCTTCCAATTGATTTTCTTTGCTAGGCATCTATTATTGTCCCTCACTCTTTCAATCAACTTTGGTAGGGAATTAGTATCGGATCTCGGATCTTAGCTAACTGCCGAATTGCTCTTTAGATGTTTGTGGTTTTAGTAAGTATTCCTCATCTATTGGCTAAGGTTGGCCAAATAGCCATAGTAAGGTAAGGGGACTTGTGTTGGATACGAGTCACCTATTATTCTGGTTTTAATAGTTATGATTGGTACAGATCTAGGAGTTGATCGTGGTTAGTGAAGGGGTTGTTATACTTATCACGCAAGGTAAGGTTAAGGTGAGATTCTGGCTTTTGGTAATGTATTCGATAAGTATGTAAGATTAATCTTTGAGTGATATCGATTGTAGGTTTGGGCTAAGGAGATCGCATCATGCTTGCTTACCAGTTGTGTGCATACACTGCACACACATTATGTATCGGCAAAAGCTGAAATATCGAAAAGCCGAAATGCTAAAAAGCTGAAAGTTTGGCTACGGTAGTCTTGCGAGTACGCGAACACTCGTAAGCGGGAGACCGATAGGTTGCCTGAGGGCCACGGGCGATTCTGTGGACTTGGGTTGTGATTTGGCCATATGGGCTGGCATGGGCTAAATGGGCCCGATGGGCTATTGGGCCCATAATAGGCAAAAACTGAATGTTGATGCTATGTGATAGGAACTTGTATGTGAGCATGATTATGAATGTGACTGGGCCTAACGGGCCATATAAATGTGATTTGGGCCTAATGGGCCATATACAGGTGATTTGGGCCTAATGGGCTATATGAATATGATTGGGCTTAATGGGCCAGATACAGGTATGTGAAATTGTTTGGGCTTTGTAAGGGGTTTTGGGCCTAATATATGATATCCACATACGACTTAATTAATATATTGCGACTGTGGACAAGTCAAAGGGTTAAGGTGTGGCAATGGGTATATGCATGTCTAGGATTGGATCTAGGGAGAGCTTGGTACTTAAGCGGCCTTAATGACTCACCTCCTCTTCTCTGGAATCCTACCTGGTGCATAGTATTCATTCATCTTATCTCATGGGACTCGTTAACGAGCCAAGGTAAGTGAAAACCATAATTATGGGAAAATTACCGAAATGCCCCTAAGGGTGAATATGACCAAAATACCTCTAGGTGTAGAATTTAAGTTTTATGGATGTGACATGCATACATATGATATTCTGCTTAGGTTGCATATGGGTGGGAGTTATGGAATGGAGGAAGTATATGAGGATCGCATGGTTGCTTGACAATCGTGGATTCACCGATGGCTTTTAAATTCCAATATGTAAATGAAGGTTGTTCCGCAATCGGGCTACCATGGTGTGTGGGCTGGGTGGGTCGATATTCATATCCCTACATGGTGTGACGGGGGACGGAGCTGGTGTGTAGCGGATGGATAATTTGGATGGGATTGCATTGCATGATTGATGAATGATTTTTATTTTTATTTTGAATGCTTATTTTTGCTGAGGGTTGTACACATTGAGTTTATGAAAACTCACCCCCTCTTTTATTTTATTTTCAGGTGATGCTCATTAGAACGTTCGATGTTTGGAGGGACTTTGGTGGCTCGTTAGCGAGATAAATTGGACTTGTTGTTTTTAAGCATATAAGTTTTTATTTCATTAAGCATGTTTCAAATCAAATTGTAATAAGTTTTTCATTATGTTTACTTGAATTATTATTATTATTTTCATTGTAATCACACGAAGTTGAACATGGATTTCCTAAATTATAGTATGCTTTCTACGTTTCCGCAATTAAATTTTTAAATGATAAGTTTCCTTAAATCAAATGTTTTAAACAAGGTTTTCGCAACTGAACGATTGTTTTTAAGTTTCTTTTATTTTAATAAGGTTTTCAGTGAAAGCACGATTTTCGCTAAAACACTTCAATGTGACACGCCAGATTCGGCCATAACGTCTGGGCCGGGTTTAGGGTGTTACAAAACACTTTTCTTATTCTTAATTATGAGTTTTAATCATTGCTTTAATATTTTAGGATATTAATTTGGGTTTTGATGTGCTTATTCAGTGGAGCAAAAGTCCCTGTTTAAGAGTAGATCTTCCATGATTAAGTAGAGTTGCATGCAATCTTAGAGATAGGACGACATAAATTTGCCGGATAATGGTCAAATGTAATAAGAGAATCCATAGATCGAGTTAATGCGACAACAGAGGTTTTAATTAGAAAGAGATTTCGATTAATCAACCTAGAGTTAGTTGTTTTTAGTCTCAAGAGAGATATTAACATAAACTAAGGATTTCTACGGATTAAGTCAAGTGAATAAATCGTCTAATTCAGAAGTAATAAGTGAAGTTTTGGTAGATTCTTCCTTGGGTATTGTCTTCTCCATCAGTTTTCCAAAGAATATTTTCCAACTTTTATTTCTGTCATGTTCTTAGTTAATTAGATAATTAAGTTTAGTTTAGAAAACATCCCTTCAATTCTTAGGCTAGATAATAAAAAGATAGTAATTACTAGTACTTTTAGTCCTTATGGATACGATATTTCCAGTCTCACCTTAACTATACTACTGTTCGATAGGTGCACTTGCCTTAGTTGAATTTTTAGTTAGTTTAGCGACCATCAGGGGCCCACGAGCCCATTGGGCCCACACGGCCCATCTTGGCCCAACGATGCCCATAACGGCCCAGGCCCACAAGAACGCTCCTGGTGGCCTCTACAGTATGTCGCCCATAATTTTAGGCCTCAATTTACCACATGGACATTCGCACGCTCGTGAGGCCTCAAATGTCGAAGTTTCAGCATTTCGACTTTTCGGCTTTTGCCGATTCACAGTAACATAATGGTGTGAATACACACCTTTATCCAAAGTTTTGACAGTAGCAAGATTTGGTGTATGATTACACACCTGCTTAGCGAGACGCACGAAGAATTCCATGTATACCGAACCTACACTCAGCAAGACCTTCAGTTAATTAACTGACGATTCGAGTTAACCACATCATAACATTTAGCCCAAAAATACACCATCTTACCTTGATTGAGTGAGGGTGGCTTAATCCTTTAAGATTGTTAACCCAAAATTGATCACACGCTTTGTCGAGAATCTGAATTACAAACATATCTTGTTATATAGGATCAACTACTATCTCATTAACACAAAGACAACATTCGGCTTAACCCCAGACAATGAGGTAGCATATTACCTTAATTGAATACTTGAGGAAAAAGGTTGTGGTTGCTTCAAAACCACTTGTACACCGTTGCTCCTTGAAGAAACCCTAGAAATAAGGAGGGAATCATAAATTGATACCCGGAGAGCAAAAGGAAAAGCATTCAGCTTATATGAATGCAAGGAAGCATAACCTCAACCCTTACCGATTGTGAGAGAATCTTATGAAAACTGAAATAGTGTAACAATAGAAGCATAGAAGAGTATTTGGCCAGTCCCCAAATAGCAGAGTAATCGAAAATAGTTAGTCATAAAGATGAAGAGTATTCAGCCTAAAAAATATGAGTATATCGAAAGAAAACAGAAAAAAGGGAATGGACTAATTAGATGAAGAGATGATTCAGCTAGAAAAGAAACCAAGAGAAAATCAAATAGAGAGGGAAAAGTGAAACTACATTCGGTCAAGAATGAATAAAAAGTAGAAGAGGGATGTTAAGTTCGGCCAAGAACAAGAGGAAACTCAAGAGTAGAAGAAAAGGGATTCAAGAGGGAAAGAAAGACTAATGTAGTTCGACTATGGTTGTGAGAGACGAAGAACAAAGTTTGGCAAAACAAGAAAAAAAATACCAATTCGACACCACCCAAAGAAAAGAGAAAATTCCCCAAAGTGCTGAATACACATCCCCAAAAAGTCTCAAATTCAGCCAACACAAACCCACCCATACTCCACGATTTTCTAATATAAAAAATAAAGTTTAAATTGCAATAGAATAAATGGCTAATGTAATAAAAATTAAGTTTTCCTAATATCTTAGCTCCCCGGCAACAGCGCCAAAAACTTGATGTGATTAAATTGTGATAAGTTTTATAATTTATGAATGTCTGTTCTTGAAAACTAACTATTATCACGACAAAGGCAAGCGCACCTTATTGAATAGTAGTATAGCTTAAGGCAAGACTGGGATGTCAAACCCAGAGGAAGTAAAAGTACTAGTATTAACTTTCTTTTTATTATCTAGCCTAAAAATAAAAGGGGTTTGGTTTATCTAAACTAATTACTAAACTAAGAATGCACAGAAAGTAAATTGGGGAAATAAATTTTGGGAAAACTGAATGATTTGGACAATACCTAAGGGAAAAATCCACCTAGACTTCCCTTGTTATTTGACTCTGAATTAAATGATTTATTCACTTGACTTGATCCGTAGAAATCCCTAAGTTATATTGTTATCTCTCTCGAGACTAACAACATCTAACCCTAGGTTGATTAATTGAAATCTATTTCTAATTAAAACCCCTAGTGTTGCATTAACTCGATCTATGGATTCCTTTATTAGGTTTCACCCTAATCCAGCAAAATTATGGCACCCTATGTCTAGGCACGCAATCAACTCCGCTTAATTATGCTAGATCTACTCTTAGACAGGGACTTTTGCTCCTTTGAAGAAGCACATCAATACTTGAATCAATATCTTGGAATATTAAATCAAGAATTAAGAACTCATAATTAAGAACAAGTCAAATATTTATCATATAATTCTGAAAATAATAATAAGATCCCTTTTAGGTTTCATGCCCCTTAGGTATTTAGGGGATTTAGTTCATAAGTGTAAAAGAAAACATCTCAGAAGAATAATGATAACAAAACATAGAGAAAACCCAAAAACCCCTGAAGGAAATTGAAGGGAGATCTTCAGTCTTGAAGGAGAACCCGGCTTCTGAGATGGATCAATCGGCTTTCTTCGAGTAATTCCTTTCCTCCTACTCCATGTGTCTCTTTTAGGTACCTCCTGGGATGTTTATATAGGCTTTAGAATGCTTCAAAACCCTTAAGAGTGGCCTTTTCCGAATAGGACTAGATTTGGGCTCGACAGGGACACGCCTGTGTGACACGCCCGTGTTCGATTACTTCAAACCGTGTTCGAGTCTATTGAATGGACACGAGCATGTGAACTACCCATGTGAGGAAGTCCAGGCCGTGTTGATTTCCCATGTTCACCCATTTTCTCCGTTTTTGGCCCATTTCTCGCTCTTTTTACTCTCTTATGCTCACAAAAGTATAAAACATGAAATTAAAAGATTAGGAGCATTGAATTCACCAAATCTAAGGATAATTCATCCAGAAATATGCTAAGCATGGGATAAAAATATGTATAAATTATGATTTACAGTTAGTCACAAAGATGAAGGTATTCGGCCTAAAAAATATGAGTATATCGAAAGAAAACAGAAAAAGGGAATGGACCAATTAAATGAAGAGATGATTCGGCTAGAAAAGAAACTAAGAGAAAATAAAATAGAGAGGGAAGAGTGAAACTGTATTCGGTCAAGAATGAATAAAAAGTAGAAGAGGGATGTTAATTTCGGCCAAGAACAAGAGGAATATCAAGAGTAGAAGAAAAGTGATTGAAAAGGCAAAGAAAGACTAATGTAGTTCGACTATGGTTGTGGGAGACGAAGAACAAAGTTCGGCAAAACAAGAAACAAAATACCAATTCGGCACCACCCAAAGAAAAGAGAAAATTCCCCAAAGTGCTGAATGCACATCCCGAAAGAGTCTCAAATTAAGCCAACACAAACCCACCCACACTTCACAATTTTCTCCCCCTTATCTCTCCACTATCCACTCCACAAATCACTCCAACCTCCCATTCAAATTCAATTCAAATTCCTATGACCAACTCAACCACAGAGTTCCAGTCCAACTCCACCTCTCACACCACAGAGACATAAAATAAAATCCCTTTTGCATTACCTGAGATTCGAACCCATGCCCTCTCAGATGCTCCACACGCCACTTTCCACTAAGCCACAAGGCTTTTTGTGACATAATACAACCACAACTATTTATAAAGCCCACGATTCAGTACCCAAATTCTTTTAAGAGCAAAATAAAAAACTTTACAAAAGCTGGAGGTTGAACCCATGACTTCTCAAACATCCTCAAACACACCAAATTCACTTAACCACCACACCAAACATGAAATTTGTGTCAAACCATGCAAAATTACAGACCCTATATTTTTGCGGCGTTACACCTAAAATCTCCTTGCCTCTAGTTTGCAAACCATTCTTTTGTATTCTCCTCAATGCAGGGATGAAAACAAAGCATTTACGGAACTACATCAAAATAATTCTATGAGAAATCTTATGCACCCTACTCGAGGTTAAGGGTTCCTAGCTTATTTTTATTCTTTTATCAACTATTGCTTGTATTATATTAATTGTAACCCCCTAAACCCGACCTAGAGTTATGGCTGAATCTCGAAGATCATATTATTTAAAATCATCATTTTGATTTGCTTAAGAAAAGCCAAGTAGTATCTATAAATTTTCTTTTGGAAAAAAATAAAAAAAAAAAACTGATTATCTTTAGAAAAACTCTAATTTCGAATGTTTACAGAAAACACCATAAAGGAAATGTCGTAGCGGAAAATAATTAAATCTCACTTGTTAACTTGAAATCATAACTTTGACATTTCTTGTAAGATCACAACTAAATGATTACATAGTGTTTAGTTTCAAAAAATTAAAGTCTTTGAGTTTGAAATAACAATCATTGAGTTAAGTTTGTTGTTAGATTGAAAATTCTAGTTTTTCTTGTCGTATTTATCAACCGTCTTAAAAATTAGTTTTAAAGACCAAATCATGTAAAATGTCAAAAATAAAAAATAGTGTCCCATGCCATATTCTACAGAAAATAAACATATAACCCCAAAATACCGAAACATATAGTTCATCAGTTTATTCAAATAGTTATATGAGAGAACCTCCGTAAGCTGAGCCCATGTCCTAACTTCGAGTACTATCTGAAAAATTAGAAACTTATAGGCGTGACCTTAAAAAGCCAGTGTGGGTCAACTTGCATAATAACATAAATCCAGAAAAAATCTCAACAGTATACAGATGACATATACATAAATATACAATCATAGAATTACATTAATCGGTATGCATATCGTTGATGTAGATGAGTCACTTTTTCAGAAATAGTGCAGATTTTTAGAAAAACATTTCCTATCCACCTCCGCTACACACTATAATGAGTTCTCCAGAACTAGTCCATCCAATCACACACTAATTAAGTCATCCCGGGTTGCTCGACAACGATTGCTTATCGAAATGCAATTAAACTGCTAGCTCATATATATGTGGTCTAGCCACTATATTATTGTCAAGCTGCCATATATAGAATATTGTGCTCAAGACACCGTATTTGCAAATATACTGTCAAATAATATGGTTAAACCACCAGAATGTTCAGATCGTTAAACTTCTAGAATCTTTCTTCGTACAATCATATCCCAACCCCATGCTGTGATATGACAAACAAAACAATTTTTTTAGTGGCCATGCTTTACATGCGAATCAGATCTCATCATGATTTAACACAATGGCAAGCTTTACATACTAATCAAAATTAGTATACTGACATGCTTAACATGTGAATCAAAATAATGATAGAAACCATGGCATGTTCATTTTCATGCATATCAAATAATGCCATATGTCATATTACATGAGTTTCAGGAAAACATATAATATCGCATTTATCAGAAAATCACGCAATCACATTCATGTTATCACAAATATGAAAGTTGAAAATCACTTACTTGGAATCCTCCTTTTTTAATAGATATATCAATCCATTTGAATACTTAGAGTATTCGCCCATTTTCACGTTACAATTTTTTTTAAAAGAATATTTAATATTTCACATTTTTACTATTAACAAAAATTTCATATATTTTAATAAGATATATCCCTACACCTAATTTCACTAATTCCGATTATATCAACTCTGTTTCCAACTCTAAGGGAAGAAATCTGGTCTCTAATCCTTTTATTAGTAAACTAATAATAAGTTAAAACTTTAAAACAATCCATTGGAGTTTCATTACGAAAGTCAATTGATGAGACTTACTTATCTATCTTCCAAACGAGAGTACTTTTCCTTAAGGTAAGAATATAAATCCGAGTGTACGAAGAAGAACTCTTCATAAATGTATAAAAACATCATTAGATTTGAATTTAATAAGTGGAGAAGAAAATATTATCATTAGTGTTTAAGGATAACTTATGAAAAATCCCAAGGAAAAGATGAATCCCATAGTATTTTGTTTGCAACAGAAGATTATCTAATGAAATCATCATTCAAAATTAAAAGAATAGGTATTAGAATCGTATATGGTTTATGAAAAATAAGAGAGGAGGTACAATGATGACCCGACAACGGTGCATCGACAGTGATAAGAGAAGAGGAGGCGTGGGAAAGAAGGGAAGTTCAAGTGATGTTATGGTGGTGATTTGGTAAAGAAAAGGTGGCCAACAGTTGTTGTATAGTGGTAAAATATAGAAAAATGAGTGGTGGATGGAGGGGGAGAATAGAGAAAAAGATGAGAGGCAGAGAATAAAAATAAAAAAAAATGAAAATTTGAGGGTGTCTAGGTGCATGGCGAGCCAAGGTATGGTAAGAGAGAGAAAAAAGCAATATGAGGGACAAAGACACCAAAAGTGGATCATGGGAGTGAAAAGGGGGCTATGTAAGGTAAGTTGACTAAAAAGAAAGGGAAATGGATCATTTCCTATAAGGTGATAACTCTTGAAAAGTGTTATATTTCATGCCTTTAAACCTAGCTAATTGCTTCTACTTAGGTACATCTAGTTGCATTTTAGGACATTTCATTTGTATTTTCATCATTTTATTAGGAGCTTAGACAGTGTTTAAATATTAGGTACTTTTAATTGCTTGTAGTAAGGCTATGTGTTGTGATTTGGCTGGTACAGGTTGAGGAACAAGAAATAAATGTGTGAACATTTTTCGGGGCAAAAGGTTGGACAGTTTGCCAGTACGAATGCTGTGGCAATTCTAGGAAGACCGAGACAACAGTCAATGCATACCAGTTTCAACCCAACTGTACTTGTACCAGAAAAACCTACCTAAAAAAGAGGAAAAGATAATCCTGGGCTATTGGTTTTTATCCTAGAAAAAAGAATTTAAAAATAAGATAATTTTGGGTTGTTGAAAAAAGAATTTAAAAAGATGAGAAAATAAACATGGTTTGTTGGATTTACACTAGGGAAAAAACCTATAAAAAGCCAAAGAAGGAAACCCAAAAAAGGGGACGAACAAGAGGGAGAGATCCTTAGGAAAGAATAGAGGGTAGCGACTTAGCAGTGTTGGGAAAAGAAAGACAAAGGCAGTCCCTCTTAGCCATCGCAGGACACTATGCTACTGGAATGTCAACTGGAGACGCGAAAGCTGTCTTCTCGAAGTCTTCTATATTTCTTACTTTGTTATTTCGTGAATTGAATGATGAAAATCATGTTGGATGTTATTTTGGTTTTGAAATTTATGTGTCAACCCATGAGCTAAATCTCATCGGGTTTGTAACAGCCTAATTTAGACCCTAGTCAAAATAGTGACTTCGAGACCACAAATTCGAGTCAAAAAATATTTTAATATTATTTTTCGTGCTTACAATATGTGAATTGATATCTGTGAAAGTTTTGTTTGAAAATTTTATAATTTGTGTGCCAATTTGATGAAAAGAGCTTAATCGAGTGAAATGTAAAAGTGGCCTTCTATATTATGAAGGTGTCTATTTGCCTTGGCTTACTTAAGAAAAGGTCCTTATGTTTTTATTAACCTATTGATAATGTTAATGGACAATAATGGGTATTATATCATGAATTTTTGGTGGTTTTCATTAAGGTTAAATTTGTAATTTGGTATTTAAGTTATAATTAAATAAAACAAAGATGAAAATAAAGGCCATTATCACCATTCGTAGCTGAAAATAGAAGAAAATAATAGGTTTTGGATGCTTAGAACATTCAGCACTTGCAAGGGTCAAATGATCAAAAAAGCAGAAATTCAGACTTAGAAGAGGTAAAAATAAAATGCTTGATTGATCGACTAATATTGCATTTTTACGTTCGAGGTAAGTTCATGTATAATACATATTATTTAAAAAATGGTTATATGTGATAAAATGAATAGAAATGTGATTGTGAAGTTGGAGTATGTGAAATGTGGATTGAATATATGAGGCACTAAGTGTACGAAAAATGAAATAGCTACGGCTACCAAAAATGGCACTGAGTATGCGAGTTTATAACTGCGTTGGCTAAATAAATAGCACTATGTGTGCGATATTGATATAAATTCAGTTTAATATAATGGCACTAAGTGTGCGATAATATTATTATAGCTTCAGCTAATTAATTAGCACTAAGTATGTAAGTTCATTGAACGTTTAAGGATGATCGAATGAATTAGTGCATCGAGCATTGAAATGATAAATGTGATAGATAAGAACGTAATGATACAGGTATGTACGAAACCTATGTGGTTGATGATATTAAGTATGAAGTAGATGAAAAATCATATAAATGAATGATGAAATGAGTTGGATTGAATAGCATTATGAATACTTATTATAAGATTAAAGATGTGGTATGAAAGTAAGATATAGCCTTGAATAAGAATGAGTTATGTGATAAGCTATATTAAGTGTTAGTTAATTTCTTGAATTATATTTGATTGATGAGTTAAATGTGTTATATCATGAACTTATTAAGCTTTAAAGCTTATTGTGTGAAATGTTCTCTATTTTATAGTGTTATAAAGCTAGCTCAGATCCGGGATTTTTCAGTGACTGAATCGTACTATTGGACATCTAATTTGGTACCATTTTGAGAGATGTATATATGGTATATGGCATGTATAGGCTAGTGTCATCTTGGTATGTTTTGTGTTGTGAATATTAGCTTTGAAATTTGGCTTGTTAATATTGTTATATATATGGCCTATAAGTTGGTCTAAATGATGTGTTGGATAAGTAAGATATGTGATGGTTTATTATGGGATATTGAAGTAGTGAATTTATGCATTTGGAACTTTGGTAAGTTATGATGATGTTGGCATATTGAATTAGTTGATGTTATATTGCTTGATATGTGATTGAATTGGCATGTTTTGGTTGCCTTTAAATGTATGCAAATGGTGCAAAAATGTTGTGGTTTTGGTGTGCTTGAGTTAGGTGGGAAATGTGGCTTTAACCAAGCCTAATTTCGCCCCACACGGTTGAGCACATGGGTGTGTGCCTCGACCGTATGTTTGTTGTAACTTAGTTATACAAGTCAAATTCGAGCACGGGCTAGACACATGGGCGTGTGGTCAGTCGTGTGGCCAAGTTAGTAACCTCCCTAATTTTCACATGGTCTGGAACATGGGCGTGTCTTGTGGCCGTGTGGTGAAGTCAGTATGTATTCCCTGTTTTGCCATGGCCTAGACACACGAGCGTGTGACAGCCCTAAATTGACCCTAGTCGGGAAGTGGTTTCGGGACCACAAAACCGAGTTAAGAAAATAATTAATTGTTATATTCTATGCTTATTATGTGTGTACATGCATATGTGGAAATTTCATTCCCTAATTTTGCCAATTGTATGAGGAATTATTAATTAGGGATCAACATGAGACATGGTGAAATATGATAGGCTAATTTTAAAGGGCTTATTAGTGCATGTCAACACAAAGGTGGACTTGCATGTCAAATTTGCCCAATTCCCTTATAGTGGCCGGCCAAGATGGATTGATGATGGGCAATTTATTTGTGAATTAGATTTTATAATAGGAAATTGGGGGTATTGGAGACATAAGGAATAATAGAAAGAATGGGAAGAAAACAAAGTCTTAACTTTGTTCTTCTTAGCCAAACCAAGAGGGAGAGAAGGGGGAGCAAACATTCGGCCATTGAAACCTAAGGAAGGTTAGTGAATCAAGTTAGATTTTTTTTTGAAATTCTAGTTTGTTTTAGGTTACTCATCATGCTACTTACTTAGCCCATGCCAAAACTTTGAATTTGGATGGTTGAATTGAACATTCGGTTATGGTAGATAAGGAAGGAATTTGATTTTTATCTTTAAGTTTTGATGAAGAAATTGTTGATGAAAGAAGTTGATCTTGTTAAAAACTATAATTTCTAATACTCATGTGTGTAATAGCCGAACCTAGACCTTGCTTAATGCCTTGAGCAAATGCCGATTTGGTGTTTTGAAATGGATGAATTAGGTGCTTGATTTCCTAAAGGTTCGGCATAGTACATGATATTTTGTTAGTATGCTTTCGAAGAATTTGAGTAGTGTTATGTATAAGTAAGATTATTACGTACGGTCTTGGCGGTATATATGTACAATCGATCAATAGGCATTAAAAGGCTAAATGTGTGAATTTAAGGTATAAGAACCTATAGGTAATTACATAGATAATGTTGGAAATTAATGTAGTGTATTCGGCCATGTAGAGTATATCCTAGAGATATTATGTTTAATTCTCTATAATCGGCTAAATGAGTGATAATGGGTTATAATGTTGAATGGAATTATATGTATAAGTGGTTAGTAAAGTGATTAAACTACCGAATTTAATTAGTAAATGTGTTCTAAGCTTGATGAATTTTGAGATGCGATTGGGAGTAAATTTGTCATGAGCATACTTTGTTAATAATAAATATGATAAATGTATATATATATAGCTGAATGTGATATGTGTGAATTATATGTTAAATCAAGGCTTGGTAAGCTAGCTATTAAGGTGAAATGCTAATGTTAGTATTTGATTTGGTAATAATCTGTTTGGGGACAGCAGCAGTAAGGTGATTTTGGAAAATCGCCATAAATTGTAGGAGTTGAATTAGAAGCTGAGTGAATTATGTCATTAAAGCTTGAAGAGTCTATTTTCTTACAAAAGAAACTATAAAAACAAAAGAGTTACCGATCTTGAGATATTTGAAGTATTGTGGGGCTGAGTCATAATGACTGCTGGATTCCCTGTTCTGTTTTTAGAAAATCATTATAAATTGTACAAAAATGATTATAAGATAAAATTTATATGCTTAGACTCCTTAATGAGTCTAGTTTCTAATGAGATCAAATACAACACATTTTGAATTCTGTAGAGTGAGAATTTGATATGTAGTGAAGAGTGGTCAGAATAGTCAAACAGTGAACAGGGGAAACTTTAAGAAAAATCTGGTATTGATTGGCCAAGCCTAAAATTCTGAAAATTTTATGGATGGAAGATATACGAGTCTATATTCAGGGAAAATTAACGGCAAGTGATTTGGAGTTTAGTAGCTCCAGTTATAAGTAATTTAGTAACTACTGCTCAGGAAAACAGCTCGTAGTAAATATGTGATTTTGTTGTAAACATTAATGAAAGTTTGCCGATGAATTATTTATTGATTAATATAAAGCTTGCTATAATCTATGTGTGTGAAAGTCGGATCAATATATATAATATTATTCTGAAAGTAATACTTGAATAGTCGATTAATGACTATTTTAAATTTTGTTGAACTTAAGCTCAAGAGCAAAGGGGAACTAGATCCGATAAAGGGAAGGAAAAAGTAATTGAATAGCCGTTGAAGTCGTTCGACGACATTTGAGGTAAGTCTTCGAGTAATGACCCTACTTGAATTATATTGAAATGAATAGTCATACTATGACGGATAGTCGAATGTGCTTAGAGACTATGTTATAAAGCCAATTGAAATTATGCTCTTTGTGTGCGGCTACTGAGCCGAAATTTGAAAGGTTTAATAAATGTTTTGTGTTTGAGCCTTAGTAACGAAGAAATGAAATGGATGTGTTATGATTATTGATATATGTGTGCATGAGCATTGGAATATATCCGGGCTAAGACCCGAAGGCAATTATGCGAGTTGATATATCCGGGCTAAGACCCGAAGGCAATTATGCGAGTTGATATATCCGGGCTAAGACCCGAAGGCAATTATGCGAGTTAATATGTCCGGGCTATGACCCGAAGGCAATTATGCGAGTTGATATATCCGGGCTAAGACCCGAAGGCAATTATGCGAGTTAATATGTCCGGGCTATGACCCGAAGGCAATTATGCGAGATGATATATCCGGGCTAAGACCCGAAGGCAATTATGCGAGTTAATATGTCCGGGCTATGACCCGAAGGCAATTATGAGAGATGATATATCCGGGCTAAGACCCGAAGGCAATTATGCAAGTTGATATGTCCGGGTTAAGACCCGAAGGCAAAGGTGTTTGCGGTTGTATTCGGTTAAATACCGAAGAAACTTGGGTTTGAATGTGAGCGTTTTGTGCTGTAACTAATTCAATAAATATGCTCGACCAACCCGAACGATAAGGTGTGTTGCATGTGCATTGGAAAAGTCGATTCGTTTTAAATAGTATTCGTGCGATCGGCTAACGAATTTTCGGCTTTTAGAAAGGTTGATACTTTGTGTATATATGTTGATGGAGTGTGAAGTAAGTATGATTATGAGAATGTGTGTTAATAAAGTGACTTAGTTAGTTATGTGAATGTAATACTGTAGTCAAAGCCGATTTCATTACTTGAGACTTACTAAGCTTAAAATGCTTACCCGGTTGCTTTGGCTCTCTGTTTTATAGATTTTGTTCGTTAGCTATCGGATTTGGGATCAGCGAAGTCGAAGTCATCTACACTATCAAGCTCTTTTGGTACTCTTTTAGTTGAACTCTGGATATGGCATGTATAGGACTACCCCCTGTTGTTTAAGTTCTTTTGTGATGTATGTGTGTAAAGCCATGCGAAAATGGCTTATAGATGTGGAGTATGGCATTAGACCATTTGTGTTTATGTATGTATATATATGGTTTCACGATGTGACTATGGATTGAAATGGAAGTGTTGGGCTAATGATCAGCCATTGGAATGGCTAAATATGATCACCTGTGGACCTATGTATGGCAAAACCCTAGTTGGTCCATGGTAACCACAAAATAGGTAAAGTTTATCTTGAAAACAGATTTTGACAGCAACAGTGGTGTAGAATTGAAAAATCACATAAATTCGTAGGAGTGGAATTAAATAGTGAATAAATTATGTAATCGAACCTTGATGAATCTACTTTCATATGGAAGTAACGAAACAATTATAGGAACAGTACAGAAAGAGATATTTGGGTTCTTGTGGAACAGGGCCAGAACAGTTTCTGGATTCACTGTTCCGCCTTTGGAAATTCACTATAAATTGACCAGAGATAATTAGGGGTCATACCATATATGTATGGATTCCTCTCTGAGTCTAGTTTCCATAGAAACAAACGGCATTAGTATTGAAGCCCTGTGCAGAGAGATATCCCAGTCGTAATGGGAAAAGGTCAGTGTAGTCGACCCCTGTAACATGAGAGACTTTGACTAATAAACTGTACTAATTGGCCCGACCAAAAATTCTAGAAAAATATATATAGGTGGGGACATGAGTCTAGTTTCAGGGAAAAATCACAAAACTGATTTTCGAGTTGTGAAACTCAAGATATGATTTTTGAAGCGACTAGTACTCAGACTGGGCAGTGTCTGGAAAAATTTTTAAAAGTCTGTCAACACCTCGTATTCGACTCCGGTGACGGTCTCAGGTTCGGGGTGTTACAGAGCGTGTCTAATGCCGTGTGAGGCACACGGCCTATTCACACAGTCGTGTTGTAACAGCCTGATTTAGACCCTAGTCAGAACAATGGTTTCGGGACTACGAATCCAAGTTAAAAAAAAATTAAATAATTATTTTCTGTGTTTATTTTGTGTGAATTTATATCTGTGAAATTTTCGTGCTTTAATTTTATCGTTTGAGTGTTCGATTAAATAAAAGGACTTAATCGCGTAAAATGAAAATTTGGTGGTTATTTTTAAAAGGCCAAATTGATGATGTCTTCTTTTCATGATGCATTTATGTTGTAAATAAACCGTATTCATTTTTTATGGACGGTAGTGCCCTTGTTTATAATTGTTTGATATTTTGTTATAAAGGATAAATAAGTAATTAAGTAATATGTTAACATTTAATATAATAAAACATAAAATAAAGTCATGTTCATCATATTTTTCTCTTGATTGAAACATAAAATAAGAAAGAAAAATAAAAAGAATTTAGGGTTGGCCATAGTCAAGCTTGATTAAGAAAATAAGAAAGAAAAAGAAAAAGAATTTAGGGTTGGCCATAGTCAAGCTTGATTAAGGTATGTGTTTAGTTCGGTTTTTGATAATTTTTATGTTTTTGAGATCATTGCTAAGTTATCTTCTAGACCCATGCTTGAATTTTTTTTGATGAATATTTTGAGAAATGACATTGTTGAAAGCTTGTGATTTTTGTTGTTTGATGATGAAATATGAAAGATAAGTTTTGGGTTAACATGTTTTGTATTGGAGTTTTTGATGATTTTGAGTAATTAGGACTAAATTGAAAAAAATAATAATTTTAGGGACTAAAATGTGAAATAAATGAAATATATGGACTTATATGAACACTAGGAATATTCAGCCTAAGCATGGTGTGTGAAAATTTTGCATGTTTTGTGTTTTGTGCAATTTGGACTAAATTGTAAAAAGTGTAAAATGTTAGGGGTAAAATGGTAATTTTCCCATTTATGTGTTTTTGGACTAAATTGAATGAAAATATGTTTGAATGAGTTTAATTTGAATATGTTTAGATCAAGAACCAAAGAAATTAGATTTGGATCGGGGGAAAACTAAAGTTGTCGACTAGTTGTCCTGTTTCATTTTTCATTGTCCGAGGTAAGTTTTATAAGTAAATATAGACGTTGTTAATTTTAATTAAATGCAAAATATATATACTAGAATGAAATATGTGAATATATATTTATAATAGCCGAATGTATACAAGCTTGGCAACTATGTTTGTGAGTTCGATTCGACTGAGATACGACGTCCAAAAGCCCCGTATGAACCATAGGAATAGCTAGGATACATATGTCATGAAATAGGATTCTGATATGTGATGTGCAAGTAAGACCATGGCATCGATATATGTATGAGAGTAAGACCATGTTTTATACGTTGGCAGCGATATGTGACTCCGATATATGTGTGCGAGTAAGACCATGTTTTATACGTTGGTATCGATATGTGACTCTGATATATGTGTGTGAGTAAGACCCTGTCTGGGATAGTGGCATCGATATGTGATTACATGTAAAACCATGTCTGGGACGTTGGCATTGTACGATATATGTGATTATCCGAGTATCCTACCCAATTCTGAATGGTTCATCGGGCAATGATAAGTTGTAATCGAATGTGTAATATGAGCTGAAATGATTAGCTATGAATTACTTTATTACCTACTTGAAATAAGGTAAGTAAGTTACTTAATATTTTTTGCAAATCATGTATGAAGTTAAGGAAGAATGAATGTGAACATGGTAAGTGTATTCAGCTTTGTGAATATATAGTATGAATATTATTGAAATGTTCTTTGAATATGTATGTATATGGTCATGAAGATTTGGCCATATATTTGGTATATGTGTTTGAAGTTATATTTTGAATCATGAGCTTGTGTATATGAGTGTATGTGTATTTGTTTATGTAATGACATTTTGGCTTTGGAAGTTGAATGATAATTTGTTAATTTAACTATATGAGCATTCGGCCAAGGTGACATTTATGTATGAAAACATGTCAATTATGAAATTTGTAGCTTGAGACTAAATGTGGTAGTAATAATATAATTTGGTTTAGTATATTTGAGTTGATTATATCATTGGGTTGTTTATTTGCTTATGACTTACTAAGTTATAAAAGCTTACTCTGTGTGTGTATATTTGTTTTTGTTTTATAGATTATGGATTCAAGTTATGAGCTCGGGGATTGTCAGCAAAGCTTATAACACTATCGACTGTCTTCGGTATTTTATAAGTTGAATATTCGAACCTATGGCATGTATAGGCTAGATTATAGTTGAAATGTTGAATTTTGGTTTTGTATAATTTAAGCCATGCAAATATGGCTTAACCTCTATGCTTGAGTTTGGTTTTGATTAAATTATGGATTAAGTTCATTTTGGTTATTATGATAGGTGCCATGGATGACTAGAAATTGTGATATGTGTTTGTATATTGAGGTTGGTTGATGATTTCAAATATGGCATGAATGAATCGACTATGATATATATATAACCAAATGAATTATGGTTGTTGGCTACCTTTGGTTAAGATGATTAAACTTTGTTTTATATGTGTTAGTAATGATTTAAAATGAGTTAATAAGAATATTTGAATAAATGTGATATGAGTTGTTGAACATATTTGACTATTGGTTTGGCATTTATATTCATATTTATGTGAATTTTGGTTGAATATAATGCTAATGGTTGTATTTATATATATATTTGGTCTTGGTTTGAGCTTATATTGAAATGTATCTAAGGTATATGATGTTTGTGAAGTTTATTTTTGTGTCTCGGCCATATGATATATAATGGTTTATAATAATGATATGTATAATTTATGACTTGTAAAGATAGTATTAGTTTAATTTGGTTGACAAGTATATTCAGTGAGATGTGAATTTAGGTAATGAAAATGTTGATTAATGATTTGGCTTTTGCACTTATATATGTAAGTATATGATGTATCGGTTTGATATAAATATGACGTTGAATATATGAATTTGGTTTAAGTGTAGTAAACAGGGTTGTTCGATGTGTTTCGGTTGAGGTTTATTATTGACTTATATTTTAATGTATGATACATATATATATGACTATTTGGTGAAGTTGATAATAGTATATGCATATGCTAACGGATAAAGTACCATGTGAATTGTTTAAATTGTTTGGTTTCTACTAGGTATTCGAATACCATTGAAATGTTTTTAATATGATTTGTACATTATATTATGATTATTGAAATCACGCTTATTATTTTAATTGAAGTTATGCTTTATATATATGAATATGGCTTGTATAAATGTGTGTTTATTTGGAATTGTATTTTTGTTCGGTAATGCCTCGTGACCCTATTTCAGTGACGGATACGAGTTAGGGGTGTTACACATGTGACCCTTAAATGTTTGAAAACTTTTTAAGTTTCTTAAAATTGGTAAATGTTATCAGTTTAGTCCCGAACCTTTTTAAAATATGTTTTAAGGTCTCGTAGACTATAAAAGGGACAATGTGTTTATGAACGAATGAGATATGATGATATATGTGAACAGTGCATGGAATTTGTTTGTGAATGATGTGATATGGTTGGTAATGCCTCGTAACATTATTCCGACGACGGATACGGGTTAGGGGTGTTACATTTTATTAGTATCAGAGCTACAGTTTAGTCGATTCTAGGATTAACATAGTGTGCAAGAGTCTAGCTATACATGTCATATATATAAACTGCGATAGTGTGATGATTCCTGGCATTTAAAAATGTGTTCTTTGTATAGCAAATGGACCCCGATCGAGCTATAGCTAATGATGTGGAAAGCAATGCTCTCGTTCCCGCTCAACGGGCAACACCAACTGATTCTAGGCCTATTTCTAATAGTCAGGGAGGGGAGGCTAAGCAAGCCTTCTTCCAAATAATGAGTGAGTGGTTCATGAAATTCATTTGAACGAATCTGGCTGTTCAAGAACCTCCACCCCTACCGGTTCCCCAACAAGTCCCCGATTGTGCCACAAGTAATAGATCCTATTCAATTAAGTAAGCCACCTGTTGATAAGATTCGTAAACACGGGGCTGAAAAGTTTCAGGCTACATTAATGATGATGCTGAGAAAGCTGAGTTCTGGCTCGAGAACACTATCAGAGTATTCGATAATTGTTTTGTACTCCAGATGAATGTATAAAATGTGTAATATCTTTGATTAGAGATAATGCATATCACTGGTGGAAAACGTTGACATCAGTGGTTCCTAGAGAACGGGTTACTTGGGAATTCTTTCAGACCGAGTTCCGAAAAAAGTACATAAGTCAGAGATTCCTCGATCAGAAACATAAAGAGTTTCTAGAATTGAAACAGGGTCGAATGACTGTCACTGAAGAGATCATGTGTAAAAGATTTGTTGATGGATTGAACGAAGATATGAAGCTGTTAGTTGGGATACTTGAACTGAAAGAATTTATAGTATGGGTTGAGAGGGCTTGTAAAGCCGAAGATCTCAACAAAAAAAGGAGAAAAGCTTATTCAAAGGTAAAAGATTCAAGGAAGAGATCGATGAATAAATCTTATCATTCCTTGTCGAAGAAATTAATAGATTACTTTAACCAATCGACATCTTCTGGGGGATATCAAAATAGGGATCATGGAAAGCAATTTACCAATCCTAAAGCTCAAGTCACATTAGTATCGAGTGTTGGTAACGTAAAAGATGTTAAGCTTGAGTGTCAACAATGTGGAAGATGACATTTTGGAGATTGTTGGGGAAAAAGTAATAATAGAACTTGTTACAGTTGTGGTTCACAAGATCATTTATTAAAGATTGTCCTAGGTTAGTTGAAAAAGATAATGCTCAGAACACAAGGCCGGGTAACACCGCAGTTAGAGGTAGACCACCTAGAAACATGAGAAATTTGAGTGGTGATAGAGGTGCGACATGAGACACTGCTGTGAGATCTAATGCTAGAGCACCTGCACGAGCCTACACTATTCACGCACACGAAGAAGCATCATCTCCAGATGTTATTACTGTTACTTTTACTCTCTATGATACTAAAGTTATTGCATTGATAGATCCAGGGTCTACTCATTCATATATATGTGTGAATTTAGTATCCAGTAAGACTTGGCCTGTAAAGTCTACTGAATTTGTAATTAGTGTGACAGCCCTAAAGTGACCCTAGTCGGAAAGCGGTCTCGGGACCGCTAGACCGAGTCACCAAATTATTTGAATGTGATAATTATTGCCTAAAATATGTGAATATAAATGTGTGAAAGTTTTAAGCTTCGATTTAGTTAATTGCATGTGAATTTAGTTGATAGGACTTATGTGAGAAAATTTAGAAATGTGCTAGGCAAATGCAAGTGGCCTAAAAGTGCATGTAATCAAAGGGGTGGACTTGCATGTCAATTTCCCCCCATTTAAGTACTAGTGGCCGGCCATGACAAGGGATGATGGGCAAAACATGTCATGAAACATGTTGTGTTAATGGAAGAATAAAATAAGAAGCATGGGCAATAAACTAATAAGAAATTGAAGGAAGAAAACAAAGAGAAAAAAATGTGTTCATCATTCTCATGCATGACAAAAAAAAAAGAAGAGAAAAGCTCTCATGTTGTTCTTGGCCGAATAGGAGAAAGAAAAAGAAGGAAAAAGAGCTTTGAGGAAATCGGCTATGGTGGTTTGATAGACTAAGGTATGTTTGATGATGTTCCATGAGATGCATGCATGTTTTAGTAGTTAGCTTGAGTTCTAAATAGCCCATGGTTCAAATCTTTACTATGTCATGGAGATGATATTCGGCCAAGGTGGATTGGTGTTGATATCATTTGCATGCTAAAAGTGAAGCTTTGTAATGGTGCATGTGATAGTGGATTGATGATTCTTGAATCTTCTTTTTAGCATTTTTGAGTGAGACATTAAGTTCTTTGTTTAACCATGACCAAAAATTGAAATGGTATGGTGTTGTGATGCATTTGGCCATGGTAGGAAGTAGAAGGGAAAATATGGTTGTTGTTAGATGAAGTAGAGTCTAACAAATGAGCACATATGTGCATTAGTTGCTAGATGAAGAAGAATCGGCTAGCAAGTTGTGTGCTAAGGCCGAATATAATTTTTGTATATTAATGAGTAATGCATGTGTTGAATTGATGGAAAGGGAGAGGATGCTTTACTAGTGTATATATGTGTATGGGCCAAGTTTTGAACTTGAAACAAAATGGTGTTTAGTCAATACAAGTGACCATACTTGTAGAATGTATTGAGTGTTGCAATCGGCCTCAACATAGACATGTATGTTCGGCCACATGAATGAGTACATAAGTTGATGTGTATGTTCGGCCATAGGTAGCCTATTGATGGCTTGAGCTTGACTTAGAAAATTCGGCTAAGGGGAAATATTAGCTAGTATGTTGAATTCGATTCGTGATTTCGTACATATGTGACTCTAATGTCTAATGCATATATGGGCTAAGTACCTTGAGCTTCTCTTTTGATGTTAGAATGAATTGTATTAAATTGCTTGATGTGATTAAAAATGCGTATGACCATTGTGTATTTGAGCTAAAAGGTGGCCATATGACCTATCAAACTCCTTGTCATATTCGGCCATAAGCTAGCAAAATGAGACTTTAATGAGTTAAATTTGTTTGAATTAGCTCAAGAGCTTAGAGGACCACAGTTGGATAAGGGAAAGGAAAAAGTTATCGAATAGCTGTCGAAATCGCTCGACCACATCCGAGGTAAGTTCTTGAGTAATAGAGCTTAAATTATGATTTGATTAGATCATGTTTTAAGCAAATCAAAATCATGCTCTTTGTGTGTGGCTATTGAGCCGAAATTGCAAGAGTGATAAGTGTCTTGTGTTTGAGTTTTGCTAATGAAAATGAAATACGAATGTGTCATGATTTATTGTTAAATGTGCATGGTTATTCGAATGATGTCCGGGCTAAGTCCCGAAGGCTTTGTGCTAAGTGACCATATCCGGACTAAGATCCGAAGGCATTTGTGCGAGTTACTAATTCCGGGCTAAGCCCGAAGGCATTGGTGCGAGTTACTAAATCCGGGTTAAGTCCCGAAGGCATTTGTGCGAGTTACTATAACCGGGCTATGTCCCGAAGGCATTTGAACGAGTAGCTATATCCGGTTAAATTCTGAAGGTATGTGATTCGGGAATGAACGATCTTGCTGTAAAAATTTCAGTTAATACGCTTGTAACATCCCAGCATTGAGGTATGTTTCGTATGTGCTTTGAATTAGTTGAGCCCTTACAAATAAGTATTCGCTCAGTTGATAAATGAGCTACCGGCCTTTGGCTAAGTTAATCTTTGTGTATGAATATAAGGGTTGGTAATGTGAAGTAAGTATGATATTGAAAATTTGTGCATATGAAATTATCTGTTTAGCTACATGAATGCTATACTTTGGTTGTGTCTAAATTCTTTGCTCAAAACTTACAAAGCAATTAATGCTTACTCCGTTTCTTTGATTCTCTGTTTATAGATTTTGGTTCTTTAGCTATCGGACTCGGGATTTTTGGAAGTCGAAGTCTCCCACACTATCAAAGCCCCCTTTTGGTACAATTTTGGTTGAACTTTGAAATGGCATGTATAGGACTACCCGTTTTGTTGTTGGTCATGTACCCTTCGGTTTTGTGTAAATTTGGATAGCCATGCGAAAATGGCTTAAATATACTTTGATCGTAGCATTATAATCGTTTTGTATGTTGTCCGTCGAGAGGTATGGAAATGTTGGTAACGGTTAGCCATGGGAAGGGTTATTCTTGATTACCTTTGGAATATGTATGACAAACTCTAGTTGATCCATGGAGGATCATGAAATAGGTAAAGTTTACCTTAAAAACAGATGCTGGCAGCAGCAGTGACGTGGATGTGAAAAATCACTAAAAATAGTAGGAATGGAATTAAATAGTGGATAAATTATGTGATCGAACCTTGATGAATCTATTTTCATATGGAAGAAACGAAATGGTCATATGAGTTGTATGTTAAGAGATAATTAGGTTTTCGTGAAACAGGGCCAGAACGGTTTCTGGATTCCCGGTTCTGACTTTGGAAATTCATTATAAATTAACCAGAGATAATTAGAAGTCATGCCATATATGCATAGATTCCCTTTTGAGTCTAGTTTCTATTGAAACAAACGACATCAGTATTGAAGCCCTGTACAGGGAGATATGCAAGTCGTAATGCGCAAAGGTCAGTGTAGTCGATCCCTGTAATATGGGAGACTTTGACTAATAAACTATACTAATTGGTCCAACCAAAAATTCTAGAAAAAAATATGTAGATGGGCATATGAGTCTAGTTTCAGGGAAAAATTACGAAACTGATTTTCGAGTTGTGAAACTCAAGATATGATTTTTAAGGTGACAGTGACGCAGTTAGCTAACTGCCTGGAAATTTTTAAAATGGACTGCGATAGTAAGCGAATTTAGTCTGTGAACCCCTCGTGTCCGACTCCGGCAACGGTCTCGGGTACGGGGTGTTACAATTAGAGTATTGAACCCCTTAGGCAAGTGTGTATTGGTTGATAAAGTTTGCAAGAATTGTCCATTGATAATTCGATATAATTGCTTTTCGGTCAATTTAATGTTATTACCATTTGACGAGTTTGACATAATCCTGGGTATGGATTGACTAGCGTTGCATGATGGTGTTGTGAATTGCAAACAAAAGATGATTGATTTGATATGTCAAAGTAATGAGATTATCCGGATTGAATTAGATGATTTGAATGGATTGCCAACAGTGATTTCAATGATGTTAGCTTAAAAATATGTGAGAAATGGTTGCGAAGCTTATTTACCTTATGTGCTTGACACGAAAGTGACTGAAAAGAAGATTGAATCAGTGCTAGTTGTTTGTGAATATCCAAATGTGTTTCCTGATGAGTTTCCGAGAATTCTTCCGATCCGAGAAGTTGAGTTTGGTATTGAGTTAATTCCGGGAACTACTCCGATACCGATAGCTCCGTATCGAATGGCTCCGAAAGAATTAAAATAATAAAAGTCTCAGTTACAAGAGTTGACCAATAGAGCATTTGCACGACCGAGTTTCTCACCTTGGGGTGCATCTGTTCTGTTTGTGAAAAAGAAAGACGGCACGATGAGAATGTGCATTGATTATCGTCAGTTGAGCAAAGTGACTATCAAGAATAAGTATCCTCAGCCCTGAATTGACTATTTGTTTGATCAGTTGAAAGGAGCTACCGGGTTTTCAAAGATAGATCTGAGATTGGGTTATTATCAGTTGAGAGTAAAGGATTCAGACATTCTGAAAACTGCATTTAGAACGAGGTACAGACACTATGAGTTTTTAGTTATGCCTTTCGGATTAATAAATGCACCTGTTGTTTTTATGGACTTGATGAACAGAATTTTCAGACCGTATTTAGATCGATTTGTTTTCGTATTCATTAATGACATATTGATATATTCATGTGATGAAACCGAACATGATAAACATTTAAGAATAGGCTTACAAACTTTGCGTGATAAGTAGTTATTTGCGAAGTTCAATAAATGTGAGTTATGGTTACGCGAAGTTGGTTTTCTGGGACATATTTTGTTAGCATCAGGTATCCGAGCTGATCCCAGAAAAATCTTAGCTATCTTATATTGGAAGCCTCCAAGAAATGTTTTTGAAGTTCATAGTTTTTTGGGGTTTGCTGGTTGTTACTGATGGTTTGTAAAAGGCCTTTCCATGATTGCTACTCCGTTGACGAAATTGCTTCAGAAAGATGTGAGATTTGAATGGTCCAAAAAGTGTCAGAAAAATTTTAATCAGTTGAATGCCTTATTGACAGAAGTTCCGGTGTTAGTACAACCAGAATCGGGTAAAGAATTTGTCATATATAGTGATGCATCATTGAATGGTGTGGGCTGTGTTTTGATGCAGGAAGGCAAAGTCATAGCTTATGCCTTGATACAATTGAAGCCACATGAAAAGAACTATCTGTGACATGATCTGGAATTGGCGGCTATTGTTAAAATATCTGATGACTCAGAAAGATTTGAACTTGAGATAGAGAAGATGGAAAGAATTGCTAAAATATTACGAGCTTGTTATCGATTATCATCCGGGAAAAACAAATGTTGTTGCTGATGCATTGAGTTGGAAATCACTGTTTGCACTATGTGCGATGAATACTCATTTGGTTCTGTCTGATGATGGTTCTATTTTAGCCGAATTGAAAGCAAGATTGTTGTTTTTACAGCAGACTTACGATGCCCAAAGAGTTGATCATGAGATAATAGCAAAACGAGCTCAGTGTCAATTGAATTCCGATTCAGAGTTTAGAGTTGATGATAATGATTGTTTGAGATTCTGAGGTAGGATTTATGTTCTGAGAAATCCAGAGTTGATACAGATGATTCTGAAAAAAACACATCATAATTATCTATTAGTACATTTGGGTAGTACAAAAATGTATAATGATATGAAATAACATTACTGGTGGTATGTAATGAAAAGAGATATTTCTGACTTTGTTTCAAAATGTTTGATCTATCAGCAAGTTGAAGCTAAACATCAAGTGCCATCCAGTTGGTTACAGCCAATTATGATTCTCAAATGGAAATGGGATAGACTGACGATGGATTTTGTTTCTGGCTTGTCCCTATCTTTGAGAAAGAAAGATGCGATTTGGGTTGTGGTTGACCGATTGACAAAATCAACTCATTTTATTCTGATACGATCTGACTACTCATTTGATAAATTAGTTAAGTTATACATTTCTGATATTGTGAGATTGCACAGGGTGCCATTGTCTATTGTGTCAGATAGAGATCTAAGATTTACTATGCGATTTTGGAAGAAACTACAAGAGGCTTTGAGTACAAAATTACACTTTAGTACTGCTTTTCACCCACAGACGGATGGTCAATCAGAGTGGATTATTTAGATTCTCGAGGATATGTTGAGATTTTGCATTCTTGAGTTTAAAGGTATGTGGGAACAGTATTTTCCATTGATTGAATTTGCTTATAATAATAGCTTTCAATTGAGCATTAAAATGACACCGTACAAAGCCTTATATGGTAGAAAATGATGTACACTGTTGTACTAGACAGAGCTTAGTGAGAATAAGATTTACGGGTTGATCTGATCAGAGAAACAAAAGAAAAAGTGAAAGTTATTCGTGATAGTTTGAAAGCGACATCAGATTGACAGAAATCATATACAGATTTGAAAAGGAAAGATATTGAGTTTCAGATCGGGGATAGAGTGTTTTTGAAAGTATCTCCATGGAAGAAAGTACTTCGATTTGGTTGTAAAGGCAAATTGAGTACGAGATTTATCGGGCCGTATGAGATTATCGAGTGAGTGGGACCAATGGCTTATCGACTATCATTACCGTCTGAATTAGAAAAGATACATAATGTGTTTCATGTATCGATACTTCGACGATACAGATCTAATCCCTCGCATGTGATTTCTTCATCCGAGATTAAGATTCAGTCTGATATGACATGAAGAGGTATCGATTCGTATCTTAGCTCGCGAGGTTAAAGAATTGAGAAATAAGAAAATTTCGTTAGTAAAAGTAATGTGGCATTGACACGGTGTTAAAGAGGCTACGTGGGAGCTCGAAGATGCTATAAGACAACAATATCCGAACCTATGCATTGGTAAGATTTTCGGGGATGAAAATCCCTAAGGGGAAGAGTTGTAATAGCCCGGTTTAGACCCTAGTCGAAATTGTGGTTTCGAGACCATAAATTTGAGTTAGAAAACTATTTTAATATTATTTTCCGTGCTTATAATATGTGAGTTGTGACACCCCTAATTTGACCCTAGTCGGAAAGTGGTTTCGGGACCACAAAACTGAGTTACAAAAATAATTAATTGTTATAGTCTATGCTTATTATTTGTGAATAAGTATGTGTGAAAATTTCATGCTTTAATTTTGTCATTTGGATGTGAAATTTAGCTAAAAAGGGCATATTTGAGAAACTTTAAAAATATGATAGGCAAATGTCCAAGTGATTAAAATGTTAAACTATTAAAGTTGTGGGTTTGCATGTCAAAGTACCCAAAATTTGACTAGTGGCCGGCCATGCTATGGGTTAAAATGTATTATAAACATTTTATGTTAGTGTTTTATGTTAGAATTAATAAAATAAAGAACATGGGTAATAAAATAATAGTGGTTAGTAGGGGAGAAACAAAAAAATGAGCTAGGTTGCTCCTCCATTGCCGTGAATTGAAGGAAGAAGAAGAGGGGAAGTTCGGCCAAGGTGGTTCTTGAGATTAAGGTATGTTCAATGTTGCTTTTGGAGGTTTACACATCCTTTGGAGGGTTAGCCTACTTCTATTTATCTCATGGATGAAATTGGAGTTGTTGGAGAGTTAGGATTCGGCTAAGAGGCTTCAAAATTTTAGTTGATGCCTTGATACTACTAGCATGTTAGCTATATGGATGTGTAAAGTTACTTGAAATGTTAGATAAATTTGAACTCCCTACCAAATTCTTTAGGCAACCCATGTTAGAAATTTCGGTATTGAGATGTCTAGATCTTTCGGCCATTGTAGCTATGGAGGAATAAAGTTTTTGTTTCTTGTTAAATTGGATGAATCTTGTTGTATGAGTGCTTGAACAAACTATGATTAAATGGATGCATAGATTCAAAGTGGGAAGAAATGGGCTATTATATTTGATGCTAATGCCGAATATGAAGATGATGAACTTGAATAAATAATATTCAGCTAGCATGATAAGTTATGAAATATTAAGTAGATGATATAATTTATTGATGAAGTGGCTAATAGGGATTTCTAATGAAATTTTGCCAAGGCCGAATGTATCATGAAGTAAATAAAAAAAATGCTAAATGTGCATTATGTGCTTATATGTGTATTCGGCCAGGGAAGTTTGACATGAAACTTTGATAGGTTTGAGAGATGAATGACCGAATGAGCTAGAGGTTATGTATGGATGAATTTTATGCACATGTGTGTGTGTGGCATTAGTAGCTAATGGCATTCGGCATTGTTTAATTAAAATTAGAAATGAATGCTTGAAAGTTAAATAGGTCGCTCTAATGACCAAATATGCTAAAAGCTAATATATGGACAAATGATATGAATGAATTGGTTTTTGAAATGTATATGGTTGCCGTATGTATGTGTTTGATTGAGAAGTAAATTTGTTTGATTTAGCTCAAGAGCCTAGAGGATCAAAGTTGGATAAGGGAAAGGAAAAAAGTGATCGAAGAGCCGTCGTAATCGTTCGGCAACTTCTGAGGTAAGTTTTAAGTGATTAAACGTTGAGTAAATTCAATCATAATAGGACATGATGAGTTGATTTAATAAGATATGATGTGGCCATGTTATGTTCTAAGCTCAAATGGTAAGTTCTTAAGTGTTTGAGCTTGGGAATTTAAGTGTAATTTGAATTAGTCTGCTTAGGACAGCAGCAGTAACGTGACTTTAGAAAATCACCATAAATTTATGGACTTGAATTAGAGGCTGAATGACACATGAAATTAAATCTTAATGAGTCTAGTTTCTTATAAAAGAAACCGTGTAAGCAAAGGAATTTCCGATAATGAGATATTTAAAGTTGTGTGAGACAGTGCAGAATGACACTGTAATCCTCTATTCTGTTTTTAGAAAATCATTATAAATTGTACAAAATTTTTTAAAAGAAAAAAATTATATTCTAAATGCCTTAGTGAGTCTAGTTTCAAATGAAATAAACTAGAACGTATTTTGAATTTTGTACAATGAGAAATTTGATTCGTAGTGAAGAGTGGTCAGCAAAGTTAAACAGTGAAATAGTGGAAACTTGATGAAATATCTGGCATTGATTGGCCAAACCAAAAATTCTGAAAATTTGTTGGGTAAAATATGTATGAGTCTATTTTCAGGGAAAATTAACGGCACTTCATTTGGAGTTTCGTAGCTCCATTTACGAATAATTTAATGACTGTTGCTCAGGAAAAACAGCTTGTGCTGAATTTGTGATTATGTTGTAAACCTTAAGAAAACTATTTGAGTTGCTTATAAGCTGTCGATTAAATATTGGTAATCAAAGTACCAAATCCGTATTAAAGTGAAGATATAAGCCGTAAATGACTAGTATACCTAGTAAATTTTGTTATAATGAAATTGGTGTACAAGGTGTGTATATGTGATAAGGCCTAATGGCCGATGTGATGAATGTGAAAGTGTGTATATGTGATAAGGCCTAATGGCCGATGTGATGAATGTGAAAGTGTGTATATGTGATAAGGCCTAATGGCCGATGTGATGAATGTGAAAGTGTATATATGTGATAAGGTCGAATGTCCAATGTGATGAATGTGAAAGTGTGTATATGTGATAAGGCCTAATGGCCGATGTGATGAATGTGAAAGTGTATATATGTGATAAGGCCGAATGGCCAATGTGATGAATGTGAAAGTGTATATATGTGATAAGGCCGAATGGCCAATGCGATGAATGTGAAAGTGTGTATATGTGATAAGGCCTAATGGCCGATGTGATGAATGTGAAAGTGTATATATGAGATAAGACCTAATGGCCAATGTGATGAATGTGAAAGTGTATATATGTGATAAGGCCGAATGGCCAATGTGATGAATGTGAAAGTGTGTATATGTGATAAGGCCGAATGGCCAATGTGATGAATGTGAAAGTGTGTATATGTGATAAGGCCGAATGGCCGATGTGATGAATGTGAAAGTGTATATATGAGATAAGACCTAATGGCCGATGTGATGAATGTGAAAGTGTATATATGAGATAAGGCCGAATGGCCAATGTGATGGATGTGAAAGTGTATAAATGTGATAAGTCCCGAAGGGCATTTGTGTCAGTACTATATCCGGGTTAAAACCCCGCAGGCTTTATGCGAGAATATTATCCTGATTAATGTCCGTAGGCTTCGTGCTCGTACTATATCCGAGCTTTAAAGACCCGACGGCTAAATGCTAGGATTCAAGTAAGACTTTGATATTGAGTATCTGCATTAAGTTACCATCAAATAAGTGTTATGTATTTAAGATGTTCAGGTACGTATTACTTACTCATCGGTGGAGTGATTTCGAGGTGAATTATTAGTATGAAAGAGGTAGGTAAATGTGATTAATATTATAACTCCAAATATGAGAATGATCTGATTGGTAATGGTATGTTTGTATAATAAAGTATGCGATGAAATATTCTTATGTATTAGTGCATATTCTGCCCAAAAGCCTTATGATTTGAGTATGGGTTGGGTTGAGCTAGATGTGCCAGTACAAGGTAAGGATTATGATTTGTAAGCTTACGTATATGTGATAAGGAATATGTTTGGTTCTTTATGTGCCTATGGTAATTTAGTACTTGTCATGTTGAAATACTTAAAAGTATGGATGTGATTATGAACAAGTGGAAAGGATTATTGAAAGTTGAAAATCGATGAAGAATGTGCTTTGGAAATATTTGACCATCTAGGTCATTATTATTCGAAAGTATATATGTGGCAGCCAAGTGTTGCGTTTAATGATATTATAGATCAAGATGAAGCTCTAGATTAACTTCATCGAACAGTTGAAATGAATGACCAATGATAGTGATTGAGAACACTTTGTTTTGCTTAAAACTTGCTAAGAATTAAATGCTTACTCCGTTCTTTGAATCTCTGTTTTATAGATTTTGGTTCGTCAGCTATCGGACTCGGGATTATTGAAGTCGAAGTCTCCCACACTATCAAAGCCCTTTTGGTACACTTTTGGTTGAACTCTGAAAATGGCATGTATAGGACTACCCTTTTGTTGTTGGTCATGTACCCTTCGGTTTTGTGTAAATTTGGATAGCCATGCGAAAATGGCTTAAATATACTTTGATCGTAGCATTATAATCGTTTTGTATGTTGTCCGTCGAGAGGTATGGAAATGTTGGTAACGGTTAGCCATGGGAAGGGTTATTCTTGATCACCTTTGGAATATGTATGACAAACTCTAGTTGATCCATGGAGGATCATGAAATAGGTAAAGTTTACCTTAAAAACAGATGCTGGCAGCAGCAGTGACGTGGATGTGAAAAATCACTAAAAATAGTAGGAATGGAATTAAATAGTGGATAAATTATGTGATCGAACCTTGATGAATCTATTTTCATATGGAAGAAACGAAATGGTCATATGAGTTGTATGTTAAGAGATAATTAGGTTTTCGTGAAACATGGCCATAACGGTTTCTGGATTCCCTGTTCCAACTTTGGAAATTCATTATAAATTAACCAGAGATAATTAGAAGTCATGACATATATTCATAGATTCCTTTTTTGAGTCTAGTTTCTATAGAAACAAACAGCATCAGTATTGAAGCCTTGTACAGGGAGATATCCAAGTCGTAATGCGCAAAGGTCAGTGTAGTCGATCCCTGTAACATGGGAGACTTTGACTAATAAACTGTACTAATTGGCCTGACCAAAAATTCTAGAAAAAAATTTGTAGATGTATATATGAGTCTAGTTTCAGGGAAAAATCACGAAACTGATTTTTGAGTTGTGAAACTCAAGATATGATTTTTAAGGTGACAGTTACGCAGTTAGCCAGCTTGCCTGGAAAATTTAAAATGGATTGTGCAAAGAAGTGATTTAAGTCTGCAAACCCATCGTGTTCGACTCCGGCGACGGGCTCGGGTACGGGGTGTTACATGAATTGATATCTGTGAAATTTTTGTGTGAAAATTTTATCATTTGTGTGCCGATTTGATAAAAATAACTTAATCGTGTGAAATGTAAAAGTGCTCTTCTATATTATGAAGGTGTCTATTTTCCATGGCTTACTAAAGCAAAGGTCCTTATGTTGTTATTAACCCTGAGATCCGATTACTATTAGTTGCAAGCTAAGGAATTGGATGTGCCTAAGATAGCTTTCAGAACGAGGTATGGTCATTATGAATTCCTTGTCATGCCATTTGGGTTAACGAATGCACCAGCTGTATTTATGGACCTAATGAATAGGATATTTAGGCCATACTTGGACAAGTTCGTCGTTGTGTTCATTGACGACATTTTGATCTATTCTAAGGATGAGATAGAGCATGCGAAGCATTTGAGAACTGTGTTACAGACCTTACGGGAAAAACAATTGTATGCTAAGTTTAACAAGAGTTTTGGCTCCATGAAGTAGGGTTTTTGGGTCATATTTTTTCGGCGAGGGCATCCGAGTTGATCTAAGTAAGATAGCTGCCATCATTGAATGGAAACCGTGTAAAAATGTAATAGGGGTTAGAAGCTTTTTGGGCTTAGCCGGTTACTATCGAAGATTTGTGAAAGGATTCTCCATGATAGCGACTCCAATGATGAGGTTGCTACAGAAAGATGTTAAGTTCGAATGGTAAGAAAAGTGTCAATAGAGTTTTGAAAAGTTGAAGACATTGCTGAAGGAAACTCCAGTTCTAGTATTGCCTGAGTTGGGAAAAGAGTTTGTAATTTACAGTGATGCGTCCTTAAATGGACTAGGTTATGTGCTTATGCAAGATGGCAAAATGATAGCCTATCTTCACGATAGTTAAAGCCACACGAGAGGAATTATCCGACGCATGACTTAGAGCTTGCCGCCATTGTTTTTACCTTGAAAATCTGGAGGCATTACTTATATGGTGAGACTTATCGTATATTCACAGACCACAAGAGTTTGAAGTATTTGATGACTCAAAAAGAATTGACTCTGAGACAGTGGAGATGGTTAGAACTAATTAAACATTACGAGCTGATCATCGATTATCACCCGGGAAAGGCAAATGTAGTCACTGACGCGTTAAGTAGAAAATCTTTGTTTGCACTGAGTGCCATGGACGCTCGATTGGCGTTGTTTAGTGATGTTCAGTCTTGGAAGAGTTAAGGGCTAGGCTGACATTTTTTCAGAAATTTATGATGCTCAGACTAATGATAGTGACCTGCAAGCTAAAAAGGCTCAGTGTCAGTTGGGCATTGAATTTTATTGAATTTTGTTTTCAGATCGATTCTGATGGATGTTAGATATTCAGAGATAGAGTTTTTGTACCAAGAAATGATGAAATTATTCAAAAAATCTTGCAAGAGGCACATGATAGCCATTTGTCTAGTCATCCGGGAAGTACCAAGATGTATAATGATTTGAAGAAAATGTACTGGTGGAATGGCATGAAGAGAGACATCTCCGAGTTTGTATCGAAATGATTGATATGTCAACAAGTCAAAGTTGAACATCAAGTACCTTCAGGTCTTGTAACACCCCAAACCCAGCCTAGACGTTATGGTCGAATCTGGCGTGTCAAATCAAATCGTTTTTGAAAGTTGATCTTTCTGGTAAAAATCCGTTACTGAATCTAAACCCATTTATTATTATTTAATTAAAATTCACATCAAAACATGTACCATTACGATTGCCTTTGGTATGTTACTTCAGTTAAAACCGCGGAAGCATTTTGAAAAATTTGTTGTTGGAACCTCGTGTTCCTTAGAAAATCATGCTATTTTGAAAACTCGCGTTTTCCTAGACTAGCAGTTTAATATAAGAAACCTCAATCCAAATTAAAACTTAAAACCCACCAACGGCCTTAGTACATAAATTAAAACCCAAAATGAAAATCTATTAGCAATTTAAAGAAGCAGAAATAGTAGTGTGGCCATCCCCGAGTCCCTCGCAGCTCCAGACCATCTAAGCTTAGGGATTACCTGCACAGTTAGAAACAAAGTGAGTTTACGAAAACTCAGTGTGTAATCCCAATAACAAACATACAGTAAACAACACACTATCAGTACAGTCTAGGCCAAAGCCCTATTCAGTAACAGTATAGTCTGGGCCTTAGCCCTATACAGTAGCATTGTGGGCAAATGCCCAATACAGTATCAGTATAAATGCGTAATGCAACCCATCCCATACCAGCCAGCACACCACCCGTACCAACCAACACACCTGTGGGGATATCAATCGACCTACCCAACCAGCACACCAATATCGCAGCAAAGTTTCCAGTAATAATAGTAACGCAGCATAGCTGCCAGTAACAGTAAGCGTGGTAAACCACCAGTAATAATCATCGTGACATAGTCACCAGTACAGTACTCCCTCCAAATCATATACCCATCCCCATGCAGTATGTCATATCATAATTATTAAGTGTATGCAGCATGCTGTAATCACAACTAGTTTCATAATATCAACACACATCAGTTAACCTATTGCTAGGACATAATAATCATTTAGCTAGCCAGGGGTAAAATCGTAAAAAATTTTACCCCTCAGGGGTATTTCGCTGATTTAAACATTATAGGGTCTCAATATCGTTAACGACCTCTTAGAAGGTCTTTGGTCATTACAAATAACTCAAACAATCCATATGGCCAAAACAGTGCTAATGGGCCCGAGTCCCATTACTACGCCCAAGTGGGTTCACACGCTCGTGTGGCCCATCTAGTCCCTTTTCGGTCACGACTTTGCGATTTCACAACCCAAACCACAATCTGGCACCTACCGTACAAAATTGTCCGTGTGGGCCCGCAAGCCCATCGGCCCACACGGCTCATCTCGACCCACCGAGGCCCAAAAGTAGTGCAAGCCCACGAGATTGTCGTGGTGACTCCTTCGGTCGCCACCTATAGTGTATGGCTCGGTTTACCCAAGAGCATTTGCATACTCGAGAAACCTCTCATGATGTAGTTTCGGCTTTTGATCGATACTGATAAGGGTGCGGTTACACACCTGTTAGTGAAACCGCCCAAGTTTCTCAACTATCCAACCTTGTCTCAAGAAATGCGATCTACAACCCTTAGACCATCGATTGAAACGATCGAACAACTCCTGCCGATCTGCTACATTAACAGCAGATTTTATTAGCAATAAGTATAAAATCCAAAGCTTGATACCTATAGTCCAAATAAATCCCAAACCAGATTAGAAAGATTTGATATCCAACCGCAACTGACAATGTAGTCTTCTTACCCCAGTGATTAGATCGAACGCCAAAAAGGAATTTGTACACCTTTGAGCGCTGAAGGCTCCCGTTTATCTCTTCGAGAGTTAGAATCAAGAGATCCCAAACATGCAAAAGGAGTAGAGAATTAGCATCCCTAACCGAACATTCCACTTGAGAAGGAAACGAAAGAATAATAGGCACAAGAAAGAACACTTACCCCAACACTAAACGATAGGCAGAAAAGATGCTGGCACAATGGATGCTTGTCGAAACTTGATGCTCAAAAGAAGCGAGTGCACAGGAATAAGAGGCACAATAATCGGCCAAGGAGGGAAAACAAGAAAAAGAAGATGAAGATGATGAACAGATAAGAGAGCAAGAGTGGTTCGGCTGAAGAAAACCGAAAAGAGAAAATGAAGAGAGGGAGAAGATCAAGTCGACTAATGGTAAAGGAGTATGAGAAAAGAGTTGAGGGAAATGAGAGAATCAGCTAACGCAGAACAACAAGGGAAGTAGTGCTTCACCAAACAGAATAAGACCGAAAGAGAGAATGCTCGCTTGACTAACACAAAAAGATAACAACCGAGAGAATAGAAGAAGAAAGAAAATATGCATGCGAAAGAATCTCGAGACAGTAGAGTACCAAAATTGAGTATAAGAGAATTCGGCCACTTCCGCACCACACAAAAACGTCCCAACCTTCCCCAAACTGAAACCAAGCGAACCTTAGTGCTCCATTCAGCCACAACCTCCAACCAACACCACATCCCTTGATTTTTTCCCCAATTCTCTCCCCTTATCCCTCCACAATCTCACCAACCTCCCATTCAAATTCAAGCCAAATCCCCTTTTACCAAGTCTCCAACCACTCCTGTAGAGTTTGAGTCAAACTCCACCTCTTGCGCCACCAAAACATAAAATAAAGCCCCCCTTGCATTACCTGGGATTCGAACCCATGCTCATACGAATGCACAACACGCTACTTACCACTAAGCCACAAGGTCTTCTATGTCACCAATCAACCATGAATTTTTATAAAGCCTAAGTGCCAGTGTTTAGGTTCTTTTAAAAGCAAAAACAAAAATGCTACAAAAGCCGAAACTTGAACCCAGAACTACTCAGACACCCCCAAAAACACTTAAATCAACTAACCATTCAAGCAAACATGGACTATATGCCAAAAGAAGCAAAATTACAGACCCCATATTTTTGGGGTGTTACAATTCTACCCCTTAAAAGAAATTTCGACCTCGAAATTTACCTGGTCAAAATAAATGAGGGTATTGATACCGCATCGACTCTTCTGGTTCCCAACTGGCCTTTTTCATGCCGTGATTGCACCACAGTACTTTGACCAGAGGAACAGACTTCTTCCTCAATACTTTAACATCACACTCCAATATCTGCGCTAGTTCTTCCTCGATGGTTAGGTGAGGCCTAACTTCAATTTCCTCGACAGGTACTACGTGCGAGGATCAGAACAATGTCGCCTAAGCATGGAAACGTGGAACATGTCGTGAATTTTCTCCAGCTCCAGGGTCAACTCAAGCTAATACGCAACCAGCCCTACTCACTTAAGTATCCAGTAAGGCCCAATAAATCTAGGGCTCACCTTGCCCTTCCGTCCAAACCTCATAATTTTCTTCCACGGCGACACCTTAAGGAAGACATAATCCCCCACAGAGTACTCGATCCCTTTACGCTTTAAGTCCGCATAGGACTTCTGCCTATCAAACGCCTCTTTCAACCACTCTCGAATCAGCTTTACCTTGCTTTCTGTATCAGCAACTAACTACGACCCTAAAATTCACCGCTCACCCAACTCAGCCTAACAAGTAGGGGTACGACACCTACGACCATATAAAGCTTCGTACGGGCCATCCGAATACTGGATTGATAGCTATTGTTATACGTAAATTCTGCCAAAGACAAATAATCCTCCCAACTGCCCCTGAAATCCAAAACACAGCTTCTCAACATGTCTTCTAATATCTGTATTACTCTCTTAGACTGTCCATCCATCTGCAGATGAAACACAGTACTGAAATCCAGTCGTGCCAAAGCTTCATGTAACCTTTTCCAAAATCGAGATGTGAACCTAAGATCTCTGTCCGATATGATAGACACTGGTACCCCATGCAATCTTACAATCTCAGCCACATATAACTTGGCCAACTTCTGTAATGAATAATCAGTGTGGATCGGTACAAAATGAGCTGACTTCATCAGTCAGTCTACAATCACCCAAATCGAATCCTTCTTAGAAGGCGTCAAGGGTAAACCACTCACCAAATCCATAGTTACCCTCTCCCACTTCCAAAGTGGAATCTTAACTTGCTATAGTAACCCAGAAGGTAATTGGTGCTCAGCCTTAACCTGCTGGCACGTCAAGCACTTACTCACATAATCGGTAACCTCCAGCCAATACATCTCACGAAGATCTCGGTATAGCTTATTCCCACCAGGATGCATGGCATAAGGGCTACCACGCGCCTCTCGCAGAATAGACTGCCTCGGCTCAGAATCATTCGGTATACACATTCTTCCTCAAAAACATAACACCCCTTCCCTGCTCAGTCCAAATTCTGAAGTTTCACCCGTTTCCACTTGCAGAAAACGAGGAACTAGTGACTCATCCAACAACTGTTTCTCCTTAATTTGATCAATCCAAGTCAGTTTCACTTGTAATTTAGCTAACATGCTACCATCATCGTATAGGCTAAGACGAGCAAACATTGCTCTTAAATTAGAGACAACTCTACGGCTTAGCGCGTCAGCTACCACATTAGCTTTGCCTAGATGATACTCAATTGAACAATCATAATCCTTATGCAACTAAATCCATTTTCGTTGCGTAAGATTCAACTTCTTCTGAGTAATGAGGTATTTGAGGCTTTTATTATCCGTATAAATAATCGTTCTTGCCCCATATAAATAATGCCTCCTAATTTTTAGCCCAAACACCACTGCCGCCAATTCCAGATCATGAGTGGGATAATTTTCCTCGTGAGGTTTAAGCTGTCGCGATGCATAAGCAACCACCCTTCCTTCCTGCATTAACACACAGCCTAATCCAATGTGCGACACATCACTATAAACAGTAAATTACTTCCCAGGCTCTGGCTGAATCAAAACAGGGGCCTCAGTCAGAACTTTCTTCAATTTCTCAAAACTCTCTTATTATTTATCAGACCAAACAAACGGCACCCCCTTTTGCAACAATTTAGTCAACGATTCAGCTATCACTGAAAATCCTTCCACAAAACGTTTATAATACCCTGCTAAACCTAGAAAAATTCAAATCTCAGATACTGTCCTTGGTGGTTTCCATCCTAACACAGCTTCAATTTTTCGAGGGTCGACCCTAATCCCCTCGGCAGACACCACGTGACCCAGAAATGTCACCTCTTGCAACCAAAACTTGCACTTACTGAATTTTGCGTATAACTGCTTCTGTCTCAGAATTTGAAGAACAATCTGTAGATGTTCATCATGCTCCTCCTCGGTTTTCGAATACACTAAAATATCATCTATGAACACTACTACGAACCGATCCAGATAGGGTTAAAATACTCAGTTCATCATGTCCATAAAAGCAGCTGGTGCATTCGTTAACCCAAACGGCATCACTAGGAACTCGTAATGACCATAACGAGTCCTAAACGTTGTCTTATACACATCAGCTTCCTTAACCTTTAGCTGATGATACCCAGATTGAAGATCTATTTTGGAGAACACAGCAGCTCCCCGCAACTGATCAAATAGATCATCAATCTTCGGCAAAGGGTACTTATTCTTGATGGTCAGCTTATTCAGTTGACGATAGTCGATGCACATGCACATGGACCCATCCTTCTGCTTCACAAACAAAACTGGTGCTCCCCATAGAGACACACTCGGTCGAATGAACCCTCGGTCTAACAGCTCTTGAATTTGAGCCTTTAACTCCACTAGCTCATTTGGTGCCATTTTTTATGGGGCGATGGATACTAGAGTTGTCCTTGGTAGAAGCTCAATTCCGAATTCGACCTCTCAGTCTGGAGGCAAGCCTGGCAGCTCTTCTAGAAAAGCATCCATAAACTCCTTAACAGTTCTAACATTTCCAACAGTAAGACTTTTAGTCTCAGAATTGCTAACATACGCCAGAAAAGCCTTACAACCCTTGCGGACCAGCTTCTCGGTCATTAACGCTGATATTACATTAGAAAAATAATCCTTTCGCTCCCCTATTACAACCACCTCCTCATCCTCTGAAGTCCTCAACATCAACTGCTTAGCAGCACAATCCAACTTCACACGATGCTTCACTAGCCAACCCATGCCTAAAATAATATCAAATTCCCCGAATGGCAGTTTCATCAAATTTGCAGGAAATACGACCCCTTGAACTTCTAAAGGCACACCCTTGAGCAACTTATCCACTCTGACCGATTGTCCTAGCGGACTCAACACTATCATTTCACTAGCAGTGCTCTCAGATTGAATACCCAACATTCCAGATACAGTACACGTAACATACAAATGCGTGGATCCAATATCAATTAAGGTAACATAAGGCAAGTTATAAATCAGGAACATACCGGTTATGACGTCAGGGGCATCACCATCCTCTCAGTGACGAGCAGTATAAACCAAGGCTGGTTGTCTCGCCTCAATATTACCTGTGCCCTTGCCCGGTGCTCCACATCTTTGTCCAAACCCATTTCCACCTCTAGCCTGTGCACCACCTCCCAAAGGCTGACCACCCCTCCCAAGTTGAACATGACCCTATCCTGTGATTTGCATCTGAGTAGGCCTTTGAGGACAATTCCTAACTTGATGCTCTATAGACCCACATCTGAAACACGCTCCAATCTTTTTCCAACACTCACCCAAATGAGATCTTCCACAGTCAGCACAGGGCTGCAGTCTTGCAGTGGCAACAGGACCTCTAGCTTGAACTAGCCCATCTAACTTGACCCTCTTAAAAGGCCTACCTCCAAAACTTGAGGATCCAAAGTCCCTCTTAACTCTGCCCCTATCTTTCTCTCGGTTTTGGCGCTCAGAGTGCTTCATGTCTTCAGAAATATTCGCTTTCTAGACAAGGGCAGCAAAGTCTCGCTCCCACTATGGAGCAATCAAATTCTCAATTCATCCCGAAGTCCATCTTCGAACCGCACACAACGTTCATACTCAGTAGCTACTATCCCACGAGCATAATGACTCAACTGCAGAAACTCCGCCTCATAAGCCGCCACAGTCTTGTTCCCTTGGGTCAGGTTCAGAAATTCCTTCCTTCGGGCGTCCACATAACTTGCACCCACATACTTCCCTTGGAAGGACACTTTGAAGAAATCACATGTCAGACGGTCAGCTTGCGTACCTTCCCTCATAGTGAGCCACCATTGATAAGCCTCGTCTCACAGTAACGACATTGCCCCTTTCAGTTTCTGTTCCACAGTATAGTCAAGATCATCCATGTAACACCCCAATCCCGTATCCGTCGCCGGAATAGATAAAGGGGCATTACCAGTCTTGAAACTCATATCGGAACAGTAAATTTTTTTTTTTTGAACATTCCTTTAGATAAGTACTAGAGACAGTCAGGGATACAATTTAAACTTCTATAAGTACACATTCAAAAGATGCCATTTTCGCATGGCTTATATACATTAACCAAAATATCCTCTCACTACTAGTCTATTCTATACATGCCATAAGATAATCCAAAACGTAGCAGTACCAAACAATGGATAGTGATAGTGTGACTAGTTGCTGATGATCCCCGAGCCTGTAGCTTCCAAATGAGATCTATAAAACAGAGGAAACAAAGTACACGGAGTAAGCATTACAATGCTTAGTAAGTTTTAAGCAGTGTCAACAGATAACAATCAAATTATAACATAGTTGTTCGTATTTTTATTTCACTCTTCCTTCGGGCATACCATCCCTTTACCGAATATGCACATCTCATCATATATAATAGGCAGATAAATTCTCACTTGATAGTGACCTCTTATGATCATGGGTACATTACATTTTTGTTTTTCCTGACTTTCCACATTGACCAAATGCACAATAATCATAGAACAGTCTTATTGCTTTACTCACATGTGCATCACATAACGACCTTGTGATTTAGTCTAAATCAAACTTAAATATAATCTCAAAATACATACCTGACCAACTTAACGCATTGAACGTATTTATTACCAATTGTTACTGTGAAGTTGTATAATCTTACGCTTTACTTGAATCTTCAGCAAAACCTTTAGTTCGGGGCTTACCTAGACAAAATCTCCACACGTAGTCATCGGGTCTTTAGAGCTCGGATATAGTACGAGCACGAAGCCTACGGACATTAATCAGTGATAATATTCTCGCATAAAGCCTGTGGGGTTTTAACCCGGATATAGTACTGACACAAATGCCCTTCGGGACTTATCACATTTATACACTTTCACATCCATCACGTTGGCCACTCGGCCCTATCACATATATACACTTTCACATTCATCACATCGGCCATTAGGCCTTATCACATATATACACTTTCACATTCATCACATCGGCCATTAGGCCTTATCACATATATACACTTTCACATTCATCACATCGACCATTAGGCCTTATCACATATATACACTTTCACATTCATCACATCGGCCATTAGGCCTTATCACATATATATACACTTTCACATTCATCACATTGGCCATTCGGCCTTATCACATATATACACTTTCACATTCATCACATCGGCCATTAGGCCTTATCACATATATACACTTTCACATTCATCACATCGGCCATTAGGCCTTATCACATATATAAACTTTCACATTCATCACATCGGCCATTAGGCCTTATCACATATATATACACTTTCACATTCATCACATTGGCCATTCGGCCTTATCACATATATACACTTTCACATTCATCACATCGGCCATTAGGCCTTATCACATATATACACTTTCACATTCATCACATCGGCTATTAGGCCTTATCACATATATATACACTTTCACATTCATCACAATGGCCATTCGGCCTTATCACATATATACACTTTCATATTCATCTCATCGGCCATTAGGCCTTATCACATATATACACTTTCACATTTATTCAAATATACTTCACATACCACATATACTATCATGTACAGACTTGGTCTTGGCCGAATCTACATCCATCACTTTCCAATGAATAATTCAATTTTACGCCATACTATCATTTCATATTTGAATACTCATAAACTTACAATATCACGATTTAGAATTCAAGTATGAGTTTAATCAATAGCTTATGAGCAACTAAAACAAGTTTTATCCATGTTTACAACAAAATCACATATTCACTACGAGCTGTTTTCCTGAGCAATGGTCACTAAATTATTTATAACCGGAGCTACAAAACTCCAAATCACTTGCCGTTAATTTTTCCTGAATATAGACTCGTATATCTTCCATCCATAAAATTTCCAGAATTTTAGGTTTGGCCAATCAATACCAGATTTTTCTTAAAGTTTCCCCTGTTTCACTGTTTGACTAATCTGACCACTCTTCACTACGAATCAAATTTCTCATTTTACAGAATTCAAAATGTGTTGTATTTGATTTCATTTGAAACTAGACTCATTAAGGAGTCTAAGCATATAAATTTTATCTTATAACCATTTTTGTACAATTTATAATGATTTTCTAAAAAAAGAACAGGGGATTTCGGAGTCATTCTGACACCGTCTCACACAACTTTAAATATCTCTTTATAGGAAATTTCTTTGCTCACAAGGTCTCTTTTATAAGAAACTAGACTAATTAAGCCTTGATTACATATTTTATTCAGCCTATAATTCCACACCAACAATTTATAGTGATTTTCTAAAATCACGTTACTGCTGCTGTCCAAAGCAAATTATTACAATTTGCTCTTAAATTTCCAAGTCCAAACACATATGAACTTACCATTTGAGTTTAAGACATATCATGGCCACATCATACTTTATTAAATCAACTCATTATGTCCTATTATGATTGAATTTACTCAACGTTTAATCACTTAAAACTTACCTCGGAATTGGTCGACGACTAGATATCCACGGCTATTTGTTTACTTTCTCTTTTCCCCTATCCGACTTTGATCCTCTTTGCTCTTAAGCTTGGATTACACAAATTTAACTTATTGTTAATCAACTAATCAAGCATTGTATCATGAGCATATTCGGCTTTCACACATTTTAAACATAGTAATAATCATGCACATTAAAATCAAAATGCAATTAATCCCATACACAAAAATATAGGACACTTCACTTCCATCTACTTCTATACACGTATCACATAAGACTATTTCATACTTCCTATCACCTAAACAAACAACAAATTTTCCAATTAATTTCTTGAGTCCACATTCGGCATCTATATCCACAAAAACACATTAGCCAATTACTATAAATCATCTAAACATTTTTCACTTCAGTCACACATACATATCATGCTAGCACATAACACCATGATTTTGTCCTAATTTGGACAGCCAATAATTTAAGTATTACAGCAGCATATTAATTAGCTAAGTACCATAAATTTGTCCTAATTTGGACAGCCAATAATTTACAGCATTACAGCAGCAAATTAATTAGTAATAAACTATCTTAAGTTCAATTTTAACTCCCTCATGCAGCAACCAGACAGCATTCAAGTTAACTTCCAACATTCGGTCAAAGCATTTAAATAAAAGAATATGCATGCTAAATTTCCAGCATTTGGACAACATTTCAACTTGAAATTTTCCAGCCTTTCATCTTCAATATTTCGAATATTCAAAAGCAAAAAGAAGAGTACAACTAATCAATTAAAATTTTGAACATAATTCAAGGTATATGTTCAACTAAATATTCATGTTAACTCATAATCAATAAGATATTAAGTAGAAAATAAAAACATTATTAGCATGCATGCTATCTACATACAACAACCATTCGACTTCCATCTATTATCAACCCTCAATACACAAAACATCGAAACCAACATCAAAGAAATATAAACATCCATGACAAAATGTCATCTTCATCCATTTACAAAAATTTTGCCATGAGCTGACTTCTATACTTGATGACCACTCCAAATATACAAGGATTTTCAATGAAAGAGCATTAAACATACCTTAATCTATACATTCACCATAGCCGAATGCCCTAGCTTCATTTCCATTTTCTTTTCTTTATGGTTTTCGGCAAAAATGCAAGAAAGGATGGGTGTAACTTTGTTTTTATCACCATCTTCTATTATATTTCATTTTAATAAGCCAATTACTAAATTAATCTTTGTAATTTAATATCAAAACCTTTTAAATGGTGGTCCATTACCGTCCACTTACCTATGTAGTGGCCAAATATCATTTAATAATTATATTTCTTCTTTCTTTCTCAACATTTGGCAAGCACAAGGCAAGGATGTATGGCTTCCCCTTTTTCTATTTTAAAATTTAAACCATTAACTATTATAATATAATATATAATGCATATATGGCTATTCAACCATCATCATGGCCGGCCACTTACATAAAAATGGGGGATTTGACATGCAAATCCCCATATTTTAAGCCATGCAATATTTGACCACTACACTTCAACCTACCACAATTTTAATATTTTTCACATAAGTCCTTTTTAACTAAATTCACATAAAAATAATCAAATTAATGCATGAAACTTTCACACATGCATTTACTCACATTATCCACATGGAATATATCTTTTAATTTCTTATAGGACTCGGTTTCGTGGTCCCGAAACCACTTTCCGACTAGGGTCAGTTTAGGGCTGTCACAATCCATAATCCGGTCAGTAGCCTCTACCCTAGTGATTAGATCGAATGCGAAAAAAGAATTTGTACACCTTTGAGCGTTGAAGGCTCCCCTTTATCTCTTTGAGAGTTAGAATCCAGATATCCCAAATATGCAAAAGGAGTAGAGAATTAGCATCCCTAACCGAACATTCCACTTGAGAAGGAAACGAAAGAATAATAGGCACAAGAAAGAACACTTGCCCCAAGACCAAACAATAGGTAGAAAAGATGCTGGCACAATGGATGCTTTTTGGAACCTGATGCTCAAAAGAAGCGAGTGCACAGGAACAAGAGGCACAATAATCGGCCAAGGAGGGAAACAAGAAGAAGAAGAAGATGAACAGAGAAGAGAGCAAGAGTGGTTCGGCTAAAGAAAACCAAAAAGACAAAATGATGAGAGGGAGAAGATCAAGTTGACTAATGGTAAAGGAGTATGAGAAAAGAATTGAGGGAGATGAGAGAATTGGCTAACGCAGAACAACAAGGGAAGTACTGCTTCACCAAACAGAATAAGACCGAAAGAGAGAATACTCGCTTAACTAACACAAAAAGATAACAACCGAAAGAATAGAAGAAGAAAGAAAATATACAAACGAAAGAATCTCGAGACAGTAGAGTACCGAAATTGAGTTTAGGAGAATTCGACCACTTCCACACCACACAAAGACGTCCCAACCTTCCCCAAACCGAAACCAAGGGAACCTTAGTGCTCCATTCGGCCACAACCTCCAACCAACACCACATCCCTTGATTTTCTCCCCAATTCTCTCCCCCTATCCCTCCACAATCTCACCAACCTCTCATTCAAATTCAAACCAAATTCCCTTTTACCAAGTCTCCAACCACTCCTACAGAGTTTGAGTCAAAATCCACCTCTTGCGCCACCAAAACATAAAATAAAGTCCCTCTTGTGTTACCTGGGATTTGAACCCATGCCCATACGAATGTACAACACACTACTTACCACTAAGCCACAAGGCCTTCTGTGTCACCAATCAACCATGAATATTTATAAAGCCTAAGTGCTAGCGTTCAGATTCTTTTAAGAGCAAAAACAAAAATGCTGCAAAAGCTGAAACTTGAACCCAGAACTACTCAGACACCCCCAAACACATTTAAGTCAACTAACCATTCAAGCAAACATGGACTATATGCCAAAACAAGCAAAATTATAGACCCCATATTTTTGGGGCATTACAGGTCTACTACTGTCTGTGATGGTCCCCAAATGGAAGTGGGACAGAATCATTATGGACTTCATGACAGGATTACCATTGACCCCGAAAAAGAAAAATGCTATATGGGTTTTGGTTGATAAGTTGATAAATTCGGTTCATTTTATCCCAGGAAGAACATATTATTCACTTGACAAGTTAGCTGACTTATATATATCTGAGATTGTGAGATTACATGAGGTACCACTATCGATTATTTTAGACAGAGACCTGAGATTCACTTTAAGATTCTGGAAAAAGTTACAAGAAGCCTTGGGCACAAAGTTGAGCTTTAGTACAGATTTTCACCCGCAGACCGATGGTCAGTCTGAGCGGGTGATTCAAATTCTTGAGGATATGTTTCGATGTTGCATCCTCGAATTTTAGGGTAGCTGGGAAAAATACTTGCCATTGGTAGAGTTCGCCTACAACAACAGTTTTCAAACGAGTTTGAAGATGGCACCTTATGAGGCCTTGTATGGCAGAAAGTGCCGAACTCCATTGTATTGGATAGAACTCAAAGAGATTCAGATTCACGGAGTTGATCTAATCAAGGAAACTGGAGAAATGGTTAAAGTTGATCTAATTAATTTGCTGCTGTAATGCTGTAAATTATTGGCTGTCCAAATTAGGACAAATTTATGGTACTTAGCTAATTAATATGCTGCTGTAATACTTAAATTATTGGCTGTCCAAATTAGGAAAAAATCATGGTGTTATGTGCTAGCATGATCTGTATGTGTGATTTAAGTGAAAAATGTTTAGATGATTTATAGTAATTGGCTAATGTGTTTTTGTGGATATAGATGCCGAATGTGGACTCAAGAAATTAATTGGAAAATTTGTTGTTTGTTTAGGTGATAGAAAGTATGAAATGGTCTTATGTGATACGTGTATATAAGTAGATGGAAGTGAAGTGTCCTATATTTTTGTGTATGGGATTAATTGCACTTTGATTTTAATGTGGATGATTATTACTATGTTTAAAATGTGTGAAAGACGAATATGCTCATGATACAATGCTTGATTAGTTGATTAACAATAAGTTAAATTTGTGTAATTCAAGCTCAAGAGCATAAGGAGCCAATTTTGGATAAAGGGAAAGCGAAACTTGTAACACCCCGTACCCGAGACCGTTGCCGGAGTCGGACACGAGGGGTTCACAAACTAAATTCACTTACTTGCACAGTTCATTTTAAAAATTTCCAGGCAGTTGGCTAACTGTGTCAGTGTCACCTTAAAAATCATATCTTGAGTTCTAAAACTCAAAAATCAGTTTCGTAATTTTTTCCTGAAACTAGACTCATATGTCCATCTACATATTTTTTTCTAGAATTTTTGGTCGGGCCAATTACTACAGTTTATTAGTTAAAGTCTCCCCTGTTACAGGGTGCGACTACACTGACCTTCATGCATTATGATTTGGATATCTCCCTGTACAGGGCTTCAATAATGATGCCGTTTGTTTCTATAGAAGGTAGACTCAAAGAGTAATCTATACATATATGGCATGACTTGTAAATATATCTGGTTAATTTATAATGAATTTCCAAAGTAAGATCAGGGGATCCGGAAATCGTTCTGGGCCTGTCTCACGAAAACTTTAACATCTCATAATATACTGTTCATATGAACGTTTTGTTACTTTCATATGAAATAGATTCATCAAGGTTCGATTACATAATTTATTCACTATTTAATTCCATTCCTACTATTTTTAGTGATTTTTCAAATCCACATCACTGCTGCTGCCAGCATCTATTTTTAAGGTAAACTTTACCTATTTCATGATCCTCCATGGATCAACTAGAGTTTGTCATACATATTCCAAAAATGATCATGAATAACCATTCCCATGGCTAACCGTTACCAACATTTCCATACCTCTCGACGGACAACATACAAAACGATTATAATGCTATGATCAAAGTATATTTAAGCCATTTTCGCATGGCTATCCAAATTTACACAAAACCGAAGGGTACATGACCAACAACAAAAGGGTAGTCCTATACATGCCATTTCAAAGTTCAACCAAAAGTATACCAAAAGGAGATTTGATAGTGTGGGCGACTTCGACTTCAAAATCCCGAGTCCGATAGCTGAAGAACCAAAATCTATAAAACAGAGAATCAAAGAAACGGAGTAAGCATTAAATGCTTAGTAAGTTTTGAGCAAAGAATTTAGACACAACCAAAGTATAGCATTCATGTAGCTAAACAGATAATTTCATATCCACAAATTTTCAATATCGTACTTACTTCACATTACCAATCCTTATATTCATACACAAAGATCAACTTAGCCAAAGGCCGGTAGCTCATTTATCAACTGAGCGAATACTTATTTGTAAGGGCTCAACTAATTCAAAGCACATACGAAACATACCTCAATGTTGGGATGTTACAAGCGTATTAACTGAAATTTCTACAGCAAGATCGTTCATTCCCGAATCACGTACCTTCGGAATTTAACTGGATATAGCCACTCGTTCAAATGCCTTCGGGACATAGCCCGGTTATAGTAACTCGCACAAATGCCTTCGGGACTTAACCCGGATTTAGTAACTCGCACCAATGCCTTCGGGCTTAGCCCGAAATTAGTAACTCGCACAAATGCCTTCGGGACTTTACACGGATTTAGTGACTCGCACCAATGCCTTCGGATCTTAGTCCAGATATGGTCACTTAGCACAAAGCCTTCGGGACTTAGCCCGGACATCATTCGAATAACCATGCACATTTAACAATAAATCATGACACATTCGTATTTCATTTTCATTAGCAAAACTCAAACACAAGACACTTATCACTCTTGCAATTTCGGTTCAATAGCCACACACAAATAGCATGATTTTGATTTGCTTAAAACATGATCTAATCAAATCATAATTTAAGCTCTATTACTCAAGAACTTACCTCGGATGTGGTCGAGCGATTTCGACAGCTATTCGATCACTTTTTCCTTTCCCTTATCCAACTGTGGTCCTCTAAGCTCTTGAGCTTCACCTAGCTACAAGCATGGCCGAATGTCTTTAACATTTCCTCCCTTCTTTCTTTTGAATTTTCGGTCAAGAAGAATGAAAAAAGGATGGACACATTTTTTTTCTTTTGTTTTCATCCTTTTCTTTCTCTTTTTTTTCTCCATTTCTTTATTACTAACTTTATTTTATTATTTCCTCCCATGATGCACCAACACAACATGTCTATGACATGTTTTGCCCATCACCCTTTGTCCACCCTAATGTCATGGCCAGCCACTACTAGATGGGGGAAAAATTGACATGCAAGTCCCCCTTTTTCAACATGCACTAATAGGTCCTTATGTTTTGATCTATCACATTTCAAAAGTGTCACACATAAGTCCTATTGACTAAATTCACATGCAATTTACTAAATCGAAGCTTAAAATTTTCACACATTTATTTTTAGACAATAATATCATATTCAAATAATTTGGTGACTCGGTTAGCGGTCCCGAAACCGCTTCCCTACTAGGGTCGCTTTAGGGCTGTCACAACTCTCCCCCACTTAAGAAATTTTGTCCCCGAAAATCTTACCGGTAAATAAGTTTGGGTATCGTTCTTTCATGGCATTCTCGGTTTCCCAAGTAGCTTCTTCGACTCCGTGTTTGAGCCATAACACCTTTACTAACGGAACCCTTTTGTTTCGCAACTCTTTCACTTCACGAGCTAGGATACGAATCGGTTCTTCTTCATAACTCAAGTCAGATTGAATTTCAACTTCTGATGGATTAATCACGTGTGACGAATCGGATCTATAACGTCGAAGCATCGAAACATGAAAGACATCGTGAATCTTTTCAAGTTCAGGGGGCAAAATCAATCTATACACAACCGGACCAACTCGTTCGGAGATTTCGTACGGCCCAATGAATCTCGGGCTCAACTTGCCCTTACGGCCAAATCTGAGTATCTTTTCCAAGGCGAAACTTTAAGAAACACTTTATCTCCCACCTGATATTCAATGTTTTTTCGTTTCAAATCCGCATACGATTTCTGACGATCTGTGGCTGCCTTCAGACTTTCACGGATTACCTTTACTTTCTGTTCAGCATCTTTAATCAAATCAACTCCGAAAATTTTACTTTCACCGAGCTCGGTCCAAAACAATGGTGTACGGCATTTACGACCGTACAAAGCCTCGTAAGGTGCCATCTTAATACTTGATTGAAAACTGTTGTTGTAAGCGAATTCAGTCAAAGGTAAATACCGTTCCCACGAACCACTGAACTCGAGGATGCAACATCTCAACATATCCTCAAGTATCTGAATTATCCGCTCGGATTGACCATCAGTTTGGGGGTGAAAGGCGGTGCTGAAATGCAACTTGGTACCCAAAGCTTCTTGCAATTTCTTCCAAAATCGTGAGGTGAATCTCAGATCTCTATCCGACACGATAGAAATAGGTACCCCGTGTAATCTCACAATCTGAGAAACATACAATTCAGCTAGTTTATCCATTGAAAAATCCGTACGTACGGGGATAAAGTGAGCCGACTTAGTCAGTCTATCCACAACAACCCAAATCGCATCTTTCTTACTTGCCGATACTGGCAACCCAGATACGAAATCCATCGTGACTCAATCCCATTTCCATTCAGGTACCATGATTGGCTGGAGTAAACCCGTAGGCACTTGATGTTCCGCCTTTACTTGCTGACATATTAAACACTTCGAAACAAAATCAAAAATGTCTCGTTTCATACCATGCCACCAAAACTGGCGTCTCAGATCGTTGTACATTTTTGTACTCCCCAGGTGAATTGACATTCGGCTACAATGGGCTTCGTTCAGAATCATCGAAATGAGTTCTGAATTTCTTGGAACACACAACCGACTTCTGAACCTCAAACAATCGTCATCATCAATTTGAAATTCGGATTCCATATTCGGAACACATTCAGCCCGTTTTGCAACCAATTCATCGTCGACTTTCTGAGCTTCACGAATTTGATGAATCAATAATGGTTTGGCCTTTAATTCAGCTACTAACACATTGTCGGGTAGAACAGACAAGTGTACATTCATCGCTCGTAAAGCAAACAGTGATTTCCGGCTTAAGGCGTCCGCAACCACATTAGCCTTTCCCGGGTGGTAATCAATGACAAGCTCATAATCTTTCAACAACTCAAGCCAACGTCTTTGTCGTAGATTTAAGTCTCTTTGAGTCATCAAATATTTGAGACTTTTGTGATCCGAAAATACATGGCACTTTTCTCACCAAATAAGTAATGTCACCATATTTTCAAGGCGAATACGATGGCAGCTAATTCGAGATCATGGGTCGGATAATTTTTCTCATGTGGCTTTAATTGTTTCGACGCATAGGCCACAACTCGACCTTCTTGCATCAACATGCAACCTAACCCAAGTAGGGAGGCGTCACTATAGATGATAAACTCTTTGCCTGATTCGGGCTGCACTAAAATTGGGGCTTCAGTCAAATAAGTTTTCAGTTGATCAAAACTTTTCTGACATTTTTCCGTCCATTCGAACTTAATATCTTTTTGAAGTAGCTTCGTCATGGGTGTGGCTATCATCGAGAAACCTTTTACAAACCGTCGGTAGTAACCGGCGAGTCCCAAAAAGCTCCGAACCTGAGTAATATTTCTCGGAGGCTTCCAGTTAAGTATGGCTGAAATTTTGCTTGGGTCAACTCGAATACCCGATGCAGATACCACATGGCCCAAGAAGCTAACCTCTCTTAACCAGAACTCACACTTACTGAACTTAGCATATAACTGCTTATCCCGTAAAATTTGCAACACTAATCTCAGGTGCTCAGCTTGTTCGGTCTCATCTCTTGAATAGACTAAGATGTCGTCAATGAACACAACTACGAACTGGTCCAAATACTGTCTGAAGATCTGATTCATCAAATCCATAAATACCGCAGGGGCATTAGTGAGCCCAAACGGCATCACTAAGAACTCGTAGTGACCATATCTCGTTCTGAAAGCAGTTTTAGGTATATCCGAATCTCGAATTCACAACTGGTAATAACCCGATCTCAAATCTATCTTTGAAAACACTGAGGCTCCCTTTAGTTGATCAAACAAATCATCAATACGTGGTAACGGATATTTATTCTTTATCGTCATTTTATTCAGCTGACGATAGTCAATGCACAACCTCATGGTTCCGTCCTTCTTTTTCACAAACAATACTGGTGCACCCCAAGGTGAGAAACTTGGTCGAGCGAAACCTCTATCCGTCAAATCTTGCAACTGAGCTTTCAATTCTTTTAACTCGGTTGGTGCCATACAATACGGAGCTATCGAAATTGGCGTAGTTCCAGGTACAAGCTCAATACCAAACTCTACCTCCCGAACAGGTGGTAAACCCGGTAATTCTTCAGGAAAAACATCCGGGTATTCACAAACCACCGGCACAGATTCGGGTTTCTTTTCTAATTCTTTTTCATCAAGTACATACGTAAGGTATGCTTCGCACCCTTTTCTTACATATTTCTGGGCCAACATTACTGATATTACAGCTGGCAACCCCTTTAAGTCCGTAGACTCAACTTGGATTATCTCGTTATTTGCACACCTCAAATCAATAGTCTTGCTTTTGCAATTCACAACCGCATCATGCACGGTCAACCAATCCAAACTAAGAATAACATCAAATTCATCAAACGGCAAAAGCATCAAGTCCGCCGGAAAACAGGAATCTTGAATTACTAGGGGGCATTTCTTACACACTTTGTCGACAAGCACGTAACGACCCAAGGGATTTGACACCCGAATTACGAACTCAGTAGACTCAATAGGTAAAGTCTTACTGGATGCTAAGGTTTCGCATATATAAGAATGAGTAGAACCAGGGTCAATCAAAGCAATCACATTAGTATCAAAGAGAGTAAAAGTACCGGTAATAACATCTGGCGAGGAAGCATCCTCGCGTGCACGTATAGCATAAGCCCTAGCAGGAGCACGAGCCTCAGATCTGGTCGCAGCATCTCTAGATCCTCTCTGACCACCACTAGCATTTTCCGTGTTTCTAGATGGTCTACCTCGAGCAGTGGTAGCACTCGGTTTCCCACTCTGATTTACATTCTGTTCAGACAATCTCGAGCAATCTTTGATAAAGTGGTCAACTGACCCGCACTTGTAGCAGGAGCGGTCATGGAATCTACAACTTCCAGAATGCCATTTGCCACAATACTGGCACTTCGTTCTATCTCGACGATCATTTCCCACACCGGCGACCGAAGTGACTCGTGCACTCGAAAGGGGTCGATCGCGATCTCGTCTAGAAAAGCCCGAAGTGTCTCTAGACCGGCCTAAGCCATCTCTAAATTTCTTCGATGACTGTGGGAAGGGCTTCCCCGAAGACCTCTTACGAAACTCCCTTGCTCCCGCCTCAGCTTTTCTTTTCTCCATACTGAGCTCCTCGGCTTTGCAAGCTCTCTCGACAAGTGCCACAAATTCTCGAATTTCCAAAATGCCAACATACAGCTTTATACCATCATTCAATCCATCCTCGAAACGTTTACACATTACGGCTTCTGAGGAAATGCATTCTCGTGCGTATCGGCTAAGCCTTACAAACTTTCGTTCATAGTCGGTAACCGACATGGAACCTTGTTTAAGTTCAAGAAATTCCTTCCGTTTTTGATCCATAAATCTCTGACTGATATACTTTTTCCGAAACTCGGTTTGGAAAAACTCCCAAGTTACTTGCTCTCTAGGCACAACAGAAGTCAACGTATTCCACCAATAGTAGGCAGAATCATGTAGCAAGGAGATAGCACACTTTAGGCACTCATCGGGTGTGCAAGATAGCTCATCGAGTACCCGGATAGTATTGTCCAACCAAAATTCAGCTTGCTCGGCATCATCGCTGTCCGTAGCTTTAAATTGAGTAGCCTCGTGTTTTCGAATTCTGTCAACTGGGGGCTTGACCTTATTTGGTCCGTTACCGGAGGTATTGTAGGTGCGGGGGTGGTATTTGTCGGGAATGGAGGTTGTGGAACAGCCGTATTAGTTCGAATGTATTGGTTGAACCAATCATTCATCACGCTATAGAAAGCTTGTCTAGCCTCATCATTCAGATTACTAGCAATAGGATGAGAGTCCGCTGGAGCTGTCCCTTGTGCGGGAGCAGGCGCTACACTCTCAAGATCATCAGCTACCGCTCGGTCGGGATCAGGATCCATTACTATAAATAAACACATTTGCAAATGTCAGAAATCACCACACTATCAAATAATCACATAAAATGGCATGTATAGCTAAACCCAACGCATTACGGTAGTCCTAGAATAGACTAAACTGTAGCTCTGATACCAATAAAATTGTAACACCCCGTACCCGAGACCGTTGCCGGAGTCGGACACGAGGGGTTCACAAACTAAATTCACTTACTTGCACAGTTCATTTTAAAAATTTCCAGGCAGTTGGCTAACTGTGACATTGTCACCTTAAAAATCATATCTTGAGTTCTAAAACTCAAAAATCAGTTTCGTAATTTTTTCCTGAAACTAGACTCATATGTCCATCTACATATTTTTTTCTAGAATTTTTGGTCAGGGCAATTACTACAGTTTATTAGTTAAAGTCTCCCCTGTTACAGGGTGCGACTACACTGACCTTCATGCATTACGATTTGGATATCTCCCTGTACAGGGCTTCAATAATGATGCCGTTTATTTCTATAGAAGGTAGACTCAAAGAGTAATCTATACATATATGGCATGACTTGTAAATATCTCTGGTTAATTTATAATGAATTTCCAAAGTAAGATCAGGGGATCCAGAAATCGTTCTGGGCCTGTCTCACGAAAACTTTAACATCTCATAATATACTGTTCATATGAATGTTTCGTTACTTTCATATGAAAATAGATTCATCAAGGTTCGATTACATAATTTATTCACTATTTAATTCCATTCCTACTATTTTTAGTGATTTTTCAAATCCACATCACTGCTGCTTCCAGCATCTATTTTTAAGGTAAACTTTACCTATTTCATGATCCTCCATGGATCAACTAGAGTTTGTCATACATATTCCAGAAATGATCATGAATAACCATTCCCATGGCTAACCGTTACCAACATTTCCATACCTCTCGACGGACAACATACAAAACGATTATAATGCTATGATCAAAGTATATTTAAGCCATTTTCGCATGGCTATCCAAATTTACACAAAACCGAAGGGTACATGACCAACAACAAAAGGGTAGTCCTATACATGCCATTTCAAAGTTCAACCAAAAGTATACCAAAAGGAGATTTGATAGTGTGGGCGACTTCGACTTCAAAATCCCGAGTCCGATAGCTGAAGAACCAAAATCTATAAAACAGAGAATCAAAGAAACGGAGTAAGCATTAAATGCTTAGTAAGTTTTGAGCAAAGAATTTAGACACAACCAAAGTATAGCATTCATGTAGCTAAACAGCTAATTTCATATGCACAAATTTTCAATATCGTACTTACTTCACATTACCAATCCTTATATTCATACAGAAAGATCAACTAAGCCAAAGGCCGGTAGCTCATTTATCAACTGAGCGAATACTTATTTGTAAGGGCTCAACTAATTCAAAGCACATACGAAACATACCTCAATGTTGGGATGTTACAAGCGTATTAACTGAAATTTTTATAGCAAGATCGTTCATTCCCGACTCACGTACCTTCGGAATTTAACCGGATATAGCCACTCATTCAAATGCCTTCGGGACATAGCCCGGTTATAGTAACTCGCACAAATGCCTTCGGGACTTAACCCGGATTTAGTAACTCGCACCAATGCCTTCGGATCTTAGTCCGGATATGGTCACTTAGCACAAAGCCTTCGGGACTTAGCCCGGACATCATTCGAATAACCATGCACATTTAACAATAAATCATGACATATTCGTATTTCATTTTCATTAGTAAAACTCAAACACAAGACACTTATCACTCTTGCAATTTCGGTTCAATAGCCACACACAAAGAGCATGATTTTGATTTCCTTAAAACATGATCTAATCAAATCATAATTTAAGCTCTATTACTCAAGAACTTACCTCGGATGTGGTCGAGCGATTTCGACAGCTATTCGATCACTTTTTCCTTTCCCTTATCCAACTGTGGTCCTCTAAGCTCTTGAGCTTCACCTAGCTACAAGCATGGCCGAATCTCTTTAACATTTCCTCCCTTCTTTCTTTTGAATTTTCGGTCAAGAAGAATGAAAAAAGGATGGACACATTTTTTTTCTTTTGTTTTCATCCTTTTCTTTCTCTTTTTTTTTCTCCATTTCTTTATTACTAACTTTATTTTATTGTTTCCTCCCATGATGCACCAACACAACATGTCTATGACATGTTTTGCCCATCACCCTTTGTCCACCCTAATGTCATGGCCGGCCACTACTAGATGGGGGGAAAAATTGACATGCAAGTCCCCCCTTTTTCAACATGCACTAATAGGTCCTTATGTTTTGATCTATCACATTTCAAAAGTGTCACACATAAGTCCTATTGACTAAATTCACATGCAATTTACTAAATCGAAGCTTAAAATTTTCACACATTTATTTTTAGACAATAATATCATATTCAAATAATTTGGTGACTCGGTTTAGCGGTCCCGAAATCGCTTTCCTACTAGGGTCGCTTTCGGGCTGTCACAAAACTAATCGATTAGTCAATCCGTAGTTATTCGATAAAATCCAAGGTAAGTTTTGAGTAGTCACCTTTGGTATATAATTGATGATGCCTTGATATGTGTATATTAGATGAATTGTGACCTTTTGGTTCTACTTGAATTAAGTTGTGTGATAAATAATTTATGTATATGACTTATAGTTGAATGGTTACTATGGGTTAAGCTTGAATGATGAAATGGATATGTGATATTTATGTATGACTTTTGAACCGAAATGTAAATTACGGTGTTCATATGGAGATTATATCCGAATGTAGCAAATGACTACTGATGTGATATGTTGAACGAGATGTGTTAATATATGATTAAATATGCATGATATTTGATGTATATCCGGACTTAAGGTCTGCAGGCTTCGTGCTGGAATTGTATTCAGACTTAAGGTCCGCAAGCTTCGTGCTGGAATTGTATCTGGACTTAAGGTCCACAAGCTTCGTGTTGGAATTGTATCCGGACTTAAGGTCCGCAAGCTTCGTGCTGGAATTATATCCGGGCTTAAAGACCCGCAGGCTATATGCTGGAATTATATCCGGGCTTAAAGACCCGCAGGCTTTGTGCTGGAATTGTATCCGGACTTAAGGTCCGCAGGCTTCGTGCTGGAATTGTATCCGGGCTTAAAGACCCATAGGCTTCGTGCTGGAATTGTATCTGTGCTTAAACACCCGCAGGCTTCATGCTGGAATTGTATCCGGACTTAAGATCCGTAGGCTTCGTGCTGGTACTATATTCGGACTTAAGGTCCGCAGGCTTCATACTGATACTATATCTAAGCTTAAATTCCTGTAGGCTTTGTGTTGGTGATTGAATTCGGGGTTTAAACCTAGCAGGCTTAATGCCGATGATTCGAATAAGATTATAAATTTGAATGTTCGAGTAAACTACTACTAATTATGTATGTTACATTATGAGGGCCAGGTATGTATTATGTACTCGTATGCGATTTTGATTTGGATTGAATTATAAGTTTATAAAGTGATGCATATGTGAATAAGTGTTACAGCTATAAATGTGATCGTGATACATTCGGTAAATCTGTGAAGTTATGTGGAAGTATATGATTGTTATATGTGATTATGATAATGGAAAATTAAATGTGGATATGATATTGTATTTTGTTCATTTTGATTGAATTAAAGTTGATAGTGAAGCATTTTAAATGCCTATGTTATATAAGTTCAATCTTGAATGACATGATATACATGTTTAAATAATATGAAAGTAAAGAATGTGTGAAAGAGTAGATTGTAATAAATCTGCTTGGGACAACAGCAGTAACATGATTTTTGGAAAATCACCATAAATAGTGGGAGTTGAGTTAGAGGCTGAATAAATTATTAATGAAAGCTTAATGAGTCTTGTTTCTTATAAAAGAAACTGTGTAAGCAAAAGAATTGCCGATAATGAGATATTTGAAGTGGCGTGGGACCGAGTCAAAATGACTTCGAGGTCCCTTGTTCTATTTTTATAAAATCATTGTAAATTTTACAATGATGGTTATAAAATAAAATTTACATGCTTAGACTCCTTAATGAGTCTAGTTTCAAATGAAATAAACGATAACATGTTTTGAATTCTGTACAATGAGAAATCTGATTCAAAGTGAAGAATGGTCAGAATAGTAAAACAGTTAAACAGGAGAAACTTTAAGAAAAATCTGGTATTGATTGGCCTATCCAAAAATTCTGAAAATTTTATGGATAGAAGATATATGAGTATATTTTCAGTTAAAATTAACGGCAATTGATTTTGAGTTTCGTAGCTCCAGTTATAAATAATTTAGTGACTGTTGCTTAGGAAGACAGCTTGTCATGAAATTGAGTATATGTTGTAAACATTGATTAAACATGTATATGAGCTGCTAATTGTTTTCTTAAGAACTTACTAAGCGTAAAGCTTACCCCCTTTCTTTCCCATGTTCTCTAGGATTGCCAAGTTTGCTCGGGTTGGAGTTCGCCGGAGATATTATCACATTGTCGAGCTAACGCTATTGGTGTAGTGAATTCAAGTACTTTGGGTCTATGGCATGTATAGGTGTGTAAATATTAGAGTATGTGATATGGCTTTAACCGTATGTGTTGGCCTATTTTGATTATGGGGTTGTAAATCCATTTTAATTATGCATGTATGTGCTATGGTATTTTGTGATGAGTTTATAATGATTAAAGCATGAATTTTCCAAGTTTTTCTTAAGTTCTCGGTTTAGTCCCGAACCACCCCGGATGTATGTTTTGGGCCTCGTAAGCCCGCATAAGGGACATAGTGCAAAAAAAAAAAGAAAAGAAAAGTTTCTAATTGTTTGAGATTTCTTGGCCCTGTTTAGTATAGAAGCGTAAGTAAAAGTCAGATAGCACCTCGAACCCTGTCCCGGCTTCTGATACGGGCGAGGGGTGTTACATTTAGTGGTATCAGAGCTATGGTTTAGTCGGTTCTCGAAATAACATAGCAAGTATAAGAGTCTAGTTATATATGCCGTAAGTAAAGCGTGATAGTGTGATATCCTCCCGGCTCTTATAAATTGTTTTGCTCAGGTAATGATGTGTTCCAACCGAGCTATTATTAATTGATCTGAAAATGTTGTTGAACTGATTGTAATATATTTGTGATATGACGGAATTGAAAGGTATGAAAAGAAGTTTAAGATATGTACGCATCAGTGTAAAGATATGTATGAGATTGTATAAAGTAAATGGTAATGAAAGATCAAATTGGGTGGAACGCAGGGAATGAGTACGATCGTTTACTAATGAATTGACGGAAAAGACCATGGTTGGACCATGGTAAACATGAGACAGATGAGCTAGTGTAAGACCCATCTGGGACGTGACATCGGCTCGACTTGTGCTAAGCGTAAGACCTATCTGGGATAGGCATCGGCACGACAATAGCAGAGCTAGTATAAGACCATAGTTGGACTATGGCATCAAGTAGACGATGTACTCAAAACCATAAGACATTCTCCAATTTGATAAATAGTGACAAGTGATCAAGATTAGACGTGGAAACTTGATAAGAAGTTTTTGGTAATTTGGGTAAAAGAAACGAGAGTTTGAATTGTGATAAATTCACTTATGTTTTACTGACATTCATTGGAAATAAAGTTGCATGTATTACTGAGATGTATGAAAATGTGTTCATAATAAGTTGGATATTTGAAATGTTTGAATCAATGTGCGTAATGCTATGTTGTTGTTGAATGTGCACTTGCTTGAAAGTTCAAAAGTTTAAAGGCTTTACAATTTTTGCCCCTTACCAGAATAGAGTTATACGATGAGATTCTCAAGAGATACATTGCATGAGTTTGCAAAAGTGAAATTAAAGAGTACAATAGTGTAATAGTATGGGATTAGTGAAAAAAGAATTAGACGGTTGAGTCATGATTGAATTATATTGATGATTGAGTGCAGTAGTTATACTCGGGCAGTTACTATGACTTCTTCGGGGCATTCGATGCGTATGTTTATCTTCAGAAGTATATGTGACGGTTTAATTTCAGAAGGAATTTTTGCCATAAGAGATCATTAGTTCAGCATGCTAATAAAAGAAAGCATCGTTGTTTGTTTGGGTTATGATCGACATTGCTATGTCATTCTTTGGTATTTATTCCTATATGTGAATATGAAAATCCAATATATACATATATATATACATATATATATGTGTGATGCTAATACTCCGTTTCTACTGATTATTGTTCGGTTGAATATTCGTTAAGAGTATATCGTCTCTGTTATTATGGATTTCAGTGATTGTTAGTGACATTGTTCTTTCTGGACGTTTTCTGGGATATTATCGGAATTGATATCATTCTATATGGGTGGTAATTTACTGATATTCTGTGTAACTACAGACATTGAAATTTTGCTATAGCGGTTTCTTATGATTTCATGTGATTATTTGTAAGAAATATTTATTTGACAGAGTTGGTTATGTTTATTATGATCATAATTTCTGGCTTGAAAGGTGAGAGTATAGTGGTACCGTTATCAGAGCTATAGAAGTTGTAATTCTACATTGGTTGCTGTTTAAACCATATTTGATTCTCTTCTGTGTTCAAATGTTTCATTAACAATCGGGATAATATCTATTATAGGGTGGAGACAGTTTTATTATAAACTTTTTCCTAGTTATTGTGAAAGGTTCGACATCATTAAAAGTGAAAATGATAGAAGATCAAGATTAAATCAGTATAGTGATATTTCGGAGGTTATCTTTTTAATAAGAAGAAAGATGTGATTTGAGGGATAGTCTAAAAGAAGAATCTGAATTCATGAAGAGTTGGTACAAAAATTGTATCTATCGGAGAAATTTTATGAGAAAAGTTAAAGTTAGTTCGATTGTTGAAGCTTCTTTTTGCACGAAGGTATTATCAACCGAAATGTTAGTTCTGGTTTAGTTTGAGTTGAATAATGAGTTTATGATCTTCAACCATATGTTAATGAACAGTTTGAATTGTGATAGAACGATACCCTACTTTATTCGTTGGTAAGATTTTTGGGGACAAAAATTCCTAAGGGGGGGAGAGTTGTGACAGTCCTAATTTGACCCTAGTCGGGAATGGTTTTGGGACCACAAAAATCGAGTCACAAAAATAATTAAATGTTATATTCTATGCCTATTATAAGTGAAAGTGTATGTGTGAAAGTTTCATGCTTTGATTTTTGTCATTTAAATGTGAAATTAATTAAAAAGGACTTATGTGAAAAATATTGAAAAGGTGGTAGGTTGAAGTGTAGTGGTCAAATATTGCATGGCTTAAAATATGGGGATTTGCATGTCAAATTCCCCATTTTTATGTAAGTGGACGGCCATGATGATGGTTGAATAGCCATATATGCATTATATATTATATTATAATAGTTAATGGTTTAAATTTTAAAATAAAAAAAGGGGAAGCCATACATCCTTGCCTTGTGCTTGCCAAATGTTGAGAAAGAAAGAAGAAATATAATTATTAAATGATATTTGGCCACTATATAGGTAAGTGGTCGGTAATGGACCACCATTAAAAAGGTTTTGATATTAAATTACAAAGATTAATTTAGTAATTGGCTTATTAAAATGAAATATAATAGAAAATGGTGATAAAAACAAAGTTACACCCATCCTTTCTTGCATTTTTGCCGAAAACCATAAAGAAAAGAAAAAGGAAATGAAGCTAAGGCATTTGGCTATGGTGAATGTATAGATTAAGGTATGTTTGTAATGCCCCTTACCCGTACCCGAGGCCGGGATAAGGTACGAGGTGTTACCGGACAAACATACAAACATTAAACTAAAATACGGGCCATAAAATTTAATTCATATTTCAAAACGTTCATTTACTTACACATAGTCCCTTATTTGAGTCTACGGAGCCCAAAACATACTTTAGAAAGGGTTCTGGACTAAACCGAGAACTTACAAAAATCTTTGAAATTTCATGCTTTAAGGCTCCACATGCCCGTGTCCCAAAGTCGTGTTCCATACACAGCTGAGACACATGGTCGTGTCTCTGCCTGTGTGGAATATACCTAGGCTATTTTCCAAGCTTTGGTCAACCTTGATCTCTTACACACTTATACAAAATCAAAAGCATATAACATGGTATTCATTTAATGATTAAACATTCTCAATTTAAACCACAAACATAGCATTTGTATGTCATCATACATGTGTCTCTCATACTCATTTTACCTTGTCTATTATAGTACCACTTATACATTTATACCAAGATTATCATCTTACCAAATATCTTCAGCTTAATCATCAAGCATTCATATTTAAAGCTAGATTATATCTTTATAAAATACCACAATTCAGATGCGCAGAATAACATGTTTGCCTGAAACATTTCAATTCAACTCCATACCCAACAAGCATTACATTGAAACTAGTCATATATATATACATGTCATGATACATATCATTCTCTTTATGTTTTCTTATAAACACATATCATTTATTTCATTATATCAATATTTCATATACCATAGTTTCTATGTATTCCACATATATTTATTTTCCTCCTCCTCCTCTCCATTCCATATCCTTAATGTATATAACATTCTTGTAAGCACGATTTCATAATTTACTAATAAATGCTCACATCAAACTGTCCACACGAGTCATAGTCACTTGCTTATTTATAATTCAAGCTACAGAGCTCCAAATTAAGATCCGTAAATTTCCCCTAAAACTAGACTCAAATATATTTAAATCATAAAATTTTCATAATTTTTGGTTTATCCAATTAATACAGTTTATTCATTAAAATTTCACCTGTTTCACTTTTTGACAATTCTGACCTCTCTTCACTAAAAATTAATTATCTCATAGTACAGAACTCGGATAATGTTCTTGTTGATTTATATTGAAAATATACTCATTAGGGATTTTAAAAATATAATTTTGAGCCTCTAATTATTTTTCTCAAGTTTTTTGTGATTTTCCAAAGTCTGAACAGGGGATCACGTAATCATTCTGAACCAGTCTCACAAAAACATAAATATCCCAAAATATAGAACTCCTTTTCTTTCTCTGTTTCCTTTATATGAAAATATACTCATTAAGCTTTAATTTTATATCTCATTCAGTCTCTGATTCAATTTCTACTATTTTTGGTGATTTTTAAAATTCACATCACTGCTACTGTCCAAAACAGTTTTATTGCTAATTCACTCTTTCACACTTTCTTTGTATTAACCTCATTTTAACATACATATCACAAATCATTTTTACCACATTTCATACATCACAAGTATAGGCCCATGATCACAAGGTCACCATAAAATCATCCTCATGTATAACTTACTTATTTATAACCTTACCACATCCCGGCCACTTAATGAACACATCATTCACATAACCAAGTTTCTACACTTATTCATCACAAAACTCACAAAGCAATGCATAGTGAGTCTCCCGTTGAACACTTCGGATCAATCCTCGATACTTGGTGGTTTCAGCACATAGCTCCACCCATCATATAGTTCGGCTCTCTTGTACACATGGTGAACACTTAATACCACCCATGTGACCTAGCCAGTTTATCTCGTAGCTCTCTTGTCTACATGCTGTCCTTCACTTGGAACCACGCATGCGACCTAGCTACATATATCTCGTAGCTCTCTTGTCTACATGGTGTACACATAGTATCACCCATGCGACCTAGCTACATCATAATGTCTCGTAGCTCTCTTGTACACATGATGTGCACTCAGCACCATACATGCGACCTAGCTACATACCATCTGTATCATCCAATCTTTCCGAAGGTTCAACTGAGATTTCTCTCTCTTTTCCAACAATTTCACCAATCAAGTAATTATCCACAAACATATTTCCAATATTATTATAAAATATCATAATACAAGAAATATTGATGTATTACTTACATATAAAGTTACATCTCATTTAATATCAAGGCAATAACATTAAATTACACATTGCCTTATTAAAAATCATATGAACTTACAATTTCCCATAATATCCATAATCATAGAAATCGCATTTATGTATGATAATTCAATGCACTTCATGTACCATAGACATATTTTTAAATCAATTCATAAACTTGGCACCATAATCACTTAATTTAACATAATTCAATTAATTCACTAAATTTAACTTTCAAATATAAATTACAGCATTATTGCTGTATTATTATCATACCAACTTACATACTTTCAACACCTCAGAAATCATAGTAAATATATCAATTTTACATTGAAACACGGATAAATTAATGCTTATTATACATATGAACTTACCTCGATACTAAAACGGTCATTTTACCAACTTTCCCAATTTTCGATTTTTCTCTCATTTTGGGTTCAAATCACGTTTTCCGGGATTATTGAGCTTGGAAAGCTTGAAAACCATAGCCATGGAGTCTCCCTTGGTATACACGTCCACGATGAAGAAGATGAGCAAAATTGGCTTTTAATTTTGTATTTTAATTTATTTTACCCCTAAATGACCAAAATGCCCTTACTACTAAACTTTCCAAAAATTCCATCCATGTCCAATTTTTGTCCATAACTTAGAAATTGGTAAAATTGCTATTTAAGACCTACTAATTAATATTTCAAAGCAATTTCATACTAGAAACTTCTAGAATGCAAGTTTTGCAACTTATTCAATTTAGTCCCTAACTTCAAATTAAGCACTTTATGCATAGAATTTCTTCACGAAATTTTCACACAATCATGAAATCATATCATAGACCTCAAAATAATCATAAAATAATTATTTATATCTCGGATTTTGTGGTCCCGAAACCTCTGTTCCAACTAGACCCAATTTTGGGCTATTACAATGTTTAATGCTCTTTCATTGAAAATCCTTGTATATTTGGAGTGGTCATCAAGTATAGAAGTCAGCTCATGGAAAATTTTTTGTAAATGGATGAAGATGACATTTGGTCATGGATGTTTATATTTCTTTGACGTTGGTTTTGATGTTTTGTGTATTGAGGGTTGATAATAGATGGAAGTTGAATGGTTGTTGTATGTAGATAGATGCATGCTAATAATGTTTTTATTTTCTACTTAATATGTTATTGATTATGAGTTAACATGAATATTTAGTTGAACATATACCTTGAATTATGTTCAAAATTTTTAATTGATTAGTTGTACTCTTCTTTTTGCTTTTAAATATTCGAAATATTGAAGGTGAAAGGCTGGAAAATTTCAAGTTGAAATTGTAACACCCCGAACCCGAGACCGTCGCCGGAGTCGAACACGAGGTGTTAACAGACTTCAAACCACTTATAAAAAAAAATTTCCCAGACAAGCTGCCAATCTGCGTACTAGTCGATTTAAAAATCATATCTGGGGTTCTGAAACTCGAAATCCAGTTCTGTAAATTTTCCCTGGAACTAGACTCATATGCCCATCTACATATTTTTTTCTAGAATTTTTTGTCTGGCCAATTAGTACAGTTTATTAGTCAAATTCTCCCATGTTACAGGGATCGACTACACTGACCTTTGCGCATTACGACTTGGATATCTCCCTGTACAGGGCTTCAATACTGATGTCGTTTGTTTCTATAGAAACTAGACTCAATGGGGAATCTATGCACATATGGCATGACTTCTAATTATCTCTGGTTAATTTATAATAAATTTCCAAATTCGGACTAGGGAATCCAGAAATCGCTCTGGCCCTGTTTCACAAGAGTTTAATTATCTCCTAACATACAGCTCATATGGTCATTTCATTTCTTCTATATGAAAATAGACTCATCGAGCTTCGATTACATAATTTATTCATTAATTAATTCCACTCCTACTATTTTTAGTGATTTTTCAATCTCACATCACTGCTGCTGCCAGCATCTATTACTAAAGCAACTATGCCTATTTCGTGATTTCTCCTTGATCTAACTAGTAATTCATCATACATATCACAAATTATGATCATGACTAGCCATGCCAAAGGCTAATCATTGTCAAACATCTCCCTACTACACTATTGCCATATCATGAATTTTAACACCAAAAATAATCAACCATGACATATGGCATAAAAATCGAATTACCAAGACTTACGACCTAACATTATAGAACCAAATCCAACCGAACATTTATGCCATTTTCGCATGGCTAAAAGTTTACATACCAAATTTCAACAAAACATATTAGCCTATACATGCTGAAATGTTCTCCTAGACCGACTAAAAAGAAGATACCAAAAGTTGCTAGCCGGTGTGATGACTTCGATGACGGTCCCAAGCACGCAAAAAGACGAGTCCAAGAAACCTAAAGTAGGCGACAAGCAAACACCGAGTGAGTATATAACTCAGTAAGTCATAAGCATTACATAATCATCCATTAATAAATTATCACATGAGAAAACAAGTGAAAAGGGGGTTAATTCTCTCCACCCATACCAACTATGCCATGGTTCCTTAGACCTTTCGGCTCAATATCATACAAAGTACTACATCAATTTTTCATATGCTACTCAACATGGTATTTGAGGCATTTTCCATGGGTGCTTTCATTCTCGTTACATTCATGCAACTAAATAACATTCCCTCTATTCCACGATGAATCTCATGTACGTCACTTCAAGTATAATTATCACATAGGTTCAAAACTTATCAAGCAAGAATTCCAAATATAAACATAACGTCTATTAGCCACGAACTCAAGACACTTACTCGTCCGCTGTCCGTGACCAACTCAATAAGGTTGCACACTTAGTGTCAATAGTGCTTCAAAAACATATAGTAAGTCCGCACACTTACTGTTATATAATCAAACTCGCACACTTAGTGCTTACATAATCAAACTCGCACACTTAGTGCTTACATAATCAAACTCGCACACTTAGTGCTATATAATCAAACTTGCACACTTAGTGCTATGCAATTTAAACCCGCACACTTAGTGCCAATCTCATGATCATAATTGTTTATACCCGCACACTTAGTGTCGAAATCTACATTTCAATACACCTCACCTCTTTTCTTTTTCATTCAATACTTTCATCACCCCATGCATACGTGTATATATATATTTATCATTTCATTCGACATAATTACATAGACATTATGACTATTTAAATCAATACCAAATATATGCTTAATGACTTACCTTGTGTTGGGTAAGACGGTTCCAACTCGGCTACTCGATGATCTTTTCTTTGCCTTTGCTTGATTCTCCTCCTTTAACTCCTTGAGCTTAATCTAGAGGACCACCTTGGCCGAATCTTCCTTCTTCCTCTTCCTCTAGTTACGGCAATTGCAAAAGAAATAAAACATGAACACTCCTTCTTCCATCCTCATTTTGTTCATCTTTTCCTTTTTAATTCCTTTCTTTTATTTATTTTAATTGTTAACTAATAAATAATTGCATTGAAATTCAACCTAAGGGATGGGCATCATGGCATGGCCGGCCACTACTTGGGTTTTTTTGGCAATTTGACATGCAAACCCAAGATCCCTCAATTTGTTATTATTTGGTCCTTACACATTCCCCTATCATATTTTCTTAAGTTCTCAACTAAGTCAATCACACGAAATTCACATTCATAAGTCTAAATTAAATCATCAAATTTTCACACATGCACTAATACACAGAGGACATGCAACTAAATTTTAAATAAACTCTTGGGACTCGGTCTTATGGCCCCAAAACTACATTCCAACTAGGGTCTAATTTAGACTGTCATAGAAATGTTGTCCAAATGCTGGAAATTTAGCATGCATATTCTTTTATTTAAATGCTTTGACCGAATGTTGGAAGTTAACTTGCATGCTGTCTGGTTGCTGTATGAGGGAGTTAAAATTGAACTTAAGATAGTTTATTACTAATTAATTTGCTGTTGTAATGCTGTAAATTATTGGCTGTCCAAATTAGGACAAATTTATGGTACTTAGCTAATTAATATGCTGCTGTAATACTTAAATTATTGGCTGTCCAAATTAGGACAAAATCATGGTGTTATGTGCTAGCATGATATGTATGTGTGATTTAAGTGAAAAATGTTTAGATGATTTATAGTAATTGGCTAATGTGTTTTTGTGGATATAGATGCCGAATGTGGACTCAAGAAATTAATTGGAAAATTTGTTGTTTGTTTAGGTGATAGAAAGTATGAAATGGTCTTATGTGATACGTGTATATAAGTAGATGGAAGTGAAGCATCCTATATTTTTGTGTATGGGATTAATTGCACTTTGATTTTAATGTGCATGATTATTACTATGTTCAAAATGTGTGAAAGCCGAATATGCTCATGATACAATGCTTGATTAGTTGATTAACAATAAGTTAAATTTGTGTAATTCAAGCTCAAGAGCATAAGGAGCCAATTTTGGATAAAGGAAAGCGAAACTAATCGATTAGTCAATCCGTAGTTATTCGATAAAATCCAAGGTAAGTTTTGAGTAGTCACCTTTAGTATATAATTGATGATGCCTTGATATGTGTATATTAGATGAATTGTGACCTTTTGGTTCTATTTGAATTAAGTTGTGTGATAAATAATTTATGTATATGACTTATAGTTGAATGGTCACTATGGGTTAAGCTTGAATGATGAAATGGATATGTGATATTTATGTATAACTTTTGAACCGAAATGTAAATGACGGTGTTCATATGGAGATTATATCCAAATGTAGCAAATGACTACTGATGTGATATGTTGAATGAGATGTGTTAATATATGATTAAATATGCATGATATTTGATGTATATCCGGACTTAAGGTCCGCAGGCTTCGTGCTAGAATTGTATCCGGACTTAAGGTCCGCAAGCTTCGTGCCGGAATTGTATCCGGACTTAAGGTCCGCAAGCTTCGTGTTGGAATTGTATCCGGACTTAAGGTCCGCAAGCTTCATGCTGGAATTATATCCGGGCTTAAAGACCCGCAGGCTATATGCTGGAATTATATCCGGGCTTAAAGACCCGCAGGCTTTGTGCTGGAATTGTATCCGGACTTAAAGTCCGCAGGCTTCGTGCTGGAATTGTATCCGGGCTTAAAGAAGCACAGGCTTCGTGCTAGAATTGTATCTGCGCTTAAAGACCCGCAGGCTTCATGCTGGAATTGTATCCGGACTTAAGATCCGTAGCCTTCGTGCTGGTACTATATTCGGACTTAAGGTCCGCAGGCTTCGTACTGGTACTATATCCAAGCTTAAATTCCCGTAGGCTTTGTGTTGGTGATTGAATTCGGGGTTTAAACCTAGCAAGCTTAACGCCGATGATTCGAATAAGATTATAAATTTGAAGGTTCGAGGTAAACTACTACTAATTCTGTATGTTACATTATGAGGGCCAGGTATGTATTATGTACTCGTATGCGATTTTGATTTGGATTGAATTAAAAGTGTATAAAGTGATGCATATGTGAATAAGTGTTACAGCTATAAATGTGATCGTGATACATTCGGTAAATCTGTGAAGTTATGTGGAAGTATATGATTGTTATATGTGATTATGATAATGGAAAATTAAATGTGGATATGATATTGTATTTTGTTCATTTTGACTAAATTAAAGTTGATAGTGAAGCATTTTCAATGCCTATGTTATATAAGTTCAATCTTGAATGACATGATATACATGTTTAAATAATATGAAAGCAAAGAATGTGTGAAAGAGTAGATTGTAATAAATCTGCTTGGGACAGCAGCAGCAACATGATTTTTGGAAAATCACCATAAATAGTGGGAGTTGAGTTAGAAGTTGAATAAATTATTAATGAAAGCTTAATGAGTCTTGTTTCTTATAAAAGAAACTGTGTAAGCAAAAGAATTGCCGATAATGAGATATTTGAAGTGGCGTGGGACCGAGTCAAAATGACTTCAAGGTCCCCCGTTCTGTTTTTATAAATTCATTGTAAATTTTACAATGATGGTTATAAAATAAAATTTACATGCTTAGACTCCTTAATGAGTCTAGTTTCAAATGCAATAAATGATAACATGTTTTGAATTCTGTACAATGAGAAATCTGATTCCAAGTGAAGAATGGTCAGAATAGTAAAACAGTTAAACAGGAGAAACTTTAAGAAAAATCTGGTATTGATTGGCCAATCCAAAAATTCTGAAACTTTTATGGATAGAAGATATATGAGTCTATTTTCAGGGAAAATTAATGGCAATTGATTTTGAGTTTTGTAGCTCCAGTTATAAATAATTTAGTGACTGTTTCTTAGGAAGACAGCTTGTCATGAAATTGAGTATATGTTGTAAACATTGATTAAACATGTATATGAGCTGCTAATTGTTTTCTTAAGAACTTACTAAGCGTAAAGCTTACCCCTTTCTTTCCCATGTTCTCTAGGATTGCCAAGTTTGCTCGGGTTGGAGTTCGCCGGAGATATTATCACACTGTCGAGCTAACGCTATTGGTGTAGTGAATTCAAGTACTTTGGGTCTATGGCATGTATAGGTGTGTAAATATTAGAGTATGTGATATGGCTTTAACCGTATGTGTTGGCCTATTTTGATTATGGGGTTGTAAATCCATTTTAATTATGCATGTATGTGCTATGGTATTTCGTGATGAGTTTATAATGATTAAAGCATGAATTTTCCAAGTTTTTCTTAATTTCTCGGTTTAGTCCCGAACCACCTCGGATGTATGTTTTGGGCCTCGTAAGCCCGCATAAGGGACATAGTGCAAAAAAAAAAGAAAAGAAAAGTTTTTAATTGTTTGAGATTTCTTGGCCCTGTTTAGTATAGAAGCGTTAGTAAAAGTCAGATAGCACCTTGAACCCCGTCCCGGCTTCTGATGCGGGTGAGGGGTGTTACATTTAGTGGTATCAAAGCTATGGTTTAGTCGGTTCTCAGACTAACATAGCAAGTATAAGAGTCTAGCTATATATGCCGTAAGTAAAGCGTGATAGTGTGATATCTCTCGGCTCTTATAAATTGTTTGCTCAGGTAATGATGTGTTCCAACCGAGCTATTATTAACTGATCTGAAAATGCTGTTGAACTGATTGTAATATATTTGTGATATGACGGAATTGAAAGGTATGAAAAGAAGTTTAAGATATGTGTGCATCAGTGTAAAGATATGTATGAGATTGTATAAAGTAAATCGTAATGAAAGATCAAATTGGGTGGAACGCAGGGAATGAGTACGATCGTTCACTAATGAATTGACGGAAAAGACCATGGTTGGACCATGGAAAACATGAGACAGATGAGCTAGTGTAAGACCCGTCTGGGACGTGACATCGGCTCGACTTGTGCTAAGCGTAAGACCTATCTGGGATAGGCATCGGCATGACAATAGCAGAGCTAGTATAAGACCATAGTTGGACTATGGCATCAAGTAGACGATGTACTCAAAACCATAAGACGTTCTCCAATTTGATAAATAGTGACAAGTGATCAAGATTAGACGTGGAAACTTGATAAGAAGTTTTTGGTAATTTGGGTAAAAGAAACGAGAGTTTGAATTGTGATAAATTCACTTATGTTTTACTGACATTCATATGAAATAAAGTTGCATGTATTACTGAGATGTTTGAAAATGTGTTCATAATAAGTTGGATATTTGAAATGTTTGAATCAATGTGCGTAATGCTATGTTGTTGTTGAATGTGCACTGGCTTGAAAGTCAAAAGTTTAAAGGCTTTACAATTTTCGCCCCTTACCAGAATAGAGTTATACGATGAGATTCTCGAGAGATACATTGCATGAGTTTGCAAAAGTGAAATTAAAGAGTACAATAGTGTAATAGTATGGGATTAGTGAAAACAGAATTAGACGGTTGAGTCATGATTGAATTATATTGATGATTGAGTGCAGTAGTTATACTCGGGCAGTTACTATGACTTCTTTGGGGCATACTATGTGTATGTTTATCTTCAGAAGTATATGTGACGGTTTAATTTCAGAAGGAATATTTTCCATAAGAGATCATTAGTTCAGCATGCTAATAAAAGAAAGCATCGTTGGTTTGTTTGGGTTATGATCGACATTGCTATGTCATTCTTTCGTATTTATTCCTATATGTGAATATGAAAATCCAATATATACATATATATATACATATATATATGTGATGCTAATACTCCGTTTCTACTGATTATTGTTCGGTTGAATATTCGTTAAGAGTATATCGTCTCTGTTATTATGGATTTCAGTAATTGTAAGTGACATTGTTCTTTCTGGACGTTTTCTGGGATATTATCGGAATTGATATCATTCTATATGGGTGGTAATTTACTGATATTCTGTGTAACTACAGACATTGAAATTTTGCTATAACGGTTTCTTATGATTTCATGTGATTATCTATAAGAAATATTTATTTGACAGAGTTGATTATGTTTATTATGATCATAATTTCTGGCTTGAAAGGTGAGAGTATAGTGGTACCGTTATCAGAGCTATAGAAGTTGTAATCCTGCATTGGTTGCTGTTTAAACCATATTTGATTCTCTTCTGTGTTCAAATGTTTAATTAACAATCGGGATAATATCTATTATAGGGTGGAGACAGTTTTATTATAAACTTTTTCCTAGTTATTGTGAAAGGTTCGACATCATTAAAAGTGAAAATGATAGAAGATCAAGATTAAATCAGTATAGTAATATTTCGGAGGTTATCTTTTTAATAAGAAGAAAGATGTGATTTGAGGGATAGTCTAAAAGAAGAATCTGAATTCATGAAGAGTTGGTACAAAAATTGTATCTATCGGAGAAAATTTATGAGAAAAGTTAAAGTTAGTTCGATTGTTGAAGCTTCTTTTTGCACGAAGGTATTATCAACCGAAATGTTAGTTCTGGTTTAGTTTGAGTTGAATAATGAGTTTATGATCTTCAACCATATGTTAATGAACAATTTGAATTGTGAAAGAACGATACCCTAATTTATTCGTTGGTAGGATTTTTGGGGACAAAAATTCCTAAGGGGGGAGAGTTGTGACAGCCCTAATTTGACCCTAGTCGGGAATGGTTTTGGGACCACAAAAATCGAGTCACAAAAATAATTAAATGTTATATTCTATGCCTATTATAAGTGAAAGTGTATGTGTGAAAGTTTCATGCTTTGATTTTTGTCATTTAAATGTGAAATTAATTAAAAAGGACTTATGTGAAAAATATTGAAAAGGTGGTAGGTTGAAGTGTAGTGGTCAAATATTGCATGGCTTAAAATATGGGGATTTGCATGTCAATTTCCCCATTTTTATGTAAGTGGCCGGCCATGATGATGGTTGAATAGCCATATATGCATTATATATTATATTATAATAGTTAATGGTTTAAATTTTAAAATAAAAAAAAGGGGAAGCCATACATCCTTGCCTTGTGCTTGCCAAATGTTGAGAAAGAAACAAGAAATATAATTATTAAATGATATTTGGCCACTCTATAGGTAAGTGGACTGTAATGGGCCACCATTAAAAAGGTTTTGATATTACAAAGATTAATTTAGTAATTGGCTTATTAAAATGAAATATAATAGAAAATGGTGATAAAAACAAAGTTACACCCATCCTTTCTTGCATTTTTGCCGAAAACCATAAAGAAAAGAAAATGGAAATGAAGCTAAGGCATTCGGCTATGGTGAATGTATAGATTAAGGTATGTTTAATGCTCTTTCATTGAAAATCCTTGTATATTTGGAGTGGTTATCAAGTATAGAAGTCAGATCATTTCAAAATTTTTGTAAAAGGATGAAGATGACATTTGGTCATGGATGTTTATATTTCTTTGATGTTGGTTTTGATGTTTTGTGTATTGATGGTTGATAATAGATGGAAGTTGAATGGTTGTTGTATGTAGATAGCATGCATGCTAATAATGTTTTTATTTTCTACTTAATATCTTATTGATTATGAGTTAACATGAATATTTAGTTGAACATATACCTTGAATTATGTTTAAAAATTTTAATTGATTAGTTGTACTCTTCTTTTTGCTTTTGAATATTCGAAATATTGAAGGTGAAAGGCTGGAAAATTTCAAGTTGAAATGTAGTCCAAATGCTGGAAATTTAGCATGCATATTCTTTTATTTAAATGCTTTGACCGAATGTTGGAAGTTAACTTGCATGCTATCTGGTTGCTGCATGAGGGAGTTAAAATTGAACTTAAGATAGTTTATTACTAATTAATTTGCTGCTGTAATGCTGTAAATTATTGGCTGTCCAAATTAGGACAAATTTATGGTACTTAGCTAATTAATATGCTGCTGTAATACTTAAATTATTGGCTGTCCAAATTAGGACAAAATCATGGTGTTATGTGCTAGCATGATATGTATGTGTGATTTAAGTGAAAAATGTTTAGATGATTTATAGTAATTGGCTAATGTGTTTTTGTGGATATAGATGCCGAATGTGGACTCAAGAAATTAATTGGAAAATTTGTTGTTTGTTTAGGTGATAGAAATTATGAAATGGTCTTATGTGATACGTGTATATAAGTAGATGGAAGTGAAGTGTCCTATATTTTTGTGTATGGGATTAATTGCACTTTGATTTTAATGTGCATGATTATTACTATGTTTAAAATGTGTGAAAGCCGAATATGCTCATGATACAATGCTTTATTAGTTGATTAACAATAAGTTAAATTTGTGTAATTCAAGCTCGAGAGCATAATGAGCCAATTTTGGATAAAGGGAAAGCGAAACTAATCGATTAGTCAATCCGTAGTTATTCGATAAAATCCAAGGTAAGTTTTGAGTAGTCACCTTTAGTATATAATTGATGATGCCTTGATATGTGTATATTAGATGAATTGTGACCTTTTGGTTCTACTTGAATTAAGTTGTGTGATAAATAATTTATGTATATGACTTATAGTTGAATGGTCACTGTGGGTTAAGCTTGAATGATGTAATGGATATGTGATATTTATGTATGACTTTTGAACCGAAATGTAAATGACGGTGTTCATATAGAGATTATATCCGAATGTAGCAAATGACTACTGATGTGATATGTTGAATGAGATGTGTTAATATATGATTAAATATGCATGATATTTGATGTATATCCAGACTTAAGGTCCGCAGACTTCGTGCTAGAATTGTATTCGGACTTAAGGTCCGCAAGCTTCGTGCTGGAATTATATCCGGACTTAAGGTCTGCAGGCTATATGCTGGAATTATATCCGGGCTTAAAGACCCACAGGCTATATGCTTGAATTGTATCCGGACTTAAGGTCCGCAGGCTTCGTGCTGGAATTGTATCCGGACTTAAGGTCTGCATGCTTCGTGCTGGAATTGTATCCGGGCTTAAAGACCCACAGGCTTCATGCTGGAATTGTATCTGGGCTTAAAGATCTGCAGGCTTCGTGCTGGAATTATATCCGGACTTAAGATCCGTAGGCTTCGTGCTGGTACTATATTCGGACTTAAGGTCTGCAGGCTTTGTACTGGTACTATATCTGAGCTTAAAGTCCCGTAGGCTTTGTGTTGGTGATTGAATTCGGGGTTTAAACCTAGCAGGCTTAACGCTGATGATTCGAATAAGATTATAAATTTGAATGTTCGAGGTAAACTACTACTGATTATGTATGTTACATTATGAGGGCCAGATACGTATTATGTACTCGTATGCGATTTTGATTTGGATTTAATTATAAGTGTATAAAGTGATGCATATGTGAATAAGTGTTACAACTATAAATGTGATCGTGATACATTCGGTAAATCTGTGAAGTTATGTGGAAGTATATGATTGTTATATGTGATTATGATAATGGAAAATTAAATGTGGATATGAAATTGTATTTTGTTCATTTTGATTGAATTAAAGTTGATAGTGAAGCATTTTAAATGCCTATGTTATATAAGTTCAATCTTGAATGACATGATATACATATTTAAATAATATGAAAGCAAAGAATGTGTGAAAGAGGAGATTGTAATAAATCTGCTTGGGACAGCAGTAGTAACATGATTTTTGGAAAATCACCATAAATAGTGGGAGTTGAGTTAGAGGCTGAATAAATTATTAATGCAAGCTTAATGAGTCTTGTTTCTTATAAAAGAAACTGTGTAAGCAAAAGAATTGCCGATAATGAGATATTTGAAGTGGCGTGGGACCGAGTCAAATTGACTTCGAGGTCCCCTGTTCTGTTTTTATAAAATCATTGTAAATTTTACAATGATGGTTATAAAATAAAATTTATATGCTTAGACTTCTTAATGAGTATAGGTTCAAATGAAATAAACGAGAACATGTTTTGAATTCTGTACAATGAGAAATCTGATTCAAAGTGAAGAATGGTCTAAATAGTAAAATAGTGAAACATGAGAAATTTTAAGAAAAATATGGTATTGATTGGCCAATCTAAAAATTCTGAAAATTTTATAGATAGAAGATATATGAGTCTATTTTCAAGGAAAATTAACGGCAATTGATTTGGAGTTTTGTAGTTCCAGTTATAAATAATTTAGTGACTATTGCTTAGGAAGACAGCTTGTCATGAAATTGAGTATATGTTGTAAAAATTGATTAAACATGTAAATGAGCTGCTAATTCTTTTCTTAAGAACTTACTAAGTGTAAAGCTTACCCCCCTTCTTTCCCATGTTCTCTAGTATTGCCAAGTTTGCTCGGGTTGGAGTTCACCGGAGATATTATCACGCTGTCGAGCTAACGTTATTGGTGTAGTGAATTCAAGTACTTTGGGTCTATGGCATGTATAGGTGTGTAAATATTAGAGTATGTGATATGGCTTTAACCATATGTGTTGGCCTATTTTGATTATGGGGTTGTAAATCCATTTTAATTATGCATGTATGTGCTATGGTATTTAATGATGAGTTTATAATGATTAAGACATGAATTTTCCAAGTTTTTCTTAAGTTCTCGGTTTAGTCCCGAACCACCCCGGATGTATGTTTTGGGCCTCGTAAGCCCGCATAAGGGACATATTGCAAAAAAAAAAGAAAAGAAAAGTTTTTAATTGTTTGAGATTTCTTGGCCCTGTTTAGTATAGAAGCGTTAGTAAAAGTCAGATAGCACCTCAAACCCCGTCCCGGCTTCTGATGCGAGCGAGGGGTGTTACACTACCTTTGGTTAAGATGATTAAAATTTGTTTTATATGTGTTAGTAATGATTTAAAATGAGTTAATAAGTATATTTGAATAAATGTGATATGAGTTGTTGAACATATTTGATTATTGGTTCGGCATTTATATTTATATTTATGTGAATTTTGGTTGAATATAATGCTAATGGTTGTATTTATATATATTTGGTCTTGGTTTGAGCTTATATTGAAAGTGTATCTAAGGTATATGATGTTTGTGAAGTTTGTTTTTGTGTCTCGGCCATATGATATATAATGGTTTATAATAATGATATGTACAGTTTATGACTTGTAAAGATAGTATTAGTTTAATTTGGTTGACAAGTATATTCGGTGAGATGTGAATTTAGGTAATGAAAATGTTGATTAATGATTTGGCTTTTGAACTTATATATCCAAGTATATGATGTATCGATTTGATATAAATATGATGTTGAATATATGAATTTGGTTTAAGTGTAGTAAACAGGGTTGTTCGATATGTTTTGGTTGAGGTTTATTATTGACTTATATTTTAATGTATGATACATATATATATGACTATTTGGTGAAGTTGATAATAGTATATGTATATGCTAACGGATAAAGTACCATGTGAATTATTTAAATTGTTTGGTTTCTACTAAGTATTCGAATACCATTGAAATGTTTTTAATATGATTTGTACATTATATTATGATTATTAAAATCATGCTTATTATTTTAATTGAACTTATGCTTTATATATATGAATATGGCTTGTATAAATGTGTGGTTGTTCGGAATTGTGTTTTTGTTCGGTAATGCCTCGTGACCCTATTATGGTGACGGATACAGGATAAGGGTGTTACACGTGTGACACTTAAATGTTTGAAAATTTTCTAAGTTTCTTACAATTTGTAAATGTTATCAGTTTAGTCCCGAACCTTTTTAAAACATGTTTTAAGGTCTCGTAGACTATAAAAGGGACAATGTGTTTATGAATGAATGAGATATGATGATATATGTAAATAGTGCATGTAATTTGTTTGTGAATGATGTGATATGGTTGGTAATGCCTCGTAACCTTATTCCAGCAACGGATACGGGTTAGGGGTGTTATATTTTATTAGTATCAGAGCTACGGTTTAGTTGATTCTAGGACTAACGTAGTGTGCGAGAGTCTAGCTATACATGCCATATATATAAACTATGATAGATAGTGTGATGATTCCTGACATTTAGAAATGTGTTTTTCGTATAGCAAATGGATCCCGATCGAGCTATAGCTAATGATGTGGAAAGCAATGCTCCCACTCCCGCTCAACAGGCAGCACCGACTGATTCTACGCCTATTTCTAGTGGTTAGGGAGGGGAGGCTAAGCAAGCCTTCTTCCAAATAATGAGTGAGTGGTTCATGGAATTCGTTTAAACGAATCTGGCTGCTCAACAACCTCCACCCCCACCTGTTCCCCAACATGTCCCGATTGTACCACAAGTAATAGATCTGATTCATTTAAGTAAGCCACTGGTACGTGATATTCGTGACAGGTTTTAAAGATTCATAATTAATCGTTCTTGAAACTAACTATTATCACGATGAAGGCATGTGTACCTATCGAATAGTAGTATAGCTTTAGTAAGACCGAATTACCGAACCCAAAGGAACCAAGAGTACTAGTAATTACTTTCTTTTTATTATCTAACCTAAAAATTAAGGGATTTGTTTATCTAGACTAATTAACTAAACTAAAGGTGCACAGAGAGAAAATTAGAAAAAGCCTTTTGGGAAACTCGATTGACGAAGACAATACCCAGGGAAAAATCCACCTAGACTTCACTTGTTATTTGACTCTGGATCGGACGATTTATTCATTTGACTTGATCCGTAAAAATCCCTAAGTTATATTATTATCTCTTTCGAGACTAATAACGTCTAACCCTAGGTTGATTAATTGAAATCTCTTTCTAATTAACGCCCTAGTGTTTCATTAACTCGATCTATGAATCCCCTTATTAGGTTTCACCCTAATCCGGCAGAATCTTATCACCCTATCTCTAGGCATGCAATCGACTCCTCTTAATTATGAGAAATGTACTCTTAGGCAGGGTCTATTCCTCCTCTGAATAAGAGCATTAACTTGAATCAATATCCTGAAATATTAAAACGAGAATTAAGAACACATAATTAAGAACAAGTCAAATATTTATCATACAATTCATATAATAATAACAAGATCCATTCTTAGGTTTCATTCTCCTTAGCTATTTAGGGAGTTTAATTCATAATTATAAAAGAAAACATCTCAGAAGAATAATGAATACAAAATATAAAGAAAACCCAAAATCCCTGAATGGAAATTGAAGAGAGATCTTTAGTCTTGACAATGAATCCGGCTTCTAAAATGGATCAATCGACTTCCCTTGAGTAATTCCTTGCCTCCTACTCTGTGTATCCCTTCTAAGTGCCTCCTCAGGTGTTTCAATAGGCTTTAGAATGCCTAAGAGCCCTCACAAGTGGCCTTTTCCGAATAGGACTATACTTGGGCTCGGCAGGGACACGCCCGTGTGATACGCCCATGTGCGATTACTCCAGCCCGTGGTCAAGGCTGTTGAATAGGCACGGGGGTGTAGTCTACCCGTGTAAATCGTGCTTCGATCCTTCCAAATGGACACGGCCGTGTGTCACGCCCGTGTGAGGAAGTCCAAGCCGTGTTGATTTCCTACGTGGGTCCATTTTCTCCATTTTCGGCCCGTTTCTCGCTCTTTTTACTCTTCTATGCTCACCTAAGTATAAAACATGAAATTAAAGAATCAGGAGCATCGAATTCACCAAATATAAGGATAATTCATCCATAAATGTGCTAAGCATGGGATAAAAATATGTATAAATTACGGTTTATCAAATACGTCCACACTTAAGCGTTTGCTTGTCCTCAAGCAAAATCCTCAACTCACAATCAAAATAAATTCTTCTCAATTTATAATCCCTATCAATAATATCTCAAAATAATCCATAAGTAACCATACATTGAAAATTCAACTAAAAGTACATCAAAGTTTCAAACATTCCAAGTTGAGCATTTTATCATGAAAACATAGGTGTCCCCCCCATCTAAGTAATCACCTTGGATCAAAATATCATAGAGTTTAACATCCTCACTAAAGATTCACTCAAATCACTCAAGGTGTTTAAGGACATCAAATAAAGCACTCATTAGGCAATATGAAATGTTATTACCATAGCATAATCATACATAGTACGTGGAGCAGGATTCTGATTAGTAGCAATTGTAGGAGGTAGTGGATTTTCTTGATTTTCAGCCATCTTCTCGGTTGTGGTTGAAGTATCGTCCTCTTGCTCTTCCTCTGTGTATCGTAAGCTTTGCCTTATTTCTCTTCGATTTCTGCGAACTGTGTGATCGATCTCACTATCAAACAGTAATGGTCCCGACGGGTTTCTTCTAGTCATACACTATAAAAACCTGCCCGGAACAAATAAAAGAAAAATTAAAATGGAAAAATAGAAATTTAAACAAATAAGGTAAAATGGCTAAAGTAATAAAAATCGAGTGGTCCTAATATCTTAGTTTTGATGCAGGAAGGTAAAGTCATAGCTTATGCCTCGAGACAATTAAATCCACATGAAAAGAACTATTCGACACATGATTTGGAATTGGCGGCTATTGTGTTTGCTTTGAAAATTTGGTGCCACTATCTATTTGGGGAGAAATGTCATGTTTATTCTAATCATAAAAGTTTGAAATATCTGATGACTCAGAAAGATTTGAACTTGAGATAGAGAAGATGGCTAGAATTGCTAAAATATTACGAGTTTGTTATCGATTATCACCTGGGAAAAGTAAATGTTGTTGCTGATGCTTTGAGTCAGAAATCACTGTTTGCACTACATGCGATGAATACTTATTTGGTTCTGTCTAATGATGGTTAGGTTTTAGTTGAATTGAAAGCAAGATCATTATTTTTACAGCAGACTTGTGATGCCCAAAGAGTTGATAACGAGATAATAGCAGAACGAGCTCAGTGTGAATTGAATTCTGATTCAAAATTTAGAGTTGATGATAATGATTTTTTGAGATTCCGAGGTAGGATTTGTGTTCCAAGAAATCCAGAGTTGATACATATGATTCTGAAGCACATCAAAATTAACTATCAGTACATCCGGGTAGTACGAAAATGTATAATGATATGAAACAACATTACTGGTGGTCTGGAATGAAAAGAGGTATTTTGTGACTTTGTTTCGAAATGTTTGATCTGTCAGCAAATTAAAGTTGAACATCAAGTGCCATCCAGTTTATTGCATCCAATTATGATTCCCGAATGGAAATGGGATAGAGTGACGATGGATTTTGTTTTTGGCTTGTCCCTATCTCCGAGAAAGAAATATGCAATTTGGGTTGTGGTTGACCAATTGACGAAATCAGCTCATTTTATTCCGATATGATCTGACTACTCGCTTGATAAATTAGCTGAGTTATACATTTCCGATATTGTGAGATTGCACGGGGTGCCATTGTCTATTGTGTCAGATAGAGATCCGAGATTCACTTCGTGGTTTTGGAAGAAACTACAAGAGGCTTTGGGTAAGAAATTACACTTCAGTATTGCTTTTCACCCGCAGATAGATTGTTTAAACAATGGTTATATGTGATTAAATGAATAGAAATGTGATTGTGAAGTTGGAGTATGTGAAATGTGGATTGAATATATGAGGCACTAAGTGTGCGAAAAATGAAATAGCTACGGCTACCAAAAATGGCACTGAGTGTGCGAGTTTATAACAGCGTTGGCTAAATAAATGGCACTATGTGTGGGATACCGATATAAATTCGATTTAATATAATGGCACTAAGTGTGTGATAATATTATAATAGATTTGGCTAATTAATTGGCACTAAGTGTGCGGGTTCATCAAACATTTAAGGATGATCGAATGAATTAGTGCATGGAGCATTGAAGTGATAAATGTGATAGATAAGAACGTGATGATACAAGTATGTATGGAACCTATGTGGTTGATGATATTAAGTATGAAGTAGATGAAAAATTATATAAATGAATGATGAAATGAGTTGGATTGAATAGCATTATGAATGCTTATTATAAGCTTAAAGATGTGGTATGAAAGTAAGATATAGCCTTGAATAAGAATGAGTAATGTGATAAGCTATATTAAGTTTTAGTTAATTGATTGAATTATATTTAATTGATGAGTTAAATGTGTTATATCATGAACTTACTAAGCTTTAAAGCTTACTATGTGAAATGTTCTTTGTTTTACAGTGTTATAAAGCTAGCTCAGATCTGGAATTTGTTAGTGACTTAATCGCACTATCGGACATCTATTTTGGTACCATTTTGAGAGTTGTATATATAGTATATGGCATGTATAGGCTAGTGTCATCTTGGTATGTTTTGTGTTGTGAATATTAGCCATGAAATTTGGCTTGTTAATGTTGTTATATATATGGCCTATGAGTTGGGCTAAATGATGTGTTGGATAAGTAAGATATGTGATGTTTATAATACTTATGTGATGGTTTATTATGGGATATTGAAGTAGTGAATTTATGCATTTGGAACTTTGGTAAGTTGTGATGATGTTGGCATATTGAATTTGTTGATGTTATATAGCTTGATATGTGATTGAATTGACATGTTTTGGTTGCCTTTAAATGTATGGAAATGATGCAAAAATGTTGTGGTTTTGGTGTGCTTGAGTTAGGTGGGAAATGTCGCTTAAACCAAGCCTAATTTCACCCCATACGGTTGAGCACATGGGTGTGTGCCTCGACCGTGTGTTTGCTGTAACTTAGTTATATAGGTCAGTTTCGAGCACGGGCTAGACATACAGGCGTGTGGTCAGTCATGTGGCCAAGTCAGTAACCTCCCTAATTTTCACACAGCCTGGCACACGGGCGTGTCTTTTGGCTGTGTGGTGAAGTTAGTATGTATGCCCTATTTTGACCCGGCCTAGACACTCGGGTGTGTCTAATACCGTGTGAGGCACACAGCCTGTTCAAACGGGCGTGTGACCCTTAAATGTTTGAACATTTTTTAAGTTTCTTAAAATTTTTAAATGTTATCAGTTTAGTCCCAAACCTTTTTAAAACATGTTTTAAGGTCTCGTAGACTATAAAAGGGACAATGTGTTTGTGAATGAATGAGATATGATGATATATGTGAATAGTGCATGGAATTTGTTTGTGAATGATGTGATATGGTTGGTAATGTCTCGTAACCTTATTCTGGCGATGGATACGGGTTAGGGGTGTTACAAAGTTGGGATTACATGATGAAACTTTTATTTTCTTTAATGGTTGAAGCATAAATCTGAATCAATTTACTATTTTATTCAATTGTTTTTATTTCTAAATTGTATGCGTGCAATCCTTGGACATAGGTGATTGTGTAGCATGCCCATAAACTAATTTAATTCTAAAAAGATTGGATTAGTTGGATCGAAAGTGACTAATGTGAGCAAGTAGACAGATACTTGTAGTAGACTCTAGACATAGATCAACGTTCATATAGAAGGAAACAATGAAGGGTACCATATTAAGGTCTATAGACACGGGTAATGTAAATTGAGGTATTTGCTCTCAAAAGAAGCAGACCATTTTATAAATCTTCTAAGCAGTAAACTAAGTATGAATTTGCTGAGGCATTATTGGCAGTAAGGGTAGATTCTTAGTAATCTCGACTTTCCAAATAAACATCGTATATACTTTATTCTTTTCCATAATATCTTCTCCACATCATTATTAGTTATTTATTTGTTCATTTACATAATATTCCCATAGTAATTCTCATAATTGCCATTGCATTTCTACTCTCGTTTTTCCATAGCATTTTCAAGTATTCATTAATTCCATATATTGCATACATCATTGTTCTTTTTAATTTCCACTGCATACTTACGATAGCTTTACCATAACATTAATCACATTTTATTATAATAACTTGGCCAGTTTTGTGCCTCAATCTGATCCTAGTTGGAACGATACTTACTCATCACTTTTTTACTTGATTCGACGTGTATACTTGCACAAATCGTATATCATATTCACATGAGGCATAAGGCAAGTGAGGTGGACAAATAAAGGGGGTTGACTATCTATTTTGATGACAAAAATTTTAGAAATGGAATATATGGATGATGGGCATTGAACTAAGTTCTCTAGGAATTAAATTAGGCTCTCAACCACTTGACTACTGTAACGCCCAGTACCCGAGACCGTTGCCGGAGTCGAACACGAGGTGTTAATAGACTTAATTCATTACTTAAACAGCTCAAACAATTTATTTTTAAAATTTTCAGTCAAGCTAACAATCTGTGTCATAGTCTCTTAAAAATTCATATCTCGAGTTATGAAACTCAAAATCCAATTCTGTAAATTTTCCCTGAGACTAGACTCATATATCTATTTCCTAATTTTTTTATAGAATTTTTGGTCAAGCAAATTAGTACATTTTATTAGTTAAAGTCTCCCCTGTTTCAGAGTTTGACTGCTCTGACCTCTATGTATTACGAATCAGATATCTCCCTGTACAGAGTTTCAATGACTATGCCGTTTCTTTCTAATAAAACTAGACTCAATAAGAAATCTGTACATCTAAATAATGACTTCTAATTATCTTTTCAAAATTTATGGTGAATTTCCAAAGTCAGAACAGGGGATCCAGAAATCGCACTGGACCTGTTTCACAAAAATTTAAACATCTCATAAAATATAACTCATATACCTATTTTGTTCCATCCATATGAAAATAGACTCATAATTCTTCAATTCCATGTATTATTCATCATCTAATTGTATATCTACTATTTTTAGTGATTTTTCAAACTCACATCACTGCTGCTGTCTGAATCTATTTTATGGTAAATTTTACCTATTTCATGGTTTCCATGGATTAGCTAGCAATTTAGCATACATAACACCAAATATGATCATGATTAGCCATTCCAATGGCTAATCATTACCAAGCATTTCCATACCACTCAATAACCATATCATAAGACCATATACACAAATGATTATAATGCTATACATGCCATACTCAAAATATACAAGCCATTATGCCAAGATGGTATATGGATAGTGTGAGCGTGCCTCCGACCGTTTCCGATTTCCAAGCTGGCTTGTCAACACTACAAGGAATGAAAAGGAGGGAGTAAGCATAAATGCTTAGTAAGTTCACATGCAAATAGCAAGTAACATAACCATATATGCAAACATAAAACATCATTTGCATAATCATCACCAAGACATTCATATCACATTTTCATTTATCATCTTACCATATTGTTGTTATATCGAGTTTTCAACCCGAGGGTTAAGTACATACCTGTTCAAAGTATCCATTTCACAACACTTACCAATACGTCCCTTTCATCTTGAGTATTCCTCCATTTGAGTAGAACTTTACCCGTTGAACACATCGGAATATAATTCGGATACATGGAAAGTTTGCACATAAGTGCCACATATGTAGTCAAGCTACCATGTAACCCGCCCATAAGTGAACTCGGACTCAACTCAACGAGCTTAGGCGTTCGCATCCATAAGTGAACTCGGACTCAACTCAACGAGCTCGGATGCCTAGTTACATCTCTCGAACTCGAACTCAACTCAACGAGTTCGGACATTCGCATCCATAAGTGAACTCGGACTCAACTCAACGAGTTCGGATGCTCAACCATCCTAGTGACATGTCACTTGTATCCTAATCTATTCCTAAGGTTCAAACGGGCTTTTTCCCTCGATCTCACATTTGTCGTCTTCCATGGAATATCGGAACCGATACTCGGTAGCAATTCATATTTATCAAGTAGTAAACATAATTTGCATATTACTCAACATTAACCACAAAGCATAATATTTCACGATAAAAAAATCAGCATATCATATAATTAACATCAATAACTTAAAAATAACAGTTATGCTACATTATTTACACATGAACTTACCTCGTATGCGAAAATGGCTACTTTTACCATTTCGTCCACAACTTGGTATTTTTCCCATTTTAGCCCGAATTTTAGTTTTCCTTGCTCTATCATTTAAAATATAGTCTAATTAGGACTCACATTATTCAAATTGACTCAAAATCATATTTTGGAAAAATTACAATTTTGCCCCTAAACTTTTGCATATTTACACTTTTGCCCCAAAGCTCGTAAATTAAACTTCAGCCTATTTTCTTATGTTTTATGACATGCTGATATTTTTCCCTTCTATGGCAACATCAAATTCTCACTCTAACATGTACTTATGACTATTAGGTATTTTTACCGATTAAGCCATTTTGCTAGTTTTCGCTTAAAACCGAGTAGCACAAGTTTTCTAACATAATTTAAAACCTCATATTCTATCATAAAACATAAAAATACACAAATTTCACCTATGGGTTTTTTCCAAATATAAACCCTAGGTTAAATTATTGCTAGCATAAGCTTAATCGAGCTACCGGGACTCTAAAAACGTAAAGAACTTGAAAAACGGGCTAGAATGGACTTACAATCGAGATTGGAAGCTTGAAAAACCCTATCCATGGTTTCTCCTTGCTATATTCAGCCATGGGGTTGAAGATGAGCAAAATTGGCTTTTAATTTTATATTTTAATTCATTTTACCCCTAAATGACCAAAATGCCCTTACTACTAAACTTTCCAAAAATTCCATCCATGTCCAATTTTTGTCCATAGACTTAGAAATTGGTAAAATTGCTATTTAAGACCTCCTAATTAATATTTCAAAACAATTTCATACTAGAAACTTCTAGAATGCAAGTTTTACAAATTATTCGATTTAGTCTCTAATTTCAATTTAAGCACTTTATGCATAAAATTTCTTCACGAAATTTTCACACAATCATGCAATCATATCATAGACCTCAAAATAATCATAAAATAATTATTTCTATCTCGGATTTTGTGGTCACGAAACCACTATTCCGACTAGGCCCAAAATCAAGATATTACAACTACTTACTTCCTTGCTTCATAATTTGATGAAATAATAAATAAAAATATATGGGGTGTGACAATAATTGTTCTAGTTAGAAATATCGAATATGCCTTCGTGAAATCTAAAAGAACTAATGAATTGGAATCATCAATAGTTACAAATCCTTCTAATTTCCCAAATTAAAATGTGGAAAAATACTTTTTGGAACTTCAAAGAAAAACATTTATTCAAGAACGAGGGTTTGAACTGTCAATGATTTTGTGTCCAATATCATATATGGGAACACTTTTGCTTGATCCCTAAAGACTCTGCCATGGTCCCAATCATACAAGAATTTTACGCATCTCTTCGGGACCAAGAGTCTAGAAGGACAACGTAGGAAATGTTACCGGTAAGAGAGAAAAATGTAAGAATCACCCTTAGAGTGATTTGTGAATTTTATAATGCTCCAATTTATGAAAAATATTTTGTGGAAGAAATTGATTTAAAATATTTTAAAGGATTAAATATGGATAATGTTATAAATTACTTAACAGAAGTTAGGGGTGAATGGAATTGTCAGCTCAATACCAAAATTCCCACAAATTTTCAATTAGGCAATAAAGTTCCCTGCTGCCAAAGTGGATTCAATTCTTATGCACAAGAGTTGCTCTTACGTTAAATGTCCCTAATGTCAATACTTTTCCAACGGTTTTTCTTTATACTGTTTTATAGAAAAAAAAAGTATGCATTGGGACATGGGTATATAATTATGTGAAAAGGTGCGTTAGTGGCCAGAAAGTCAGGATTTACTTTCCCCACTTAGTGACAGTCTTGTGTAAAAGAGTAGGTGTTCCAATAGCGATAACCATGGAATCTATGAAGCCTTCCAAAAACATAATAGGAGATAAACTCTACACTCAATACACGAAGCTTCAGGTGAAATAGATAAGGGATTGGAACAAACGCCAAAAAGAGAAGATGGTAACCCTGGCTTCATTTAAGAGGATAGTAAGATCAACAACTCAACAGGAAATTAGCACAAGCAACACTCAAAAATTAGACTGGATGATCCACTGGATACAAGAATTGGGCCCAATTTTCCAAGAATATGCACGGAAAAATAATATGAGAGTGCCAAATTATTCGCCAGATATGTTCGGTTTGATGCATCACCAGTAGGAAACAAAGGAGCAAGGGAGCGAAGAAAGGGAAGACAGCAAGGATAAGGGAGAAGAAGAAGAAGAAGGAGAAAGGATGAGGAGATGGACTTTGATGAGGAAAAAGATTATTAAACTTTTTAATTTGTAATGTGTATTTTTCAAGATTGTAATAATCCAGGATTTTTTTTAAAATTACAATTTTAGGAGTAGGATTAACTGTAGATTTTTATATTTGTTTTATTTCTTGTTTCAAGTTTTCTGTGAAGGAACTCCACCTGAAAGACACACAACATTTTTGAACTTTTAACAAATAAGTAAGGGGAAACCCATCAGTAGATTACAACAACGTCATGATCAATTGGATAACTTTTTTCCTTATCTCTTCAGGGCTGTACATTAGGGACAATGTGCTATCTAAAGTGTGGGGATAACATAGGAAATTTATTTTTAATTTTTATATTTTTCATTTAATTTTTATTGTTAGATGTGTCCTTGAGCTTGTAGAAATACAAGTGATTGGTTAAATGAATGTACATAGGCTAATTGTGGTTTCTATAAACTTGGCATGATAGTAAATGACTTTAAATTTTTTATTATTAGACTACTAAGTTCTATATATTACATTGTAAATAGATATTGAGTAATTAAATATACTAAATGATATAGAGAATTCAGGGAAACGAACATGCTAGTTTGTATGGTAACTAGTTGATTTTTTATTATTATTTGATTGATGAAATTTGTGAATATTGAGATACATAGGAATGACCTAAGACATTGTTTGATATACACCTAGAGCCAAAAATCTAACCCTGTTTATTCATCCTTAGTATCTATTTTGAGCTAGAAAACACTTCTTAATGAACCTTTATACAAAACCAGAGCCAAAAACATTAATTTATATTTACCCTTTTTCTTTAGTCCTGAACTGCACGACTATAGACGTCTGGTCATACGTATTGAGGGTTGGATAGATACATCACGATGGATCTTTTAAAAATAGAGTGAAATAGGAAGAATTAGTGTGATGTAATGATTATAGGTTAGGTAGAAAAAGTACATGAAAAGAAAAAGCATTGTGAGTTAGTCGTAATTGTTATATTATGTTGTGACTTAGTCTTTGATGCACAAAAACTTGTGAGCTAGTCATAATTGTTATATTATGTTGTGACTTCCTATGTGGAGAAATAAGAACTGTGAGAAAAGGAGAAATAAGACAATGAGCGGGTAAGGGTTATTAAGGGGGAGAATAGGGAAAAATGCGATGTGCCAAATTATTTTCGTGCTTGAAACTATTTTGATGTTTCTTGTTCTTGAATTACATACATGTCCTAAGCCTCAGAATATTACAAGCCAAAAAGTCCTATGTGACCTAGGTCGACTTATTCATGAATTGACGTCATAAGTAATTGCATTTATGACTGTTTGTATTCTACTAGGATAATCAAATTACCTGTATGATTTGTTGATGGATGCATATGTTTGAAAACATTAATGCCTGTGTAGTTTGTAATATACTAAACTTAGGTGTTTGATATTAAAAATGGTAAGTCATGTATATATCATTTCAAGATTAGGTGTCAACATGAAAAAGCCTAGTTATGTACTCCGAAATCAATCTTTGTACTATACTTGTTCAAGGGTCATCTTTTATGTTTCTTTTTTTATTTTTCTTTGCTTGAAGACAAGCAATGACTTAAGTGTGGGAGAGTTTGATCTGCCATAATTTTGTGTAGTAGATTAAGCTAGTTTTCGTACTTGAAGAGCTTGAATATGAACAAATTTAGCATGTTTTATTAATGTTTTATTAGTTTAGTTAAATTCAATAAAAAGTGCATTTTGAGTCTTTTATTAACCTTATCCGACGACTAAGGCCTAAAAGCATGCTAACGTACTTAGTAAGTTTGTAGGAAACCATTTAAAGGCATAAGAACTCAAAATTGGTCATTGTGTTGTAACACAAGGAGTTCGATGTCGCAACATACGAAGCATAATGACAGGATTGCTATACTGCCTTGGGTGTCGTGACATAGCCAAGGGATGCCATGACACACCCTTGAAGCTACCCCTAAAGCATACATACTGCCTTCCATGTCACGACACAGAGACTAGGGTGTGGCAACACCGGTCTTATATGGGAAGCACTTACAAGGCAAAGGTGTTTTGGCCCGCACAGTGGAAATTAAACACAAGAACGTCAGTTAACCTAGGGTTAAGGATGATGAAAATTCTAACTCTATAAATAGGCTTTTAAAACACTTGTTTAATTAATTAGTTGCTATGTAAGGTTTTCTTAGCAGATCAACTGTTTGGGAAATGAGAACTTAAACCCTAGGAAGTCATTTAGGTGTGAAAAAACCCAAAATTGGTATGACCTTTCCCTGAACACCTTAGCCCCGAACTGGTCTATGTGTGAGATCGAGAGATAAGTAGTTCTTTTCAACTCATTAGTTTAGTGGAATTTTGAGAGATCCTATTAAGTTAGTGACTTGTTGGTTGAGTAGAAACCCAAAATAGGAATTAGTAATGATCACCAAAGCGAGCTAATCACCCATATTTAGATTTGATTAATTAGAATTTATACACCTGAAGCTTAATTAACTTTTGATATTTTTATTTTCTTTATTATAAAACCCAAAAATATTTTATTTATATCTATTCGTAATATGATTTGTTTAAAATACTAATTAGATTTATTTGTGTTTAGGTTAAGGATAAGGTTAATTTAGTACTTGTCTCATGTAGGTACAATCCTCTGATTACTTACCTACTTTGTTGTAACTATATTACAACCTGGCTCGTATACTTGCGGACACCACCTCAATTTTCCATATCTTTTATTTGCGGTATTCACACTTCGGATGTTGGTACGTCCGAAGGCATTGATAGGCCAATACCAATCTTAAGTTAGTTTTAACAATTTAATTGAGTGTGCAACAAACCTATTTTTAGGCCCAAAAGCATCAGGAGCAACAGTCGAGTTACAACACAATCAAACTGATAGTACTAGAAAGAAGATATGTTTTCTCCCTATTTATTGGTTAATTTGTCCCCTTTAGTTATCTTTAGCACATATTTTAGCATTTTCAGTTTAGTAATTTATATTTTATAACTCAGTGGATCTTAACTTAGTTATCCTTAATTTTTTCATGTTTTGGTACTGATGTCGTTGCAGGAGTATTTTCAGATTGTGCATAGAATTGTCGCCGCATCTGACAGATGTCCGGATAGGAACAAAAATACGTGAGCTATACAATTTGGTACAACTAACTTGTACGTAAAGACGCAGCATGATTCTGATGAAAGGACACCTGGGCTATTTGAAAAAAAGAAGAAGAAAGATTCACATAAAGAGAAAAAAAAGGGGCTTTTTGAAAAAGGATTATCTTCCTCAACCTATCTTGGAAGCTTTTTATTATTGCAGCTTAAGTCTCCCACGGGTGTACCGACATGAAAGGGATGCAGACTAGCTTCTTACGATGAGCCCTGAGTGCGACACTAGAGGGAATAGAGAAATTCAAGTTGAGTTGTCTAGGAATAGTATTCTCTACTTGTTTCTTTTATTTTTCTTTTCTAAACACTGGTGATTACTTTCTATTTCATGTTAGTACGAAAGTACACATGATTTTTGGGTTAAATATTATTTTATTCAATCTTTCTTCTACTGCTTAATCTTTGGTTTTGAATGTTTTTAGCACAGAAGTGTTATTGCAGTCACTGACACTGGAAGGTGCGGTGATAGTTCAAGCTAACAAGCATGACAACAGAATTTGCTTAAGAATTAGAGGAATTTAATCCACTTATTCTTAATAGTGTTGCATTATCAGCATCGAAAGGTGGGGTTAATGTGCATGTTTAAGTCTTAGATTAAATATAGAAGTTAAGCTTTTATAAGATATTCATTGCAATTTAATGCATCAAAAATCACCTATCCTTTTATACCTTATGAGCACTTAGCATTCTATTGAACATTCACGTTGGGGATCCCAGTTTATCATTATCATATTTTATCTTGTTGTTTTCAAGTTATTGCTTTGGCACCTACTCTCACAATTTATCTTATTTCCATCCATTTATTGCACTGACATTAATAAACAAAAGACAACCATCCTCGTGGGATCAATATCCGATAGACTCATATCTGTCTACTATACTTGCACCGACAGTGTACGCTTGCACATTATTGCTGTGACATTAAACAACCAATCAAGTTTTGGCACTGTTGCCGGGGATAGCGTTTGTTTGCTATTTTTTTTTGTTTTTGTTTTTGTTTCATAATATTTTAGGTGTTGGATGACCTAAAGAACTTCGGAGTTTATTGTCGATTTTGATCTAGAAATTGAAAGAATTGTTCGGAGGAGACTTCGAGAATAACAAAATTTGGTTTTGCCAAGAAAAAATGCAGTTATACCCCTGATACAGAACCAAAATGCTATTGACCCATCGTTACAGCAAGACGATCAAATACAAAATAGGACTATACGAGAATTTGTAGTACCTGTCTTGGATGACTTACAATCAGGAGTTGTTAGGCAAGCAATCCAAGCTGGAAATTTTGAACTCAAGCTAGTAATGTTCTAAATGCTGAATTCTAATGGGCAATATGTTGGGCTGCCACATGAAGATGCACGAGAGCATATAAAATCATTTTTATTGATTCGTGCTTCCTTCAGTCAACAAGGCGTTCCTAATGATGCTGTAAAGATGTAACTATTTCCTTATTCCTTGTAGGGAAGAGCTTGTACTTGATTTCTTGGGCTACCTACAGGATCAATTACTTCTTGGAATGTACTAGCAACACAGTTTATTTTGCTATTTAACCCACCGACAATGAATGCTCGTATCCAAAATGATATTACAGCTTATCATCAACTGGATGATGAGAATCTTCATACTATATGGGAACATTATAAATCTTTGCTTCGGCGTTGTCCCATGCACGACATTCAATAGGAAACACAAATTGAGATTTCCTATAATGGGCTGAGTTCACACATGATGAATCTTGTCTACGCATCAGCCAATGGACCCTTGCTGGATTGTACTTATAATGATGCTACTGGAATTTTGGAGAGAATTGCTTAGAATGATTACGAATATCCTATCTCTAGAGCTACACAAGCAAAAGCTGCTCTAGGAATTATCGCATTGGACACAATATCTACACTTAGTGCTCAAGTTTCTTCTCTTGCTAATATGATAAAAAATATGCAAGAGACTACTGACATTGTACCTAAACAAGTCGCTCAACAAGTTGATGTTCCTAATTTTTGTTATGAGATTTGCAGTGAAAATCATAGCTATGAAGATTGTCTACAACATGCAGAGAATGCCTTTTATGTCAGTAACATCCGCAATAATTTTTATGGAAACTCTTATAATAATTCTGCATGCAATCAACAGTCTTGGGGAACTCAGAATGTTTGACAAAATGCTGTGACATTCCGATATGGGAATATATTTGCTCAAAGCAATTACAATTCAAGATAAGGGAATTTGACTTAAAAGGAACTATGCAATCCTGAACCCGATGCTCCTTAGACCCGCATCTGAGACGCGCTCCTGACTTTCTCCAGCATTCACTCAGATGGCACCTTTTACAGTACTCGTAAGCTGAAAAGTTCGGACGCATCTTAACGCGTTTCACAGAATGAGGCTCCTGCTTCAGAAGATTGTAATCCCTCTTCCTGCTGCACTCCAAGTGCCTAGCTTGAAGTGTTCCACCATACGCCTTAAATCTTGCCTTGAACACTTTTTCCAGCACTTCCCTTACCAACCGGGTCAGTGCCTCCGTACCAAGCTCCGGAATATTGTTACCCGAAGTTGGCCGACTTACCTTGACTATAGTTTCCTGAACCATCTCATGTTCTTGGGAGACGGGCAACTCCTTGCGACCTTGCCTGCCTTCGGAATCCATCATAGTACTGTTGCTAACTTAAAAAAAATCTGATTTCTAGAACATACACTGAATAAATACATAATCTAACTTTAAGTACAGCCTAACAGAAAACTTACGAATTCGGCACCGGAGACTCGGTAACCATACTTTCAAGAAAATATTTAGAAAAACATTTCAAATACTTCAAATCTTTTTAAACCTTTTTGAAACAACTCTTTCGAAAATCCAATTTTAAAACCCATTCCATAGTCGAGTTTTTCAACTTGACTCTGATACTACTAAATGTAACACCCCAAACCCGGCCTAGACGTTATGGCTGAATCTGGCATGTCACATTGAAGTGTTTTACGAAAACCATGTTTTTATTAAAAACCCTTCTTATTTAAAATGTAGTACATTGAAAACTTATTAATATTATTTCAAAAATTCTTTTTAGGTTGCGGAAGCTAATTTTAAAAGGAACAAATTTACGAAAACGTGATGTTTAAAAGTTAAGTTTTGAAAATGTAGTGTTTTGGAAACAGTTATTGTTTTGGAAAACCACGATCTACTTTTAACAAATATAAAACATAGTAAATAAAATCCCAAAGTTTAAAATAAAAACTAGAGAGGCCCTATTACAAACTCAACTGAAATTAAAGTACTGAGAACCAAATAAATGTAGTAGATAACAAAACCAGCTATGTAGCCATTTCCGAGTCCCTCACAGCACTAATCCTCTTAATGCTGGGCATTACCAGCACAATTAAAAACGGGGTGAGTTTACGAAAACTCAGTGTGTAAACCCCTGGCATCCAAACAGTCAGTCAAAAATAAAATTTAGAACCAATCTGGGTCTGAGCCCAATTCAGTAACAAAACAGTCCAACTCAAATTATATGTGGGCCAAAGCCCGATTCATTAAAATTTGGGTCTCAACCCATCACAGTATCAATTGGGCCTAGCCCTTCTCAGAATCAATATCAGTTGGGCCTAGCCCATATCAGAATCAAACCCATATGAATAATGCATATTAACCCATCCAACCCTACACTTGCCTCCATCCAACCCTGCACTACCTATGGGGAATAAATCACCCACGCCATCCCTGCACTTACAGTGTTAGCACCGGTTGCGGTACTAACTAGAATCGTAGCAAAGCTGCTAATATCAAAATATGTGGCATAGCCACCAATATGGTTTCTTCCTCCATAACAATATCCCAATCTTGAGCAGTATGTCATGTATGCAGAGTGTCATGCACAAAATCAGTCATACAAATCACAGACAAATCAGTCATTTACCTTCGAGGGAAAAACAGTCATTTTACCCTACAGAGGTATTTCGGTAATTTTACAAGCCAGGGTCTTAACGACCCAACAGAGGGTCCATCGTCGCCTCGAGTGACTTAAGTAACCTAAGCAGACATAACGGCGCAAATGGCCCTAAGGCCTCGGCCCAACTACGCCCACACACTCGTGTGGCCTATTTAGCCCAAATTTAGATATGGCTATGAGACCTACATAGCCCAATCCAATAATTATCACAAGTTGCAGATTCAATCCGTGTGGGGCCTACAAGCCCATTGGGCTCACACGGCCCATCTAGGCCCAACGTGGCCTAAAGCTACCTAAGTCGTGTGCACGACATGACAAGTCTATCTACATCCCACTTAACAGTGAAGTTTACACAAGCAGGCCCATGGGCCCATCGAGACCCAGAACAGCCCTAGCATACGAGAACGCTCGTGGCGGCCACTATAATCTATAGCCCATGATTTGTAGGCTCGGTTTGTCCTTCGTGCGTTCGCACACTTGTGAGGCCCCGAATGCCGAGGTTTTAGCTTTTCGGCTTTTGCTGACTTCCAACAAAGAAGAGCGTGAATACACACCTGTTTATGAGAATGCACCGAAGTCCACGATCACTAACCTTGGCACATCCTGCATTGAGTCTTAATCACTTTTTCCCTCACCAACTCATCTGGTTCGCTCTATTTAAAGCTAGCTTCTCACCAATTCTCATGTTAGCTTCCCGATGTGGGATTACTTTCAACCATTAGGAAAATTCCTTATTTTTATATGACCACTTCAACCACAGAGTTCCAATCCAACTGCACCTCCTACACAGCTCAAATAGCAAAATAAATACCCCATTGCGCATCCCAAGACTTGAACCTTAGACCTCATAGTTACACAACACGCCACCTTGCCACTACACCACAAGGCTCTTTGTGTCACCATTTTAGCCTCAATTAATTATAAGGTCTATAGGCCAAAGTCCAGGTTCCTTTAAAAGAAAAATCAAAATAATTTGCAAGAGCCAAGACTTAAACCCAGGCTCCCTTGCAACCTTAATGATGCCACAACCACTAGACCACATGCTTCCTTGTGTCATTTATTTACCACAATAATTTAAAAGGCCTTCATCCAAGCACCCAGGGTTTTATTCACTTAAAACCAAAATTTTTACTAAAGCCCAAGTTTGAACCCAAGACTTCTCCAACAGTTCTCAGAGCCATTAACCACCAAAGCAGACATTTAATTGTGTCATTTCCTTGCACAATTAAATGCTTATATACAACCTCCTTATAGACCCATACTCAAGGCCTAATACTTCTAGGCCCAAATTTGGGGCTTTACAGGTTTATTAAATGAAAGGTCCTTATGTTGATAATAGACCACTATTAGTGGGAATGGATATATATGGGCATATATTAGGTGTTTTTATATGGTTTTTGTTAAGGGTCAAATTGGTAAATTGGTTATTTAAGTAATATTAATTAAAACCAAAACCAAATTATGTATTATTATCATCTTTTAACCGAAAATAAAGAAGAATATAAAGCTTTTACATTCATCTAGGGTTAGGCCCTTTGAATTTATGATTAAGGTATGTATTTTGCTCAGTTTTTGATGGTTTCTACGTTTTTTAGATTGTTGCTTTAAGTACTAGCTAGCCCGTGCCTTAATTTTCAGAATTTATGATGATTTTGTAAAGTGCCATTGAATAATGATTGAGTTTTTGAATTATTGTTGGTGAAATATGAAAGCTTGGTAATAGATATTCATGTTTTATAAAGTGATTTTTGATAAAAATGTCAATTAAAGGTTAATTTGTGAAAATGTGAAAAATGTGGGATTAAATTGTGAATAAATGAAAAATATGGGCTACTTGGGGCACTATGGTAATTCGACAAAGCATGGGTTAAATCGAATTTGGTGAATTTTGTGTATTTTTGAGATAGGGACTAAATTGAATACATGTGTAACTTTAGGCGCTAAAGTGCAAAAATGCCCAAATATGTGAGTGTGAATGTGTAACACCCCTAACCCGTATCCATCGTCGAGCTAGGGTTAAGAGGCATTACCGGACATATCGGAACATTTCACAAACATTTCATAATCATCATAACATTAAAGTCACACATCATTACAAAGTCCCTTACATAGGTCAACGGGACCTTAAACATGCTTTAAAAAGGGGTCAGGACTAAACCGAGTTCATATAAAATTTTTCAAAACTTAAACATTTTTCAAAGTTGTAAAGGTCACACGCCTATGTGAGCAGGTTGTGTTTCTCACATGGCATTAAACACGCCCGTGTGTCTAGGCCGTGGCAAAACAAGGCATACATATTGACTTGTCCACACGGCCACATGACACACCCGTGTGCCAGGCCTTGTGAAAATTAGGGAGCTACTAACTTGGGTCACACAGCCAGTCACACGCCCGTGTCCCTAGCCCATGTTCGAAACTGACTTGGCCACACAGCCTAGCACACGCCCGTGTGTGTGACCGTGTGGTCTACCCAGGCTCATTTCGAAATAGAAATTGAGCAACACGGCTAAGACACACGCTCGTGTTCCTGCCCGTGTGGGCAGAAATAGTCCATTTACAATGCCAACATGCCACCCATTTTTGTGTCCTCCCTACAAGCATCAAATCCACATCATTTTATACCAAATTTTCAACCAAAACATTCAACATTCATCCCATTTCATTAACAAAAATTTCATGCTTTTAACACATACCAAATCATGTCATTCCTTAAGCTGAAAACCTACCAAAACATATGGTTTATAACCTTAATATACTCATTCAATCTCATACCACATTCTTACCAATTCCACAATTAGCACATACCATAAACTTATCAAACTTACCATATCTCTTGGCCATTCATAAATACATCATATTATTCATATTGCCTCACATTTCATATATCAAAATCAAATCATAATCACAACTAAAACCAAGCCATATCACATGGCTAAATATATACATCACAAAACATAATCAAAGTACTTCTAGCCTATACATGCCATACTTTAATATTCACATTTTCAAAAGGTAACAAAACGAAGTTCGATAGTGTGGTGATGATCCTCAAAGATCCCCGAGCTCCCAGTAGCTATGATAACTATAAAACAGTTGAAAGACACACAAAGTAAGCTTTTAAAACCTTAGTAAGCCATATACAAATAAACTTGCCATATAACGCAATTATAAACCAAATCATTCATGTAACTCATGGCCAAATACTATCATTACTACATAGTTCAAGTACAATTCACATAATCCCAATTCATTTGCTTATATAGCATATTTTCTCATACTTATATCATATATCATCACTTGCACATGTACTTACCTATTATTCTCAAACATAGTATATATTTCAAATGTACCTGATTCGGTTATACATTTCACATATTCATTCTTTTATCAGAATGCCCGTTGAACCGTTCGGAATCATAAGGATACACAAAAAACTCAGAAAGCTCGTACAGTGCCAAAGTCCAAGACGTGGTCTTACATGTAATCAAATATCGATGCCATTGTTCTAGACATGGTCTTACACGAAATCAAATATGATGCTGATGTCGCAGATATGGTCTTACGCATAAATCATAAGTCGATTCCAACGTCTTAGACATGGTCTTATACGAAAGCACATATCGAATCCTATGTAATGACATATGTATCCCAACTATTGCTATGGTTCGTACGAGGCTTTTCAGACGTCGAAACTTTGTCGATACTTTCTCGGATATCTCATGCTCAACTCATATAATCATTTATCATTTTTAAATATCATATAAACATTAATAATTCAATTCAAAACACAATTATTTGTATATCGACTTACCTCGTATGGATTTGAACGAACAGAGTCGACTATTCAACGACTTTCGACTTTCCCTGATCTAATTCTATTTTCTTTGGTTCTTGATCTAAACACATTCAAATTTAACTTATTCAAGCTCAAATTCATTCAAATCAATCCAAAAATTTATATTTAGGGCATTTTACAAATTAGCCCTCACATTTTCACATTCTAACACTTTAGTCCCTAATTCATAAAATCACAAAATACACCAAGTTTCCATACACACTTACTTAGTTGAATATACATGGTGTGCATATAAGCCCATATGTTTCATTTATTTCACATTTTAGTCCCTCAATTTCTCATTTTCACAATTTAGCTCAAGTTACTCAAATTCATCAAAAATTCAAAGACAAAATTTATTAACCCAACACTTATCTTTCATTTTCCATCAACTAACTTCACAAAATTCATAATTTCATTAATGGATCAACTCAAAATCATCCACAAAAATAGAAATTGAGACATGGGCTTAATAAAACACAAAGCAATTATCACAAAAACATAGAAATTACAAAAACGGATCAAAACACATACTTTAATCACCAAAACCCTAAAGCTCTTGTTCTTTCTTTTTATTTTTGATTTTAGGTAAAGAAATGTGAAAATGAATGAATTTTTGCTTTTGTTTTGATTTAATTAACCTTTATTTCACAAATTACCAATTTAGCCTTGTTAAATTCATTTAAAATCCACTATCACATATCCATATATGTCCATTCATTAAAACCATGGTATAATTGTAATAGCCCAAAATTGGGTCTAGTTGGCACAGAGGTTTCAGGACCACAAAATTCGAGATAGAAATAATTATTTTATGATTATTTTGAGGTCTATGATATGATTTCATGATTGTGTGAAAATTTTGTGAAGAAATTCTATGCATAAAGTGCTCAATTTGAAGTTAGGGACTAAATTGAATAAGTTGCAAAACTTGCATTCTAAAAGTTTCTAGTATGAAATTGCTTTGAAATATTAATTAGGAAGTTTTAAATAGAAATTTGACAAATTTCTAAGTGATGGACAAAAATTGGACATGGATGGAATTTTAGAAAGTTTAGTAAGGAAGGGCATTTTGGTCATTTGGTAATTAAAAGAAATAAAAAGGGAAAATAAAGCCAAAATTGACTCATCTTTTTCATGGAGGCTGAAATTAGCATGGGGGAAGCCATGGATAGGGTTTTCAAGCTTTCCAAGCTCAATAGTAAGTCCGTTCTAACCCCGTTTTTCAAGTTCTTTACGTTTTTAGAATCCCGGTAATTTAATTAAGCTTATTCTAGCAATAATTTAAGCTAGGGTTCATATTTGGAAAAATACCCATAGGTGAATGTGTTTATTTTGCTGTTTTATGATAGAATATGAGGTTTTAAATTATGTTAGACCACTTGTGCTACTCGGTTCTAGGTGAAAACGAGTAAAAGGGCTTAATCGATAAAAATACCTAATAGTCATAAGTATATGTTAGAGTGAGAATTTGATGTTTCCATAGAAGGGAAAAGAGATCAGCATATCATAAAACATAAGAATAAGGGATGAAGTTTAATTCCCGAGCCTAGGGGCAAAAGTTAAATATGTAAAAGTTTAAGGGCAAAATTGTAATTTTCCCAAAGTTTGAGTTAAAGATTGTTTTGAATAGTAAATTAATTAAATAAGTAAAATATGATGTTTTAGATCCCAGAAAATGAGATTTGAACCTAGAATGAGAGAAAAATTGAAAATTGGGAAAGTTGGTAAAATGGCCGTTTTAGTATCGAGGTAAGTTCATATGTATAATAAGCATTAATTTATGCATGTTTCAATGTAAAATTGATATATTTATTATAATTTTCGAGGTGTTGAAAGTATGTAAGTTGGTATGATAATAATACAGCAATAATGCTGTAATTTATATTTGAAAGTTAAATTTAGTGAATTAATTGAATTATGTTAAATTAAATGATTATAGTGCCAAGTTTATGAATTGATTTAAAAATATGTCTATGGTACATGAAGTGCATTGAATTATCATACATAAATGTGATTTCTATGAAATATGGATATTATGGGAAATTGAAAGTTCATATGATTTTTAATAAGGCAATGTGTAATTTAATGTTATTGCCTTGATATTAAATGAGATGTAAGTTTATATGTAAGTAATACATCAATATTACTTGTATTATGATATTTTATAATAATATTGGAAATATGTTTGTGGATAATTACTTGATTGGTGAAATTGTTGGAAAAGAGAGAGAAATCCTGGTTGAACCTTCGGAAAGATTGGATGATACAGATAGTATGTAGCTAGGTCACATGTATGGTGCTGAGTGCACATCATGTGTACAAGAGAGCTACAAGACATTATGATGTAGCTAGGTCGCATGGGTGATACTATGTGTACACCATGTAAACAAGAGAGCTACGGGATATATGTAGCTAGGTCGCATGTGTGGTTCCAGGTGAAGGACACCATGTAGACAAGAGAGCTACGAGATAAATTGGCTAGGTCACATGGGTGGTACTGAGTGTTCACCATGTGTACAAGAGAGACAAACTATATGATGGGTAGAGCTATATGCTGAAACCACCAAGTATCGAGGATTGATCCGAAGTGTTCAACGGGAGACTCTTTATGTATTGCTTTGTGAGTTTTGTGATGAATAAATGCAGGAACTTGGTTATGTGAATGACATGTTCATTAAGTGACCAGGATGTGGTAAGGTTATAAACAAGTAAGTTATACATGAGGATGATTTTATGGTGACCTTGTGATCATGGGCCTATACTTGTGATGTATGAAATGTGGTGAAAATGATTTGTGATATGTATGTTAAAATGAGGTTAATACAAAGAAAGTGTGAAAGAATGAATTAGCAATAAAATTGTTTTGGACAGTAGCAATGACGTGATTTTTAAAAATCACCAAAAATAGTATAAATTTAATCAGAGACTATATGAGATATAAAATTAAATCTTAATGAGTCTATTTTCATATAAAAGAAACAGAGTAAGAAAACGAGTTCTATATTTTGAGATATTTATGTTTTTGTGAGACTGGTTCAGAATGATTACGTGATCCCCTATTTTGAATTTGGAAAATCACAAAAATTTGGATAAAAATAATTAGAGGCTTAAAATTATATTTTTAAAATCCCTGATGAGTCTATTTTCAAGATAAATCAACACAAACATTATCCGAGTTCTGTACTGTGAGATAATTAATTTTTAGTGAAGAGAGGTCAGAACTGTCAGAATGTGAAATAGGGGAAATTTTAATGAATAAACTGTAGTAATTGGCTCTGTAGCTCTGTAGCTCGAATTATAAATAAGTAAGTGACTCTGACTCATGTGGACAGTTTGATGTGAGCATTTATTAGTAAATTGTGAAATCGTACTTACAAGAATGCTATATACATTAAGGATGTGGAATGGAGAGGAGGAGGAGGAAAATAAATATATGTGGAATACATGGAAACTATGGTATATGAAATATTGATATAATGAAATAAATGATATGTGTTTATAAGAAAACAGAAAGAGAATGATATGTATCATAACATGTATATATATATGACTAGTCTCAATGTAATGCTTGTTGGGTATGGAGTTGAATTGAAATGTTTCAGGCAAGCATGTTATTTTGCGCATCTGAATTGTGGTATTTTAGAAAGATATGATCTAGTTTTAAATATGAATCCTTGATGATTAAGCTGAAGATATTTGGTAAGATGATAATCTTGGTATAAATGTATAAGTGGTACTATAATAAACAAGGTAAAATGAGTATGAGATACACATGTATGATGACATACAAAATGCTATGTTTGTGGTTTAATTGAGAATATTTAATCATTAAATGAATACCATGTTATATGCTTTTGATTTTATATAAGTGTGTAAGAGATTAAGGTTGACCAAAGCTTGGAAAATAGCCTAGGTATATTCCACATAGGTAGAGACACGACTATGTGTCTCAGCCGTGTATGGAACACGACTTTCGGACACAGACGTGTGGAGCCTTAAAGCATGAAATTTCCAAGATTTTTGTAAGTTCTCAGTTTAGTCCCGAACCTTTTCTAAAGTATGTTTTGGGCTTCGTAGACTCAAATAAGGGACTATGTGTAAGTGAATGAACGTTTTGAAATATGAATGAAATTTTATGGCCCGTATTTTAGTTTAATGTTTGTATGTTTGTACGGTAAAGCCTCATACCTTATCCTGACCTTGGGTACGGGTAAGGGGTGTTACAATAATTGTATCATAAGGACCCTACATTTATAAAGACATAGTAATTTGGCACTTTAGCAAATAGAACACATCATTTGCATTTTACGCGATTAGGCCCCTTTATCAAATTAAGCACATTAACGATCAAATTTTCACATGAAACTTTCACACACGTCAATTCAATATTATAAGCACGAAAATAATATAAAAATATTTTTATGACTCAGATTTGTGGTCTCGAAACCATTATTCTGCAAGGGTCTAAACTGGGCTATTGGAACTCTCCCCCTTAAAGATTTTCATCCCCCAAAATCATACCCTTGAATAGATTCAAATATTGCTGTGTCATAGTATCTTCGGGCTCCCACGTAGCCTCTTCAACTCCGTGTCGATGCCACAATACTTTTACTAGCGAAATTTTCTTGTTTCGCAGTTCTTCAACCTCGTGAGCCAAAATAAGATTTAGTTCTTCATTGTAGGTCATATCGGACTGAATCTCAATCTTAGATAGAGAAATCACATGCGAAGGATCAAATCTATATCGTTGAAGAATTAATATGTGAAACACATTGTGAATCCTTTCTAGCTCTGGTGCCAAGAACAATCTATAAGCAATTGGCCCAATACGCTCGGTAATCTCATACGACCCTATGAACCTCAGAGTCAATTTGCCTTTTCTACCAAATCCGAGTAGTTTCTTCCATAGAGACACTTTTAAAAACACTTTATCGCCAATCTCAAATTCAATATCTTTTCGTTTCAAATCTACGTAAGATTTCTGACGATTGGAAGCTGTTTTTCTAACACCCCAAACTCGGCCCAGACGTTATGGCCGAATCTGACCTGCCATATTGAAGTGTTTTAGTGAAAACCTTGTTTTCATTGGAAACCCTTCCTTAAAAAGTTACATCTCAATTAATTAGTAAAATCACTTTTCTATTGCGAAGTTTTGCTTAAAACATTTGACTTAAGAAAACTTATCCTTTAAAACTTTAGTTACGGAAACGTAGTATTAAAAGAAAACTATAGCTTAGAAAAAAAATCCATGTTCCACTTCTTATAATTACAACGCATGAATTTAATAATCTAAACAGTAATAAAAGGGGGGAGGCCTTATTACAATCCATACTAAATGAAAATTACTTAATAAACAAGTAACTTATATACTTTTAAAACGAATCCAAATTGTCTTGCTAGCTGGCCACCCAGAATCCCTCCAGACATTGAACCTCCTATTGAGCATCACTTGAGAAAAATAAAAGAGGGGGTGAGTTTTTGCAAACTCAGTGTGTACAACCCTCGACAAGTAACAAGCAAACATCACTCACCATACAACATACATGCAATGCAATGCAGTGCAACCCACCCCAATAATCCATCCGCTACACACCAACTCCATCCCCCGATACACACCATGTGGGGATATAAATATCGACCCACCCATCCGATACACTCCAATTGTAGCCCGGTTGTAGAACTACCTTTATTGCAGCAAGCTGCCAATCATATGTTGGGCTTTAAAAGCCGTCGGTCGATCCACAGTTGTCAAGCAACCATACGACCCTCATATACTTCCTCCGTTCCATAATTCCCAACCCATATGCATCCTAAACAGAATGTTACATGAATGCAACAGATATACATGTAGCAATCATAAATCTTACACTCATCGCATAGGGGTATTTTAGTAACCTTCTTAGATTTCACACGGCCTGGCACACGGTGTGTCCTTGGCCATGTGGTACAAGCCAGTATGTATGCCCTATTTTTACACGGTCTACACCACGGGAGTGCTTCACACGGCCTGTCCACACGGACATGTGACTTATGATTTTATGAAATTTTTCTAAGTGTTTGGAAAATTTTATATGTGATTAATTTAGTCCCAAACCACTCTTAAGCATGTTTTAAGGTCTTGTAGGGCCTCGTAAGGGACATTGTGAATGAATTTTGTTTGAGAATGAGATGTATTGTCCAGTAATGCCTCGTAACCTTATTTCAGCTTCAGATACGGGTTAGGGGTGTTACAATTTCGAATGTCCACACGATTTGTGACACGGGCGTGTGTGGTGGCCGTGTGAGACACACAGCCTAGCCACATAGGTGTGTGACCCCTGTTTGGAGAAAAATTTTCTAAGTGTTCCAAATGTTTTAAATGTTATCGGTTTAGTCCCGAACCAATTTCGAAGTATGTTAAGGGCCTCGTAGGCTCGTATTAGGGACAAATTGATTAAGATTCTCATAATGATTGGATGAATTGATTTAAATGTATGTGAGAAGTATGTATAAATATGTTGTAAGTCTAGTAATGTCTTGTAACCCTATTTTGACGTTGAATACGGGTGAGAGGTGTTACATTTATTGGTATCAGAGCTACAATTTAGTCAATTCTAGGATTAACGTAGCATGTGTAAGAGTTTAGCTATACATGCCATTTATAAACTATGATAGTGTGATGACTCCTGACATTTTAAAATGTATTTTTATATAGAAATGGACCCTAGCTATAGCTGATGAGGTAGAAGGTAATGCACTTGCCCTTGCTCAAGGGATAGCATCATCTGATTCTAGACCCGTAACAGGAAGCTAGGGACGGGAAGCTAAAGAATCCTTCTTCCATATGATGAAAGAATGGCTCACGCAATATATTCGAATGAACCCGGCTACTCAACAACCTCCACCCTTCCTAATTCCCAACCTGTACCCGTAGCTCTTCAAGTTGTGGAACATCAAAGACTAAACAGTTGATAAAATTTGTAAGTACGGGGCTAAAGAGTTTAGAGCTACCGTTGATGATGATCCAGAGAAAGTTGAATTTTGGCTTGAAAACACTATTTGAGTATTCGATGAACTTGCATGCAGACGAGCTGAATGTTTGAAGTGTGTCATTTCTTTGTTGAAAGACACAACATATCAATGGTGGAATACCTTGGTGTTTTTAGTACCAAGAGGACGAGTGACCTGAGAAATCTTTCAAACTGAGTTCCGAAAGAAATATATAAGTCAACGGTTTCTTGATCAAAAGTATAAAGAGTTTTTAGAGTTAAAATAGGGCCTAATAACTGTGACAGAGCATGAAAGAGAATTTGTACGATTGAGCAAGCATGCTCGGGAATATGTTTCTACTGAAGAAATCATGTGCAAGTTGTTCGTTCATGGTTGAACGAGGACATCAAACTTCTAGTTGGAATTTTAGAACTGAAGGAAATTTTTATTTTAGTTGATAGAGCTTGCAAAGTTGAGGAACTTAGCAAAGAAAAGAGAAAGGCTGATTCAGAGGCAAGAGATTCGAGGAAGAGATTGATGAGTAAACCTTATCATTCCTTGTCAAAGAAATCAAGAGATTATTTTAACCGATTGACCACTTCAGCTGGATATTCCAATAGAGATCGTGGAAAGCAATACACAAGTCCTAAAGCTCAAGCTACATCAGTATCAAGTGTTGGCAACGTGAAAGACATTAAACTTGAGTGTCAACAGTGTGGAAGACGGCATTTTAGAGATTGTTGGGTGAAAAATGATAATGAAGCTTGTTACAGTTGTGGTTCGTAAGATCATTTTATCTGAGATTTTCCTGAGTTAAATGAAAAAGATAAATCTCAAAATGTAATATCAAGCAATACAGCTACTCGAGGGAGGCTGCCCAGAATTACAGGAAATGTAAGTGGTAATCATGGTACAACGAAAGATTCTACAGTGAGATCTGAGGCTAGAGTACTTGCTAGAGCTTACGCTCTTCGTGCCCGAGAAGATGCGTCATCACTAGATGTTCTTACCGATACATTTTCTCTTTACGACACTAATGTTATTGCATTGATTGATCCTAGATTGACTCATTCGTATATATGTATGAATTTGGTGTCTAATAAGAGTTTTCCTGTTGAGTCTACTGAGTTTGTAATTAAAGTATCGAACCCCTTAGGAAAGTATGTTCTAGTTGACAAAGTAGGCAAGAACTATCCTTTAATAACTTGAGGTTACTGCTTTTCAGCTGACTTGATGCTTTTGCCATTTGACGAGTTCGATGTGATTTTGGGTATGGACCGGTTAACTCTGCATGATGCCATTGTAAATTGTAAAAGAAAGACTATCGAATTGAGATGTCAAAATAATGAAATCATTCGAATTGAATTTGATGAGTCAAGTGGATTGCCTATAGTGATTTCATCGATGTCGGCTCAGAGATATGTCAGAAAAGGTTGTGATGCGTACCTAGCATATGTTTTAGATACCAAGGTGTCTGAAAAGAAGATTGAATCGGTGCCTATAGTTTGTGAATATCCGAATGTATTTCCAGAAGAATTGTCTAGGTTTCCACCAGTCAGAGAGGTTGAGTTTCCTATTAAGTTAGTATCAAGAACTTTTTCGATATCTATAGCTCCATACAGATTGGCTCTGACAGAGTTAAAAGAGCTGAAAGCTCATTCCTCATTTAGCATTTAGATAGGAAAGAGAATGGCCGCTTTCAACAAGGTCTGGAAGCCCAGGTTATCCCACCAATATTCCCCAAACATTTTATTTTCTCGCGAAAGAGGTTCATACTCATTAAGGAATTTCTCATCTTTGATTTGATGTTGGGATCAGATATCCCACAACCCCTTTAGTTTAGACTGAAATCTAAGAGTTAACAGATAGAGGTTTTGCACGACCTAGTTTTTCGCCTTGGGGTGTGCATGTATTGTTTGTAAAGAAGAAAGATGGGTCAATGAGAATGTGTATTGATTATTGTCAGCTCAACAAGGTTACAATAAAGAATAAGTATCCGTTACTGAGAATAGATGATTTGTTTGACAAGTTGAAAGGTGCAACAGTATTTTCAAAGATTAATTTGAGGTCTGGTTATTATTAGTTGCGAGTTAAAGACTCAAATGTGCCGAAGACTACATTCAGAACGAGGTACGGGCATTATGAATTTCTTGTTATGCCTTTTGGACTAATTAATGCTCCTGTTATTTTTATGTATTTGATGAATTGGTTTTTTCGACCGTATCTAGACAGATTTGTTTTTGTTTTAATTGACGACATTCTAATTTATTCACGAGATGAGTCTGAGCATGCCGAGCATTTAAGGATTGTGTTGCAAACCTTAAGAGATAAGCAATTGTATGCTAAATTTAAAAAATGTGAGTTTTGGCTCTAGAAAGTTGGATTTTTGGGACATATTGTCTTGGCAGATGGCATTCGAGTTGATCCAAGCAAGATTTCTGCGGTAATTGACTGGAAACCACCTAGAAATGTATCCGAGGTTAGAAGTTTTCTGGGATTGGCTGGTTACTTTCGACGTTTTGTAAAAGGGTTCTCGATGATTGCTACACCGATGACCAGACTGCTACAGAAAGATATCAAGTTTGAATGGTTCGAGAAACGTCAACAAAGTTTCGATCAATTGAAAGCATTGTTAACAAAGGCACCAATGTTGGTTCAACCTAAATCGGCTCAAGAATTTGTGATTTACAGTGATGCGTCATTGAATGGTTTGGGTTACGTATTGATATAAGAGGGAAAAGTTGTAGCTTATGCCTCCAGAAAGTTGAAACCGCATGAAAAGAATTATCCGACGCATGATTTAGAATTGGCTCTATTGTATTTGCACTAAAAATTTGGCGTCATCATTTGTACGGTGAAAAATGTCACATCTTTACTAATCATAAAAGCTTAAAGTATATTATGACTCAGAAAGATTTGAATTTGAGACAACGAAGATGATTTGAGCTACTAAAAGATTATGAGTTAGTGATTGATTATCATCCGGGGAAAGCAAATGTAGTCGCAGATGCTTTAAGTAGAAAATCGTTGTTTGCTTTGAGAGCAATGAATACACTATTGACGTTATCTGGTGATGGTTCAATTTTAGTTGAGTTAAAGGCTAAACCAGTTTTTCTTCAGCAAATTTGCGAAGCTCAGAAATGTGATAGTGAATTGCAAGCTAAAAGAGTGCAATGTGAGTCGACTAGTGATGCAGAGTACCAAATCAGATCCGATGATTGTTTGATGTTCCGTGATAGAACTTGTGTACCAAAAAATCTAGAGTTGATTCAAAAAATTTTGCACGAGGTACATAGTGGTTGTTTATCTATTCACTCGGGAAGTACTAAAATGTACAATGATTTGAAGAAATCGTATTGGTAGTCGGATATGAAACGAGACATTTCTGAATTTATATCGAAGTGTTTGATTTGTCAACAAGTGAATGTCGAGCATCAAGTGCCTTCAGGATTGCTTCAGCCTGTGATGATACCAGAGTGGAAATTGGATAGAGTTATGATGGATTTCGTATCGAGATTACCCCTGTCTTCGAAGAAGAAAGTTACTATTTGGGTTGTCATTGATCGATTAACGAAATCAGCACATTTCATTCTAGTACATACTGACTATTCACTCACTAGATGAACTAAATTGTATATTGCTGAGATCGTTAGATTGCACGGGGTGCCAATTTTGATTATTTAGGATAGAGATTCGAGATTTACGTCATACTTCGGAAGAAATTACAAGAAGCTTTAGGAACAAAGTTAAATTTTTAGTACGGCTTTTCATCTGCAAACTAACGGACAGTCTGAGCGAGTAATTTAGGTTCTTAAAGATATGCTCTGATGTTGTATTTTGGAATTCAAAGATAATTGGGAGAAATTTTTTCCATTGATCGAATTTGTGTATAATAACAACTTTCAATCGAGTATAAAGATGGCACTGTACGAAGCTTTGTATGGTCGCAAATGTCGAACTCCATTGTATTAGACCAAGCTTAGTGAGAAACAGATTCACAGGGTTGATTTGTTAGAGAAATCGAAGAGAAAGTGAAAGTAATTCATGATTGTTTGAAAGTAGCTTCAGATCGTCAGAAATCATATGCTCATTTGAAACGAAAAGACATTGAATTTCAAATCGATGATAAAGTGTTTTTGAAAGTGTCTCCGTGGAATAAAATATTTCGTTTCGGTCGCAAAGGCAAATTGAGACCACGATTCATCGGGCTATATGAGATTATTGAACGAATAAGGCCAGTGGCATATAGACTAGCATTACCAATTGAGCTAGAGAAAATCCATAACGTGTTTCATGTATCGATGTTGCGTCGATATAGATCTGACCCATCACATGTGTTTTCTCCGTCAAAGATTGAAATTCAACTCGATATGTCATACAATGAAAAACCGATCAGAATTATAGCTCGAGAGATTAAAGAGTTGAGAAATAAATGCATAGCTTTAGTAAAATCTTATGGCAATGTCATGGTATTGAAGAGGCTACATGGGAGCCCGAGGAAGCTATGAGAAAATAGTACCCTAACCTATTCACTGGTAAGATTTTCGAGGACGAAAATCCCTAAGGGGGTGTAACAGGCCGGTTTTAGCTAAATTGGAGATGGTTTCAAAACCAAAAATTTGAGTAAAATTATTTTAATATTATTTTTTGTGTTTTCAGTATGTGATTATATATGTGTGAATGTTTCGTGTGATAATTTTATTGTTTAAGTAGTTAATTTGACTAAAGGACTAAATCGCGTAAAATGTAAAAGTTGCATTCTATAAGTTAAAAGTGTCTATTTGTTATGAGGCATTAAAAGGGAGGTCCGTATGTTGATATTAGACCATTAATAGTTTGAGTGGACTATTATGGACATGAATTAGTTATTTTTCATATTAATAAAGGTTAAATTATAAAAATTGGATAATAAGTTAGTATTAATAAAACAAAAATTAAAAGATGAGTGTTGTTCATCTTTTTTGAATGTGTATAGAAAAGAAGAACACCATTTTAGAGTTGGTGATATTCGGCTACTTCATTTCTCAATTGTAAGTCCGTTTTTAATCTGTTTTTGATGATTTCTACGTTTTTATGATCGTTGCTTCATGTTCTAGCTAACCCATGCCTTAATTTTTGAAAGTGTTGATGATTTTGAAAGTTTCCATTGATGAATGCTTGAGATTTTGAATGAATTTTGATGAATTTTGAAAGCTTGATGATAGATATTTAAGTTTTATTAAGTGATTTTTGACAAAAATGTCAAATAGAGATTAAATTGTGAAAAGTGTAAATTAAAAGATTAAATTTGTGAAATATTGATAAATATGGGCTATTATGGAGCCTATAGATATTCGGCTGGCTTGGGTTTAATTGAAATTTTTGTCAATTGTGTTTTTATATTATAGGGACTAAATTGAGAAAATGTGAAATTATAGGGGTTAATGTGTAAAATATCCCAAATTTTGTGTTTTGGATGAAATCCAATGAATTGAGGAATAAAATATTTAATTTTGAATTTATATAGATCAAGAACAAAAGAAACCGAATTTAGATCGGGGAAAATCGAAGGTTATCGAGTAATTTATCCGATTCGTCAATTTTGAGTATGAGGTAAGTTCGTAGGTGTTAATTTCATTATAAATGAATGTTATATGCTTTCATATTGCATAAAATGTGTTTATGAGATTGCAAATAATGTTTGACTTGTGAATACGACTATACAGAAGTGTTCAACGATGAAATCGACAAGCGAAACTTCCCTGTTAAACCTTAAGTACAGTGATGATGATAATGTAATGTCATTAAGTTAATGCATTGGCTTCAGACCAAGATATCGGCAGTTCGGGTATGAATAATACCTTGATTTGGATGTGGGCCATGATATAGGTTTTCTGAGAGGAGTTACCTTGATTTGGCTACGGGCCATGATATAGGTATTTTGAGAGGAGTTACCTTGATTTGGCTACGGTCCATGATGTAGGTACTCCGAGATAAGTTACCTTGACTTGACCACTGGCCATGGTATAGGTACTTAACAATTGTGATTCGTGAGTATCTGATTTCTATCCCTAATGGTTCAACGGATAAATGAATGTCGTGGTTGATAAAGAGGTTAGTACGAGGTGATACAGGTATGTACGGAACCTATTCAAGTACTACATTGAGAAAGATTAATGAAATGGTATTTAATCATGTTTGAGACATGAATAAGGTTTGTGTTAATGTAATGTTGATTTGGTAATGTGCAAATGGTTGAACTATATTATTTGATGAATTGAATTGCTTAACTACGAACTTACTAAGCTATGAAGCTTACTGTGTGTTATTTGTCTATTTTTTATAGATAGTCAAAGCTAGCTTGGACTTGGGGATTGTCAGGAGCATCGTCACACTATCGATTGTTTTGTTGGTACTTTGAAAACTTTGTATATTTGGCATATGGCATGTATAGGCTAGTGTCATTTTGGTATGTTTTGAGCTATGATGTTAGCCATGTGATTTGGCTTGTTAATGATGTAAATGTTGGTATGTTTTTAGCCATAAAAGTTGGCTTAAGTTATGTGCTTGATAAGTGATATATGTGATGCATATAATGCCTTATATTTTGGCTTGTTTTGGTATGTTTGCCATAGTTCCGGATATGGTTAAATGGATGTTGATTTGGTTAATTAGCAATGTTTGAAGAATGGTAAATTTTGATGGATTTGGTATAATTGTATATGGAAATTAGTAGTTGAATTGGTTGATGATATATAGTTTGATATGTGATTGATTTGGCATGTTTTTGGTTGCCTAAAAATGTATTGAAATGGTGCTATTTTGGTTGATTTGTATGCTTGTGGAAAGAGTGGCAATTTGGCTTTATAAATGTATGCTTGTACGACACACGGTCATGGTACACGACCATGTGTCCCCTAGGGTAGCCCTACGAATTAAGTTAGTATACCCCATAGGTTTGACACGGCCTAGACACACGGGCGTGTCTACAGGCCGTATGTGTCAAATGAACTCACATACGGGCGTGCGACTGACCGTGTGTCAAAATTCAGTATACCCCCTAAATGCCACATGGCATAGCATGCAGGAGTGTTTGGCCATTTTGAACGGTACACGTGTAACACCCCTTACCCGTATATGATGCCGGGACAGGGTTTGAGGCATTATCAGACTTAAACGTACACTATTTCGTGAAATCGGGCCATAAAATTTTCATTTAAATTAAAAACATTCAATCACATGCATAATGTCCCTTACTCGAGCTATCGAGGCTCTAAACATGCATTAAAGGCGGTTTGGGACTAAACAGACAACTTTGGAAAGTTTTGGGAAAACGTAGAAAAAATTTCAAGAAATAGGGTCACATGCCCGTGTGTCTTCAACATGCCCGTGTCCTCAGGACGTGTAACTCTCTGTTTATGATGTCAGCAAACCAAATTGAACCACACGACCAGGCCACACGATTGTGTGCTAGGCCGTGTCCTCCACACGCCTGAGACACATGGCGATGTGTCTGCCAGTGTGGCTAGCACTTAGGCTATTTTCCAAGCCTTTTTGTTACCATTAATACCCCACACACTTAAATACATTATAGACACATATAATGTAGCATCAAGTAAATGATTAAACATCCTCCATTAAGACTCAATTGTAATATTCATATGTCATCATACATGTGTTTTGCTTACTCATTTTATACCAAGTCTAAACACACCAATTCGCAATCAATTGAACATGTCATTTTGATTATCACTTATACACTTATACCATAATTGCCTACGTCATTCAATACCAATTTCATGTTCAAGCATTATTGACTTATTGCCATATCACACTTTTATTCTCTGATTATAACCATTTCGTTTGGTCATAAGACATTCATCAAACACACATACCGTAATACTAACCATTCATATCAAACAAATATAATCACATGACCACATCACAAGGCATTAATACTTAGCTTAGATAAATAGGCTTACAAGCCATGACCATCATAAGCTACATCTCATGGCTATATACAATGTACTAGTATAATCCAACATCTTGTCCAAATCATAAGAACACATATCAATAACTAAGTCCCTATACATGCCACTCACTTGAAGATGTTTAAGATTCATTGATACCCCGAAAGCGATGGCTTGATAGTGTGATGTTGCCTCTGACGATCTCAACCCCGAGCTAACCTGAAAACAATAAAAGAAATGAAAAAGAGAGGGGTAAGCTTTATAGCTTAGTAAGGCCGTATGAAAATAATAAGCAATTTATTAACATGCTTCTCAAGGTAATACAACGATATTTGTACTTTTATTGATGTTCAGGTCAAGCTGTTTTCTCGAGTCATAGTCACTAAATTATTTATATCTAGAATTACAGAACTCCAAATTAAGATTTTCTAATTTTCCCTAAAACTAGACTCACATATCTTCTTACCAAAAAATTATCAAAATTTTTGGTCTAACCAATAAGTACAATTTATTCTTCAAAGTTACCCTTTTTCTGCTGTTTGACAACTTGGACCTTTCTTTACTAAAAATCATTTACCTCTTAGTACGGGATTTGGATGGTGTTCCTGTCTATTTCTTTTGAAAATATACTCAGTAAGTATTTATTCATATAAATTCTAACCCATAATTATTCTTTTACAATTTTTAGTGATTTTCCAAACTCAAGACAGGAGATTTAAAAATCGTTCTAACTCTGTCTCACACAAATTCAATTATCTCATAATATGAAATTCTTTTGCTTACATTGTTTCCTTCATAAGAAACTAGACTCGTGATAAACCGTAATTTATACATATTTCTATCCCATGCTTAGCACATTCTTTTGCTTAAAATTGGCACTTTTAAGGTAAACAATACCCACCTAAAACCTTTTTTTGATGAGATTCATAGCAGGAATGAGGAGTATAAACTCCTTGAACCACCATGACCATTCAATGGAGAGGTAAGTCGAGCTTAGACTATAAATAAGCGCTTCTCGGGAGGCAACCCGAGCACTAACAAGATTACTTTCTCTAAATTTTAGTTTTTAAAGTCTAACATACTAACCAAATCATTGAACACATGCTTTTCAGAACCACACGGCCAAGCACACGGGGGTGTCGTAGGCCGTGCACATACCACAGGATGCAACACGGTCGTGCGATACGGCCACGTAAAAATAGGGCAAAAATTTCTTCCCAAACACAGGATGCGATAAGTAGCCACGTCCGTGCGACATGGCCGTGGGCAAAACTGCCAAAATAACACGGGCATGCGCCTACATACATGGGCGTGGGAGAAGCGAACAAAGATCGACACGGCCGTGCAGCATGGTCGTGTACACCAATGTGCCTAATTTCAAAAATTACGAAACACACGGGCTAAGCTTAGAGCACACGGGCGTGTCCCACGGCCGTGTGCCCCAATTTCTGTATAAACACCTATTATTTATTTTATTTTATTTTTTGAAATTATTTTTTATTTCCTTTTAATACTATTTTTTGAGTTTTTTTTACAATTTTTATTCTTCGCCTATTTCATTACGAGTAATTATGCTTTTGTATACCTCTTAAAGAGTTCCTAATTTTATCACAGTCAGAAAGAGCTCCAAAGCTTATCCTCGCATATGGACTAATGAACCTCTACCACCACTAGAGTATCCTCCTCTACTCTTACACTGATTATCCTCCAAAACTCCAGTTCAAGGAATTCATTCATCATTCAGGAAGTTTCACTTCTCTCCCTACCTTACGATTATGAATCTATCTTTTTCATTAATGCTATGTTTGTACATTAAGGGCAATGTACATCTTAAGTGTGGGGGGTCTTTTATATCATCATTAGAAATCCCTGAATTTTGTCTTTTTCTCACATGAATCACTCATATCACTATTAGAATGAATTTTAATTAAATTATAATTTTTATTGTTATATCTTGAATTAAAACATAGGCATTTATGCATTGATTGTTTACACTTTAAGACATTAGGGAATCAAGCATGATAAGTAGATTTTTGAAGAATTAAAAAATTTTAGGTTGTTCCCCTAAGTTTAGGTATTATTTTGAGTTGGAATTCACAAGTTTAACCATCAAAAAGCCATAATTTTTTGTGAGATCTTGAGCCTTCAAGAGCATCTATTAATTCTTTCAGGCTCACTTTTATTATTGCTATGACTGCGTTAGTATTGAATTGTTATTCTAGAACTTGCTTGATTATGCATGTCAAGACCACACCATTTGATTTGATATGTCAAAATGCCTTTGGCACTTAGATTTAACCCACTCACTCCATAAAAGCCTACATTCACAATTAACCCTTAGTGAACCCCCTTGAGCCTAACAACCCATTCATTAATTTACCCTCAATATTAGCACATAACTCATTATTGTTGAAATCCCCTAAATTAACTAGATCACTATTTTTGTCGAGATTTGAGTTGGAATAGTTGCTTAGCTATGTTTTATTCTATTTTGTAATTTGACTTGTTCTTAAAAAAAATTACTTGTATACATATTAGTAGTAGTGATCTTCTAAGCTAAAGAAGTTAAATTCCATATTCTAAGAAAAAGCTCTGTTGTATGCAATTGATGACTAGTCATTTTTCTAGTTAGGCAATTTTTCAATTCAATCTCGATTCTAACCCTTTCTTTCACTTTGTGACCACACCCTCTAACCAAAGCCACGTTACAACCGTCTAAAGACCTTTTGATTTATGTTTCATCTCAATTTATAGCGGTGGAGATTTGATTTTCATGCAAGCCTATGGTAATGACTCTTCATTATTGACTATTGAGTGCTTCATTTATTATCCTTAAACACCTCGAGTGATTTGAGTGAATCTTTAGTGAGGATGTGAAACTCTATGATATTTTGAATCAAAGGTAATTACTTAGACGAGAGGAGACACCTATGTTTTCATGATAAAATACTCAACTTGGAATATTTGAAACTTTGATGTTCTTTCAGTTGAATTTTCAATGTATGATTACCTATGGATTATTTTGAGATATTATCGATAGAAATTATAAGTTGAGAAGAATTTATTTTGATTATGAGTTGAGGATTTTGCTTGAGGACAAGAAAATGCTTAAGTATGAGGGTATTTGATAAACAGTAATTTATACATATTTCTATCCCATGCTTAGCACATTTTATGGATCATTTTTTCTTAAAATTGGTGAATTTAATGCTCCTAATGCCTTAATTTCATATTTTATACTTAGGTGAGCATAGGAGAGTGAAAGGAACAAGAAACGGGCTGAATTGAAGCACGACTCACACGAGTGGACCACACGCCTGTGCCTATTTAACAGGCTTGACCACAGCCTGAAGTAATCGCACACGGGCGTGTCCCTATCGAGCCCAAATTGAGTCTGTAACGCCCCGTACCCGAGACCGTTTCCGGAGTCGAACACGAGGTGTTAACGGACTTAATTCATTTACTTACACAGTTCATTTTAAAATTTCCAGACAAGCTGGCTAACTGCATCACAGTTACTTTAAAAATCATATCTCGAGTTCCAAAACTCGAAAACTGATTCCGTAAATTTTTCCTGAAACTAGACTCATATTTCCATCTACAAATTGTTTTCTATAATTTTTGGTCGATCCAATTAGTACAGTTTATTAGTTAAAGTCTCTCCTATTTCAGGGTTCGACTACTCTGACCTTCATGCATTACGACTTAGATATCTCCCTGTACAGAGCTTCAATACTTATGCAGTTTGTTTCTAATGAAACTATACTCAAATAGAAATCTATAAATATAAAGCATGACTTCTAATTGTCTCTGGTTAATTTATGGTAAATTTTCAAAATCAGAACAGGGGATCCAGAAAACGCTCTGGCCCTGTTTCACGAAAACTTAAACATCTCATAAAATACGGCTCATATGGTCATTTCGTTTCTTTCATATGAAAATAGACTCATCAATATTCGATTACATAATTTATTCACTATTTAATTCCATTCCTACTATTTTTAGTGATTTTTCCAACTTATGTCACTGCTGCTGTCAGCATCTATTTTAAGGTAAATTTTACCTATTTCATAAATTTCCATGAATCGAATAGCAAATTGACATACATTATTATCAAGGGTAATCCCGATTAGCCATGACGTACGTAGCACCAATAGGACCATGATTGGCCATTCCACTGGCTAGTCATTACCAAACATTTCCACACCACTTAATAACCATATCACAAGACCATAATGTTATACTTCAAAATATACGAGCCATTTTCGCATGGCTATACGAATACACATTACCAAAGGGTACTTAATTAACAACAAGGGTCAGCCCTATACATGCCATTTTCAAAATTGAACTAAAAGAGTACCAAAAAGTGGCTTAGATAGTGTGGATGACTTCGACTTTGACACTCCCGAGTCCGATAGCTGACGAACAAAATCTATAAAACAGAGAATCAAAGTAACAGAGTAAGCATTTTAATGCTTAGTAAGTTCAAGTAATGAAATTATTTACGACTAAAGTATAGCGTTCATATGACTAAATGAATAGTTGCATATACGCATATTCCCAAAATCATACTTACTTCACACCTCAACCAGTATATTCATACACAGGGGATAAAACCTAACTAAAGGCCAGAAGTTGTTAATCAATAGAGCGCATACTATCTAAAAAGAAATTAACTTTTCCGATGCATATACGAAACATACCTTATCGTTTGGATTTTATGAGCGTATTAATTGCAATTATTACAGCAAGATCGCTCATTTCCAAACCCAAGTACCTTCGGGATTTAGCCGGATATAGCAACTCGCACAAATGCCTTCGGGTCTTAGCCCGGATATAGTCAATAGCACAAAAGCCTTCGGGACTTAGCCCGGATATAGTCACTAGCACAAATGCCTTCGGGACTTAGCTCGGATATAGTCAATAGCACAAATGCCTTCGAGACTTATCCCGGATATAGTCAATAGCACAAATGCCTTCGGGACTTAACCCGGATATCATTCGAATAATCATGCACATATATCAATAAATCATGACACATCCATATTTCATTTTCATTACTAAAGCTCAAACACAAGACACTTATCAAACCTTACCAATTTTGGCTCAATAGCCACATACAAAGAGCATGATTTTGATTGGCTTTATAACATGATCTCTATACACATTCGGCTACTCGTCATAGGTATAAACTAATCACCTCAATATATCATTCAAGTAGAACATTATATCACCTTTTATTTGTTATGCTTATATGTCATGACTTAATCAAATCATAAACTAAGTTTCATTACTCGAAGACTTACCTCGGACGTTGTCGAACGACTTCAACGGCTATTCAATTACTTTTTCCTTTCCCCTATCCAACGTTGATCCTCTAAGCTCTTGAGCTAAATCAAACAATTTACCTCCCAATCAAACACAATCATACGGCATTCATATACATTTTAGAACCAATTTATTTGAATCAATTACCACTTAAGTCTATCACCATCTCGCTTTCAAATTTGTGCACTTGGTAAATCACGTTAAACTACTACAAATATAACTTTAATACATATTTATTTTCGAATGTCTCAATATCATCTTAATTAATTTCTACTTACACATCAAAATTTCCAATACAAAGTATTTGGCACCTAAACCGGATTAGTAAACTCCCATAGACCATGACCAAATGCCATTTAAACACAAGTCAACAAGATCTCATGATTTCAAATCAAACTCTTAACAAGAATGCACAATGCTGAACCCTTAGATGATTAAACATCTAATTTAGACAATTTTAGAACAACTAAACGGCACTTGTTCACAACATTAAACAACTACATGTTCGACTAGAACATGGTACTTAACTACATCGATTTTAAGCACAATAATTACTCAAACCTAATCAAATTCACATTCGGTCTTGGTACCTAATAAGGTAGCCGATTCCTTTCCCTTAGCACCTAATGCTCACATATGATTATTTGTATAGTTCAAACACTCATCTACCCTTGTTCATCTAAATTTAACAAGAAACAAAAACCTTATTTCTCCATAGCTACAATGGCCAAAAGTTCTAGACATCTCAATACCGAAATTTCTAACATGGGTTGTCTAAAGAATTTGGTAGGGAGTTCAAATTTATCTAACATTTCAAGTAACTTAACACATCCATATAGCTAACATGCTAGTAGTATCAAGGCATCAACTAAGATTTTGAAGCCTCTTAGCCGAATCCTAACTCTCCAACAACCCCAATTCCATCCATGAGATAGATAGAATTAGGCTAATCATCCGAAGGATGTATAAACCTCCAAAAGCAACATTGAAAATTCCTTAATCTAAAGAACCACCTTGGTCGAACTTCCCCTCTTCTTCTTCCTCTAGTTACGGCAATGGAGGAGCGACCTAGCTAACTCTCTTTTTTTTTATTTCTTCTCCTACTAACCACTATTATTTTATTATCCATGCTCTTTATTTTATTATTTTTAACACAAATGTTAACATAACATATTTATAATATGTTTTAACCAATAGCATGGCCGGCCACCATCTAGACTTTTGGCTAATTTGACATGCAAGTACAAGTATTTTCTAACATGCTTTAATAGGCCACTATAACATTTGACTAGCACATTTCTAAATTTCCTCACATAAGTCCTATTTAATAATTTCACATACTAATGACAAAATTGGAGCATGAAACTTTCACACATGCCTATTTCACATACAATAAACACAAAACTTAATGGTTAATTATTTTTACGACCCAGTTTTGTGGTCCCGAAACCACTTTTTGACTAGGGTCAAATTAGGGCTGTCACAGAGTCCAATTCGGAAAAGGCCAATTTTGAGGGTTCTTAGGAATTCTAAAGCATATAAATACACCCTAGAGGAGGAGGAAAAGGGGGGCCACAGAGAGGGAAGCAAGGAATTGCTCAAGGAAATCTGATTGATCCATCTTAGAAGCCGGATTGATCATCAAGACTGAAGATCTCCCCTCAATTTCCCTTCAGGAGTTTTGGGTGTTTTCTTTATGTTTTGTATTCATTATTCTTCTGAGATGTTTACCTTTTTAGTTATGAACTAAAACCTCTAAATACCTAAGGGGAATGAAACCTAAGACAGATCTTTTTATTATTATCTGAATTGTATGATAAATATTTGACTTGTTCTTAATTATGTTTTCTTAATTCTTGTTTTAATATTCCAGGATATTGATTCAAGTTAAGCTCTTATTTAGAGAAGGAATAGACCTTGTCTAAGAGTACATTTTTCATAATTAAGCGGAGTTGGTTGCGGCGCACTGAGATAGGGTGACAAGATTTTGCCAGATTAGGGTGAAACCTAATAAAGGGATCCATAGATGGAGTTAATGCAACCCTAGGGCCTTAATTAGAAAGAGATTTCAATTATTCAATCTAGGGTTAGACGTTGTCAGTCTCGAGAGAGATAACAATATAACTTAGGGATCTCTACGGAACAAGTTGAATGAATAAATCGTCCGATTCAGAGTCAAATAACAAGTGAAGTCTAGGTGAATTTTTCCTTAGGTATTGTCTTAATCAATCGAGTTTTCCAAAAAGTATTTTCCCTAAATTTCTTTTCTGTGATTTCTTAGTTTAGTTAATTAGTTAGATAAACAAACCCTTTTATTTTTTAGGCTAGATAATTAAAAGAAAGCTAATACTAGTACTTTTAGTTCCTTTGGGTTCGATAATCCAGTCTTGCTAAAGCTATACTACTGCTCGACAGGTACACTTGCCTTCATCGTGATAATAGTTAGTTTCAAGAACGATTCATTATAAATATTTAAAACTTGTCACGAATATCACGTATCAAGTCTATAAGCTTTAATTCCATATTTTATTCAATCTCTAACTCAGTTTCCACTATATTTGGTGTATTTTCAAATTCAGACTACTGTTGCTGCCCAAAACTATTTTAGTGCAATATGATGATAACTAGCATAAGTTCATTTTCAACTAATCATGAACTCACCATTTCGTGGATTCCATTTTCAATTACCCAAAGACATAATAACATAACCATAAAGATTATTCATCATTCAAGCCTTTTTGCATACTTATCATATGTTCATATATATACATATACATAAACTTTCTCACCATAAGTCATTCTTCATCAAGGCATTGCTCATGAGTTTAGCGTACATACCTATACTCACTTGTAGTATATCACATAGCCATACCTTCTTTAACATGCCCTTCTTGGGTCTTTCATCACATTATCCATTTCATTACCCGTTGAACACTCGAAATACTATTGGATACACGGGAAGTTTGCACCTAAGTGCCATGTAAGAAGCCAGAGCTACCTCATACTATGTAATGCTCACATTTTGAGCTACTCATGGGCCTATTCATCAGTTAGTAGCTAGACCCCATAGAACTATCATGTAACACCCACTCATTGAGCTACTCACGGGTCTGTACACAAAGTCAACACCCAGACCCATATAGCGTTGACATGAAATGCTCGCTCAATGAGTTACTCATAGGTTTGGTCACGAAGTCAGTACCCGGATCCACATTACATATAACATTTATCTCATGAACTCAGATACAACTCATGATTTCAGACCACACAGTTCCTCATGATCTACCTTTTGTATCCAATACTATTTCTGAGGTTCAACAGGATTTCATATCTAACCCGATGTCGTCGTACTTGCTCATAATGTAGGTTACTCTTATATCACATTATTTATGCTTTCGTTGTAACAAGTAAGATTATGATACATGATAACAATAAAACATTTAAACATATATATATCACCTATTTCCTATATCACTTGTCATATATCATCGTTTTCTTGCATTTCATGTAACATTCTTCCATGTCATATTTCCACATCATGTACACCATTCCATAAACTTTTCCAATGTATTCAATCATACAATTTATGCAATAATAGTAAAGAATTACAATTCAAACATAACATTGCATTATTATTATCAAATGAACTTACCACGAATCTGACTCAAGGGGATAAGTCCGTAGCTGAATATGAGGCGAAATTTTTACGATTGAGCCGGTATGCGCGAGGCATGGTGACCACTGAGTATGAGTGTTGTGTTCATTTCGAGGACGGTGTCGGAGAAAAGGCAAAGATCGCTGAGGGTGTGAAGCGCGCTGAGCACCAGAGTCGTGAGAAGGATAAGGGAAGGAACAAGAGGGTTTGGGAGCCCTCAGGTTCAGCTATGGGGCTTAAGAAAAAGGCTAGAGTTGATGGGCCAACTGGAGTTGGGGCCCCTGTTACTACTTTTGGGTTGCAGCCTTGTACAGTTTGTGGGAAATGCCATCAGGCGAGTGCTGGGTAAGATGGGTGCATGTTTCAGGTGCGGATCTATGGAGCACCGTATCAAGGATTATCCACAGAGGCCTGATCAGATGTAAGCTACTGGTAGGGGTACTGTTCAACTGCAGAGGGGTTTTCAGCAGCCACCGAGAGGTCATGGTTAGGCCAGAGGTGGAAATGGTATAGGTCGTGGTCGTGGAGCATCGGGCAGAGGTGCGGGTTAAACTGAGGTGAGGCAGCCAGCACTAGTTTATGCTGCACGTCGTTGAGAGGATAGAGATACTCCAAATGTTATTACGGGTATGTTTTTTATTCATCAAGTACCTTACATTACATTGATTGATGTTGGTTCTACGTACTTGTATATAGCATGCATTGTATCTGAGACTTTGGGTTCCATACTACGAGTGAGATTACTGTACTGAGTCTATTAGGGCGGTCAGTGAGAGTGAACAAATTGTTTAAGGATGTACCTTCATAGGTTCAAGGAAAGATCTTTTTAGCCGATTTGATGGAGTTACCTTTTGGTGAATTTGATGTAATATTGGGTACAGACTGGCTAGTTAAGCATCAGGTGAATTTGGATTGTGCTTCTAAGCGGGTGGTCCTAAAAACTATAGAGGGTGACGAGGTGGTTGTGATTGGGGAGTGTCGGAATTATCTTTCAAATGTGATTTCTACGTTGAGAGTAGAGAAGATGGTTCGTAAGGGTTGCGAGGCATATTTAGCCTATGTCAGTGCTTTTGGATCTGAAGATGCGTCTGTTAAGGATATTAGAATAGTTAAGGAGTTTTTGGATGTTTTTCTCGATGAGCTACTAGGTTACCTCCTAATCGTGAAGTTGAGTTTGGGATAGAGCTTTTGCTAGGTACAGCTCCGGTGTTTGAGTTCGGGATAGAGCTCTTGCTAGGTACAGCTCCAGTGTCTATCGCCCCTTATAGAATGGCACCGAAGGAGCTCGTAGAGCTTAAGGCTCAAATTCAAGAGTTGCTGGATCGAGGGTTCATCCAACCAAGTGTGTCTCCATGGGGAGCACTAATTTTATTTGTGAAAAAGAAGGATGGAACCATGCATATGTGCATTGATTACCACAACTGAACAAATTGACTAGAAAAAATAAGTACCCCATATCGATGATTGACTATTTATTTGACGAGTTTCGAGGAGCTTCGATTTTCTCTAAGATTGATCTTTGTTTGGGGTACCATCAACTGAGGGTCAAGGAGACTGATGCTTATAAGACAGCATTTAGAACACGTTACGGTCATTACAAGTTTCTAGTAATGCCATTTGGGCTGACAAATGCACCAGCTGCTTTTATGGATCTGATGAACAGAGTGTTCCAACCCTATTTGGATCAGTCCGTAGTGGTGATTATAGATGATATTCTGGTATATTCAAGGACCAAGGAAGAGCATGATGCACATCTTCGGGTTGTTCTGTAGATTTTGAGGGAAAAGCAATTGTATGCTAAATTTAGCAAGTGTGAATTCTGGCTACATGAGGTAACTTTTCTGGGTCACGTTGTATCTGCTGAGGGGATTAGGGTTGACCCTCAAAAAATTAAAGTGATTCTAGATTGGAAGCAACCTAAGTCGTTGTCAGAGATTCGAAGTTTTCTGGGTTTGGCAGGGTATTATGGACTGTTTGTTGAGGGGTTTCGTTGATTGCTGCACCCCTGACTAAGTCGTTCCGTAAAGATGTACCATTTAACTGGACTGATGAGCAGCAGGAAAGTTTTGAGAAGCTTAAAAAGTTTTGACTGAGGCCCCTGTTTTGATACAACCAGAATTTGGGGAGGAATTCACAGTTTACAGTGATGCATCACATGTTGGTTTGGGATGCGTGTTGATGCAAGAGGGTAAAGTAGTGGCATATGCATCTCATCAGTTTAAGACACATGAAGTGAACTACCAGATGCATGATTTGGAATTGGCTGCAGTGGTATTTGTACTAAAGATTTGGCTACATTACCTGTATGGTGAGAAGTGTATCATTTATACGGATCACAAGAGCTTGAAGTATCTCCTTACTTACAAGGAGTTAAACCTTAGGCAGCGTAGATGGGTCGAGTTGCTTAAGGATTACGACTGTTCGATTGAATACCATCCTGGGAAGGCTAATGTGGTAGCCGATGCACTAACCCGTAGAACTATTACTGATTCAGATACTGAAGGACATGTTAAGAAGTTGTGTGATTGACTTTCGGGGTAGTTGGGAGGATTTCTTACGTTGGCAGAATTTGCATATAATAACAGCTACCAATCTAGCATATAGATGGTACCCTACGAGGCATTATATGGTCAAAGGTGTCGTACTCCTTCTTGTTGGATAGAGTTGGGTGAACGGCGTATTATGGGCCCTGAGTTGATTTTTGATACTGAAGATAAGGTCAAGTTAATTCGGGATCGGCTGAAGGCGGCTTCAGACAAACAGAAATCCTATGTAGATCTGAAGCATAAGGAGATTGATTTTTCGGTGGGGGACTTGGTGTTTCTCAAGGTCTCGCCATGGAAAAAGGTACTGAGGTTTGGTCGGAAGGGCAAGCTAAGCCCTAGGTTCATTGGGCCTTATCGTATATTGAAGCGTATGGGACCGATTACCTATCAACTCAAGTTACCAGAGTTCAACCAGATTTATGATGTGTTTCACGTCTCTATGTTGAGGCAATATCACTCTGATCCTTCACACATTGTTTCAACTGAGGAGATTGAGGTTAAACCTGATCTGACCTTTGAGAAAGAGTCGGTTCAGATTTTAGATCGCAATTTGAAAGTTCTGAGGAGGAAGTCAATTCCACTGGTTAAGGTGCTATGGTGTAATCACAGCTCCGAGGAAGCTACGTGGGAACCCAAAGAGGTGATGTGACAGTAATACCCTCACCTATTTTGATCAGGTAAATTTGAAGGTTAAAATTTTTTTAGGGGGTAGAGTTGTAATGCCTCAAATCTTCAGTAATTTAATCTGCGTGTTTTGTGCATGTTCGCGTGCTTGCGTTAATGGTTAAGTGACCTGAGAAGTGCAGGAGGTCCTGGGTTCAAACCTAGGCTTTAGCAAAATTTTGGCTTTTTATTGAGTAACTCTTGTTTGTGGGTAGTGGACTCTTAAACTAATGAGAGCATTGCAAGACATGAAGTTCTTGTTGGTCAGGTGGCTTGTGGCATGTGGTGTGTGCCTAGGGGTCTTAAGTTCGAGCTACCCTTGGCGCAAGAGAATAATATTTTGCTGCTCTCACAAGGTAGGTAGTAGAGTTTGGCCAAAACTCTGAGAGTGGAGTGGTTGTGTGAGAGTGGATAGCTGAATTTGAGGAGAGAATCGTGGGAGTAGGTGAGGGAGTTATCAATTTGAATTGGTGAAGAGGAAAAATAGGAGAGAATCGAGGAAGTGGGGAGTTGTGGTGTTAGTGGTGGACTGAAAGTGGGATTCCCCACTGTGCTAATTCGGTCATAGGGTCGCTAGTGCCAATTTTGTGCTGGCCATTTTTGGATAGCCGATTGTTTCTTTGTGTTTTTCTTTCTACTTTCTTTCTTTCGGGTTTTTTTCATTTGGTGTTTCTTTTCATTTGTTTCTGAGGCCTAGTTGCTAGTAATCTCGATAGTCATTCTCTTTTCCTTTCGGTTTCTCAATTTTGGTATTTCCTTCTTTACTCTTCTCTTTGTTGGCTACTCGATACTGTTTCTCTCTCAGTCTCTCTTCTCTCCTAATCAATCTTCTTTGGCCGAATACCTTGCTTTGGTGGTGAGCCAATTTCTTTCTTCCTCACTCCTCCCTCTTTCATTTTGGGAATTTTGGCCAAATACTCTTGGTCACCTTTTCTATTTTGTCATTGGTTAACAATGGTGTGGTGATCGGTTGGAACAAACACGTGGTTCTCTCCTCTCACTCTAGTGTTTTAGAGCTGGTCGAGTATTGCTAGGTAAGCTTCGACTGCTTCTTCTTCCCTTACTGAACTCTCTTCTTACAGTATCTCTTCTGGCCGATTATTCTTCGCTTCTTCCATATTAGCCTTTATTCTTTGTTTGGCGTGCATTACATCTTTGGTCTGCAATATGCTTTATCGTGTTGGTAAGTATGATACGTTTATAAAGGTGTTCATGTGACTACAATTACGAGTCTAATTAAGGGAGATGATGTTTTTTTGGTAGGTGGTGATCAAGTTGATCGACATATCTCCTAGGGATCAAGGGTACAATTGTAGTGGAAGACTTTTGGTGAGAATGTAGTGATTGTTTTAAACTCTATTGGTTCTTTTTGGATCATGGGTTAAATATTGATCTATCGATTATTCATTATTCTTCAGGGATAGGAGTGGTCGGAGCAAAATTACTCCAAACCGCAACAGGTGTGTAATCACACTGTTCCATCATTAAACAGAAAAAGTCGAAAAATTGTTATCGTCGATTTCACGCGGGTGCATGTTCGCCCATGTGGTCGTTTAAGTGCATAAATGCGAGCATGAGAATATAGAAACCACCACGAACGATCTTGTGGCCATTGCTCGTTAAGGGCGACGTTGGGCCGAAATGGGCCATGTGGGCCCTACGGGCTTGTGGGCTCCGCACGACAAACCACAGGAGATGTGGGAATTGTTGGGCCAGCTATATCGTTTGCACAACCAAGGCCATTACTTGGGCTTATTGGGCCACACAAGTATGTGGGCCCACATGGGTCGTATTAGGGGCTTGGGCCCATTTTTGTTGTTTAACTGTTAAGGTTGCACGGGTCGCATGAGATGACTGTGGATCGACCATTGGGTTGGTAAGTTTACCTAAACCCTAGTTATTGAAATGACTGTTTTACTCCTATGAGGTAAATGACGTAAATACCCCTACATGTTGTATGACTGTTTGAGCATGCCATCTTTTATCGTATGTACATTTATATTATGTTGCATTGCATGGGATGGGATATATATTATTGGAGGAAGTGTACTGAAAGGCTATAAGTCTAATACTGGCAGCTCTACTGCAAATACTGTTAGTGCCAAAATTAGTACTTTATTTTGGAGTGTAGGGATGGGTAGGTGATTTATTCCCCACATGGAGTGTAGGGTTGGACAGAGTGGAGTGTAGATGATGGTTGGGTAGGATCTCTTTATGCATTTCTGGTATTGTACTGAATTGGGCTAAGGCCCACACTGTTACTGCTAATGTAATGGGCTAAGGCCCACACTAATTTGCTACTGATATGGGCTTAAGCCCAGACTGTCCAATACTGTATGTTTGACTGTGTTAAATCGGGATTACACACTGAGTTTCATAAACTCACCTTTTCTGCTTATCTGTGTAGGTAATCCTTAGGCGGGTCGGTGCTACGAGGGACTCGGAGACAGCCACACCACTGTTTATAATCTCGTTTTAATTTTAGTAAGAGTAGCTTTATTTTGGGGTATTATATGCAATAAGGCCATTTTAAGTTTTTATTTCTCTTTGGGGATTTTATTAAAACTAACTTATAACTGTTAGCCGTATGATTCGGGTTTCAAAAGGCAAATGATTTTCAACTATCATACTACGAACTTGATTTAAAAGCTTTGGCAACGACAAACGTTTTAATACATAATAACAACCTAGTAAGAGACATGTTTTATTAAACAAACCTAAAATTTGGAAAATTGGATTTAAGAGAATGGTTTTTCAAAGGATCCCAAGCAAGGTTTTAAACAAATGAACTATTCTGATAAATCTATGCTTTTCAAAACCCACTCCAATGTGACATCACGAATTCGGCCATAACGTCTAGGAGGGGTTTGGGGTGTACATTCCCACATATGTATCGAACAGAACACCAATTAGAAGAAACAAAATTATAACATCATGTGTATTTTCTCATAAAGTCCCAATAGATGAAATGTAATAGAATGCCAGAGAGAAATAGAACAATACAGGTTATATACCAATCGAACTATCAATACTTTCATCTATACATCATGAATAGAAAACATTACCATAGAACAAGGATTTTATCAGAAGAGCAATAGCCATAGGAATAATCCCAATAACAATTAAACTTATAGAATACCTCAGAAGAAGCTGTCGAAATCTGTTAAGCCATACCTGTTACACTCAGATATCTTACCCTTCAAATATTATTCCTTCAACTATTTCTGTCATCACAAATCCCATATTATTCCTTTCAATGAAGAAAATAAGTTCAGAAGGGATTCCGATTACTACATTCTTTCAACATCGTGTCTGAATAAGTCGGTTTACCAAAGTTAAGTTCTTCTCTCATTGTAATGTTTTGTAAACCGAATAATCTTTAAATTAATTTGATACCTTTCTAGTTCTGTCTTTACTTATCAACTCATTCATAAATTCTTACCATATTTATAATCATTCTACAGTTTAACTCTTTGGTTTCACACTTGTACGCTTATCCCACAGATATCATAAAATCCTTTATGAACACCACTCTGGTCAGGGGGTGGGGTTGTAAGGTCCCTAACTCATCCCTTATACGCATATGCATATAACACTATTTCATCATCATAGCAATAGTTTCACAAGCATACCATTCATTTCAAGAAAAATTATCGGTCATATTTGTATTTCACAATTTTCCGATTATCTTTTTCACTCAAGTTCACTTATGCACACATTCTATGAATTCTGGATAACTTTTCTCATTACATTCACTTAATTTAACATATCAAGCACATAATATCATATGAGAGTCACCAAACATGGATGAATAAATTACAATTGAAACTTCAACCTCACACATCATCGTATGCATGTCATTACACTCATATAAATCTATCCAAACAATTTAACACATTCACTCAAGCTATACGAGCTTGCCAATTCATTCAATTAATTATACATGAACATTCATTTTACCTGTATTTCGAGTAAGTTTCTAAACACGTGCATTCACTTGAACAAATCAATCATATACACCATGGGATTGTCAATCAATCAAGATAAGCTCATTATGCCACGTACACATTCTATTTCATGTTTCTCATATCACAAATATGTATATATATACATTTCATGAATTCTTACTCATACCTTTCTGAGTTTCAACTCATCATAATTGCACTTTATTTGAATACCTTGATATCTTTATCTATGTGATCGGTATAGCTCGGTTGGAGAGTACCTTGTCTACACAAGATGGTTCTCATTCACGTCGGGAAGCATCACAGTATCACATATTGGTGGAATTTATAGCTAGACTCTCATGCATTCCAGGTTAGTCAGAGAACCGACTAAACCATAGCTCTGATACCACAAATGTAACATCACTTACCCGTATCCGATGCCAGGACAGGGTTCGAGTTGTTATTGGACTTAAACATACACTATTTCGTGAAATCAAACCATAAATTTTTCATTTGAATTAAAAACATCCAATCACATGCATAATGTCCCTTACTCGAGCTACCGAGGCTCTAAACATGCATTAAAGGCAGTTTGGGACTAAACCGAGAACTTTGGAAAGTTTTGGGAAAGCTTAGAAAAATTTTCAAGAAACAAGGTCACATGCCCATGTCCTTAGGCCATGTAACTCTTTATTTATGACGTCAGCAAAACTAATTGAACCACACGGCCAGGCCACACGCCCATGTGCTAGGCTGTGTCCTCCACAAGGTTGAGACACATTGCCGTGTGTCTACCCGTGTGGCTAGCACTTAAGCTATTTTCCAAGCCATTTTGTTACCATTAATACCTCACACACTTAAATAAATTATAGACACATATAATGTAGCATCAAGTAAATGATTAAATATCCTTCATTAAGACTCAATTGTAATATTCATATGTCATCATACATGTGTTTTGCTTACTCATTTTATACCAAGTCTAAACACACCAATTCACAATCAATTGAACATGTCATTTTGATTATCACTTATACACTTATACCATACTTGCCTAAGTCATTCCACACCAATTTCATGTTCAAGCAATATTGACTTATTTCCACATCACACTTTTATTCTCTAATTATAACCACTTCGTTTGGTCATAAGATATTCATCAAACACACATACCGTAATACTAACCATTCATATCAAACAAATATAATCACATGACCACATCACAAGGTATTAATACTTAGCTTGGATAAATAGGCTTACAAGCCATGACTATCATAAGCCACATCTCATGCCTACATACGATGTACTAGTATAAGCCAACATCTTGGCCAAATCATAAGAACACATATCAATAACTAAGTCCCTATACATGCCACTCACTTGAAGACATTTAAGATTCATCGATACCCCGAAAACGATGGCTTGATAGTGTGATGCTGCCTCTGATGATCTCCAACCTCGAGCTAACCTAAAAACACTAAAAGAAATGGAAAGGAGAGGGCTAAGCTTTATAGCTTAGTAAGACCGTATGAAAATCATAAGCAATTTATTAACTTGCTTCTCAAGTTAATATAACGATATTTGTACTTTTATTGATGTTTAGGTCAAGCTATTGTCTCTAGTCACAATCACTAAATTATTTATATCTGGAGTTATAGACCTCCAAATTAAGATTTTCTAATTTTACCTGAAACTAGACTTACATATCTTCTTACCATAAAATTTTTAGAATTTTTGGTCTAGCCAATAAGTACAGTTTATTCTTCAAAGTTATCATTATTCTACTGTTTGATAGCTTCAACCTTTCTTTACAAAAATTCATTTATCTCTTAGTACAGGATACAGATGGTGTTCCTGTCTATATCTCTTGAAAATAGACTGAATAATACTTTAGTCATATAAATTTTATCTCATAATTATTCTTGTGCAATTTTTAGTGATTTTCAAAAATCAAGATAGGGGATTTCAAAATTGTTCTGACTCTATCTCACACAAATTCAATTATCTAATAATATGAAATTCTTTTGCTTACACAGTTACCTTCATAAGAAACTAGACTTGATAAGCTTTAATTTCATATTTTATTCAATCTCTAACTCACTTTCCACTATTTTTGGTGTATTTTCAAAGTCAGACTACTGTTTCTATCCAAAACTATTTTAGTGCAATATGATGATAACTATCATAAATTCATTTTCAACTAATCATGAACTCACCATTTCGTGGATTCCATGTTCAATTACCCAAAGACATAATAACATAACCATAAAGATTATTCATCATTCAAGCATTTTTGCATACTTATCATATGTTCATATATATACATATACATAAATTTTCTCACTATAAGTCATTCTTCATCAAGGCATTGCTCATGAGTTTAGCGTACATACCTGTACTCACTCGTAGTATATCACATAACCATACCTTCTTTAACATACCCTACTTGGGTCTTTCATCACATTATCCATTGTGTTACCCGTTGAACACTCGGAATCCTATTGGATACACGGGAAGTTTGCACCTAAGTGCCATGTAAGAAGCCAGAGCTACCTCATACTATGTAATGCTCTCATTTTGAGCTACCCACGGGCCTATTCATCAGTTAGTACCCGAAACCCATAGCACTATCATGTAACACCTACTCATTGAGCTACTCATGGATCTGTACACAAATTCAGCACCTGGACCCATATAGCGTTACATGAAATGCTCACTTAACGAGTTACTCATGGGTTCGGTCACGAAGTCAGTACCCGGACCCACATTACATATAACATTTATCTCATGAACACAGAAACAACTCATGAGTTCAGACCACGTAGTTCCTCATGATATACCTTTTGTATCCAATACTATTCTTGAGGTTCAACGGGATTTCATATCTAACCTGATGTCATCGCACTTTCTTATAATGTAGGTTACTCTTATATCACATTATTAATACTTTCATGGTAACAACTAAGATTATGATATATGATAAAAATGAAACATTACAACATATATATATATCACTATTTCCTATATCACTTGTCATATATCATCATTTTCTTGCATTTCATGTAAAATTCTTCCATGTCATATTTGCACATCATGTACACCATTCCATCAACTTTTCCAATGTATTCAATCATACAATTTATGCAATAATAGTAAAGCATTACAATTCAAACATAACATTGCATTATTATTATCATACGAACTTACCTCGAATCCAAGCACGGCTAATTTTTTTTGTTTTAGTCCATAATCTCGTACTTTCCTGATTTAAGCCTGAATCTCGATTTTCTTGATCTAAAATAAAAAATGCACTATTTTAATCATCATATTAACCAATACATTCCATAATTTATACTTTGGCCAAATGATCATTTTGCCCCTAGACTTTCACAAAATTACGATTTTACCCTTAGGCTCGTAAATCGATTTTCATCAAATTTTCTCACTAACCAAGCCTAGACAAATTCTTTTCATACTAGAAGTAGCCCACAATTCTAATTATTTCACACATTTACAACCTATTTTATAAACTTCACAAAATGGTCCTTTTAGGTGTTTTCATGAAAATCCTTTCACAGAAGTTGTTTATTACACAACCAAGACTCATTTTCTTCCATAAAAATTCAGCGAACAACATAAATGATCTCATGGCAAAACCCTATACTTTCAACCATTTTGCAAAATAATCCTCCCATTAGCTAGATTAAGCTACAAGGGTTCCAAAAATACAAAAATCAACAAAAACAACCACAAATTTCACTTACAAGCAAAGGATTTAAGTTGCTAAAATTTTGAGCTTCAAATCCCCCATGTTTGCTGCCATCTTCGGTGGTTGAAAAAGAGGAAATGAAAAAGATGACAACCTTTTTCCTTATTTTATTTTATTACCAAAAAAGTCACCTAATGCCACCAATCTTTGACTTTGCAATTTTTTTGTCCCTATAGCCGGCCATCACTCCCCAAAAGGGTCTATTTGCACTTTAAAGACCTCCAAATTTGGTTCCCTAGATATTTAACATATTTGGATAGTAAAACAAAACTTTTTCCCTTTATGCGATTTAGTCATTTTTCGCAATTAAGCTCACAAACGCTAAAATTAATTCACCAAAATTTTCATGCACTCATATAATCATGCTATAACACATAAAATAATATTAAAATAATTTATTGACCTCAGAGTGGTTCTGAAACCACTATTCTGACTAGGCCCAAAATCGGGCTGTTACAACATGACCTAGATACACGGTCGTGTGGTCGGCCGTGTGACCCAAGTTAGTAACATCCCTAGTTTTCTCACGGCCATGGCACATGGGCGTGTCTTTGTCTGTGTGGTACAAGTCAGTATGTATGTCTTGTTTTCACATGGCCTGTGCCACGGGCGTGTCTGGTGATTGAGTGAGGCACACAGCCTGTTCACACAAGAGTATGACCTATGATTTCATGAAATTTTTCTAAGTGATCAAAAATTTTTATATGTGATCGGTTTAGTCCTGAACCACTCTTAAGCGAGTTTTAAGGTCTCGTAGGCCTATTTAAGGAACTTTGTGTATGTGAATGAATGATATATGATATTGAATATTTGATAAATGTTATATTTTCCAGTAATTCCTTATAACCCTATTCCAGCGACGGATACGGGATGGGGGTGTTATAGGGGGAGAGTTGTAACAGGCCGTTTTTAGCCAAATCGAAATAATGGTTTCAGGACCACAAATCTGAGGCCGTAAAATTATTTTAATATTATTTTAAGTGTTTACAGCATGATTGTATGTATGTGTGAAAGTTTCGTGAAGAAAGTTTATTGTTTGAATAGTTAATTTGATAAAAAAGGACTAAATCACGTAAATCGTAAAACTTGAGTTCTAATAGCCAAAGGTGTCTAATAGCTATGGTTTATTAAAGTGAAGGTCCTTATGTGGTAATTAAACCATTTGAAAGGTGAATGGACAATTTTGGACAACCATTATGTGATTTTAATGGTTTTATACTAAGGTTATTTAGGTACATATATTAATTAACATATAATAAATAAAACCAAAATAAAATGTTATCATCTTTATGGTTATTTCAACCAAATATTTAGAAAATAAAATGCTTATGAAAGCCATTAGGGTTTGACAACTTCAAGCTTGAATTGGTGAGTGTTTTTGACCCAGTTTTTAATCATTTCTATGTTTTTGTGATTGTTGCAACTAGTACTAGCTAGCCCAGGGACTAATTTCCAAAATTGTTAAAGAGTTTGAATGTTTCCATTGATGAATGTATGAGTATTTTGATGTTTAATGATAGATTATGAATATTTGATGCTAGTTAAATAAGTTTTGTAAAGTGATTTTTAGTGAAAATGCAAATTAGGGGATAAATTGAGAAATGTGTAAAGTTAGAGGTTAAAATGTGAAATAAATGAAAAATATGGGCTGCTAAGGGCATAATAGTAATTCGGCTAGCATGGGTATATTTGGAATTTCATTAACTTGTGATTTTATGAAATAATGACTAAATTGTGAAAAATGTGAAAGTTTAGGGAAAATGTGTTAAATAGCCCTAATGTATATTTTGGATTGAATTGAATAAATAATTGATAAAATAAGTTAATTTTTAATATATTTTGATCAAGGAAGGAGAAATACGGACTTGGATTGGGGAAAAGATAAAGTACTCGATTAATCGACAATTTTACCATTTTTGAATCGAGGTAAGTTCGTATGTAATAAGCATTGTTATAATTATGCTTTAAATGCTTTGATATTGCATAAATTGTGTATACGAGACTACAGTCATATTTGACTACAATTCGGCTATGTATGGCACTTAGTGTACGATTCGAGATAACTTTGGCTATGTATGGCATTTAGTGTGCAATTCGAGATAGCTTCGGCTATGTATGGCACTTAGTGTGTGATATTAAAATAGCTTCGGCTATGTATTGGCACTTAGTGTGAGAGAATTTGAGTTTTTCGATTTTTTTCCATTTGAGTATGTGTTTGTTACGGATTGGTTCAGGTACGTATTTGAATCATACGAGCTTTAAATTGAAGAAGTTATGAAGTTTGTATATAAGTCTATGATTAAGCATGTGGAAGGTTTGTTAGTATTTATGAATTATGAATTAACAAGTTCAAATTGATGAATTGTGTATTTATGATTAGTTGAGTTATTTCATACGAGCTTACTAAGCTATATAGCTTTCTTTGTTTACTTTTCTATGTTTTATGTGTTATCGAGCTAGCTTGGATTCGAGGATCGTCGGAGATCGCATCACACTTTACCTATCACTTGGTTAATTTGTAACACCCCAAACCCGGCCCAGACGTTATTGCCAGATCTGACGTGTCACATGGACTTACGACTTAGTATGCATTCGTTGGTTTAAGTGATTGGGGTGGTCTTTGTAAAAACAACGGTTGAATGAAAAGCCGGTTTATCAATCTTTAGGCTATCCAATTGTTGTGCTTGTTGAGTCTTGGAAAATGTTCATTAATTTTGAAAACCATCGCAGCCTAACATTAGCAATTTCGACATAGTATAAATATAATCAGAAAACAAAACCATAGCGGAAAAAGAAATTTAAATAGCGGCATTATTACAACTTAAAACCCAAAATTAAATCAGAATATAAAATAATAAAAATAAACTAACTTAGAAAAACCAACTTTGCAGATAATGTGGCCACTCTGAATCCCTCACAACTCCAAGCCCACTATGGTTGGGGATTTCCTGCAGAGATGAAAATAAAGGGTGAGTTCAGTAAACTCAGTGTGTAACATAACCCAACCATAGCCCAAAACAGATCAAACCTCAAAGTCAGACTTATCTGGGCTTTGGCCCAGTACAGAAATCAGAATGAAACCCATGGGCCCATAGCAGATACATAACAAATATATCATGAATGCAGAAATCCCAATCCAGAGCCATCCATAACACCCCCGTACCAACCTTACTCCATGTGGGGAGACTACTCGACCCACCGAACCGCTACACACCATAGAAATTGCAGTGAGGCTGCCAGATATTGTGACGAAGTCACCAGATATAGATATTGTGGCTAGGCCAATAGAACAGATATATATATGTGGCGAAGCCACCAGATTGCAGCGAGGCTGCCAGAATGCTTCCTCCATCAATATAAACCCATGTCCTATGCAACAGAAATAATATGTCATGGCATACGTATACAGAAACAGAACATCATGCTTTTCAGAAAAAAATAACCCTAGGGGTAAAATCGTAATTTTGCATGCATAAGGGTATTTCAGTATTTATTACCTATTGCTAAGGTTTCATGCTCATTCTAACGTTTACCAAGTAATCAGAAGTACTTACCTCGTCTTTTTACCAAAGTGGGCCCGTTGGCCCATTGGCCCGTTTTCGGCCCATTAAGCCCAAAAATACAGTTGTGCACAAAAATGTACACTCTGCACTCTAATCATCCAGATGCACCATATTCATTAATAACTGTCTCACGAGCACTCGCACACTCACGAGTTCACAAAATACCAACGTTTCGGTATTTCGACTTTTACCGATTCAGTCTAAGGGAGGGTGTCGTTCACACACCTAGTTGATGACGATTGATGACGATATCTCCCATGCGATAATCCTACAATCGATCACTAACACATTAGACTTACGAATTAACGATAACTAACATAAATCCACGTCAACTAACCCAATCATCATACAAGTTAGTCATTTACGCATGAGGGGAAAAATAGTCATTTAACACCCTACGGGAAAAATGGTAATTTTACCCCACAAGGGTATCTCGGTAATTCTACCCTACAGAGGTATTTCGGTATTTCTACCCTACAAGGGTATTTTGGTAATTCTATCCTACAGGGGTATTTCGGTAATTCTACCCTACAGGGGTATTTCAATAATTCTACCCTACAAGGGTATCTCGATAATTCTACCTTACAGGGGTATTTCGGTAATTCTACAACTTATCCACTTGGGCCAACGGACCCATTGGGACCAAATGGCCCATTTCAGCCCATCGCGGCCCGAAATAGCCGTCCTACTGCTAGAGTAATGAGAAATACACACTTGTTAGGAGACTGCAGTTAATTCGCGCTCCAAACATTCTTAGCTGACGCCCAACCCAAACGAGCACGTCATAAAGCGAAAGGGATCAGCCAAGAAGGGTATGCCTACTCTCTTCATGGTTTGCTCTATTTAAAGCCAGTTCTCCATCTACTCTTATGTTAGCTTCCCGATGTGGGATCCCTCCATCACCAGAGTTTAAAACCAACACCAACTCTTGCCATCCCAACATAGCAAAATAATCAACCTTTGCGTGCCAAGGGATTCGAACCAAAGTCCTCTCACATGCCAACTCACACCACCACCACTAGGCCATCAACTCATTTGTGTCATAAATCCAACACATTAAACTTTAAAGCGCACCTACTTGCTTCCAGATTTATTGAAAAGAAAAACCAAAGTATCTTACAAGAGCCAAGACTTGAACCTTGGACCCCTTGCTTCCTCTATGGCGTCACTTCCTTGTCCCCTAAATGGCGCCACCTTGCTACTACACCACACTCCTTTTTGTGTCATCTTTTACCCCTTTACTCTTAAAAGCCCAAACGCCAATTGCATCACCTGTTCATAAAATTAAAATTCCGAAGACTACCACAGATTTAACTTAAGTTTGGGCCTTCCAAAGGCCCACTAACCTACTAAAATATATATATTAACCAACCAGAACACACACAAATTTTAAAAATCACAGAAACACAGAAAACCTAAAAATTGGGGCGTTACAACTCTACCCTCCTTAAAGAAATTTCGTCCTCGAAATTTTACCTGAATCAAACAGATGAGGATATTGTTGACGCATCGCCACTTCTGGCTCCCAAGTAGCTTCCTCTCTGCCATGATTATGCCACAGCACATTTACTAGCGGAACTGATTTCCTCCTCAAAATCTTAACATCTCGATCCAAAATCTGCACAGGCTCTTCCTCAAAAGTCAAGTCTGCTTGGACCTCGATCTCTGAAACTGGCACAACATGAGTAGGGTCAGAACGATATCGCCTTAACATGGAGACGTGAAAGACATCATGAATCCTATCCAACTCTGGAGGTAGCTCTAACTGATAAGCCACTGGACCCACTCGCTTAAGAATCCGATAAGGCCCAATGAACCGCGGACTTAACTTTCCTTTCCTCCCAAACCTTAATATTTTCTTCCAAGGTGAAACCTTCAAGAAGACCACATCACCCACAGAGTACTCATAGCACACAGACCTCCATGAGCTTCTTTCAGAATTGCTTGCCTCAAGTCAGAGTCCTTCAAAATACAAACTCTACCTCGGTAACATAGAACTCCCTCACTGTTCAGCCCGAACTCAGAAGTATCCCCATTCTTAACCTGCCAGAATCGAGAAACCAGAGACTCATCCCTCGACTGTTTTTCCTTAATCTCATCCACCCAGGTCGGCCTAACTTGCAGTTCTGCTAACAGACTACCGTCGTCATATAGACTCAAATGAACAAACATGGCTCTCAGATCAGATACAGTTCTACGACTTAAGGCATCAGCCACCACGTTAGCTTTGCCTAGGTGATACTCAATCGCGCAGTCATAATCCTTAAGCAACTCTATCCATCTCTGCTGCCTAAGGTTCAGCTCCTTCTAAGTCAGCAAGTACTTAAGACTTATGATCTGTGTATATAATACACCTTTCTCCGTACAGGTAATGTCTCCAAATCTTAAGCGCAAAGATTACCGCTGCCAACTCCAGATCATGAATAGGATAGTTAACTTCATGTGGTTTAAGCTGTCGCGATGCATAAGCAACCACTTTACCCTCTTGCATCAGCATACAGCCCCACCTTACATGTGATGCATCACTGATAAAATCTTTTCCAGACTCCAGCTGAATCAGTACAGGTGCCTCGGTCAGAACTTTCTTCAGCTTCTCAAAAGATTCCTGTTATTTCTCACTCCAAACAAATGGCACTCCTTTCCTCATAAGCTTTGTCAAAGGCACTGCCATCACAGAAAATCCTTCCACAAACCTTTTATAGTAACTAGCTAAACCCAAAAAACTTCAAATTTTCGACACTGACCTCGGTGGCTTCCATTCCAGAATCGCTCCAATCTTTCGACGGTCCACCTTGATCCTTTCAGCAGAGACAACATGCCTCAAGAAAGTTACCTCTCTCAACCAGAACTCACACTTACTGAATTTCACATAAAGCTTCTTCTCCCTCAGCACTTGCAGCACAATACAAAGGTGCTCATCATGCTTCTCCTCAGTTTTAGAATAAACCAGAATATCATCGATAAAGACGACCACGAATCGATCCAAGTATGGCTGGAACACTCAATTCATGAGATCCATAAATGCCGCTGGTGCGTTCATCAACCCAAATGGCATAACCAAGAACTCATAGTGACCATACCGAGTTCTGAATGCCGTCTTGTGAATATCCACCTCTTTAACCCTCAACTGATGATATCCAGATCGAAGGTCAATCTTGGAAAATACTGAAGCTCCTCTAAGTTGGTCGAATAAATCATCGATTCTTGGCAGTGGGTACTTATTCTTAATCGTCAGTTTGTTCAACTATCGATAATCGATGCACATCCGTATTGACCCATCTTTCTTCTTTACGAACAACACTGGTGCTCCCCACGAAGACACACTTGGTCTAATGAAGCCTCTATCCAATAACTCTTAAATTTGGGCTTTCAGCTCCACCAACTCCTTCAGTGCCATCCTATAAGATGCAATGGACACCGGTGTCGTTCTAGACAACAAGTTAATTCCAAACTCAACCTCTCGGTTCGGGGGCAAACCCGGAAACTCCTCTGGAAAAAGATCTTGAAAGTCCTTGACGGTTCTAATTTTATCCACTGTCAGATCCTCAGTTTTCGATTGGCTTACAAATGCTAAATAGTCTCACATCCCTTTCGAATCCACTTCTCGACTCTCAATGCCGACACCACATTAGACAGATAATCCCTACACTCGCCTATCACCAAAACCTCCTCATCCTTTGTGGTTTTTAACATCATTCGCTTAGCAGCACAATCTGGAGTAGCCCTATGCTTAACAAGCTAATCCATTCCCAAAATGAGATCGAATTCTCCGAAAGGTAGCTCCATCAGATCTCCAGAGAAAACTTTTCCTTGAGTTTCTATAGGCACATCTCTATACAGTTTATCTACCCTAACCGAGTGACCCAAAGGACTTAGTACAGATACCCCACTCACAGTCTCCTCAGAGCACACACCCAGCGACCCAGATATAGCACATGCAACATATGAATGGGTAGATCCAACATCTATCAACGCAGTGTGTGACATACTGGAAATCAGAAACGTACCAGTTATGATGTCAGGTGCATCACCCTCCTCTCGGCGATGAGCTGTATACACCAACGCCGACTGACGAGCCTCAGCAAATCCAGCACCCCTGCTAGGCGGTTATTTTCCTCGACCATTTCCATTACCACATCTGCCTTGCCCACGTCCTCTCGAAAACTGTGGTCTACCCCTCACTGGTTGAGCGACCCTCTACTCTAAAACTTGAACCTGATCTAGTTTCTAGGGACAATCTTTAACCCTATGCTCCATAGATCCGCATCGAAAACAAACACCAGAATGTTTTCGACACTCGCCCATATGCATCTTCCCACAATTCCTACAACCCTGCAGTCTAACAGTATTCATCGGTACTGCTCGAACTGGCTCCATTACCCTTGCTCTCTTAACATTCCTGTTCATACCACCTGAAAGTCCTGAATCTCTCCTAAAACGGTTCCGATCTTTCTTACGATTCTGTCTTTCTGTATGCTTCACTTCCTCAGCTATCTTAGCTTTCTCCACTAAAGCAGCGAAGTTACGCTCCCTCTGCAGAGCAATTAGCACCCTAAGTTCATCTCTCAGACCATCCTCGAAGCGTACGCTACGCTCATACACTGTAGCGACAATCCTAGAAGCATACCGGCTCAGTCTCAGAAACTCAGACTCATACTCAGCCACTGACTTACTCCCTTGGACCAGGTTCAAAAATTCTTTCCGGCGAGCATCCACATAACTAGCCCCAACGTACTTTCCTTTGAAGGCTGTCTTAAGCAGCTCCCAAGTCACACTGTCAGTAGGAGTTCCATCTCTCACCGTGAGCCACCACTAATAAGCCTCATCCCTGAGTAATGATATGGCTCCCTTCAGCTTCTTCTCCATAGAGTAGTCCAGATCATCCATAATCCGCTATGTGGCTTCTAACCAATACTCAGCCACATTCAGAGCTACACTAGATACGCCCCTAAATATCTCTGCTCCATTGGCCCAGATCCGCTCAGAAATGACCCCCGAATTTTGTTTCCCGTACTTGCCCTAGCAATCCCTTTTCAAAACTCAGAGCATTGCCTGGGACAGAGCATCATCCCCGGTACCTCGATCATGAGACTCTACCTTCGTTACCGATGGTACCGGTGCATCTGCTGCCGGTACATGTCCTGAAGACGAAGATTCAGCCTGAGCATTACCTCGGCCACGTCCACGGCCTCTTCTACGAGTTGCTCGTGTACTCATTTCATATTATCTGATTAAGAATTTTATGAATCAGTTTAATATTTCAGTGTTTATTACAGATGTCTTATGAATAACAGTAATTCAGAGTTTGAGTTTCCTTTTGCGGTAGCCAAGCTACAGTCTCAGTCTACTTATCAAAGTTTCTATAGTTCTAGTGTTACCCTAACTAAAGTACCATGATAAGGTTTTGTACAAGCATATAACAGATATTTCAGAAACAATCAGAAAGGCTCAGAGGCCAGAGATTCGGTGTGCCACCTTCTAAAAAAAACCTAATTTTAAAAAACCGATTTTAATCTTTAAAATCATCTATTTGTAAAGAGAAAATATTAGCAACATTCTCGAAAACAATTTATAACCAAGTTCTAAAAAAATGATTTTTGAAAACCTTAATTCAGTGTTTCTTTATAAACTCCCGTTTTTAGACCCGTTTCAAACCGAGTTGTTGCAACCTGGCTCTGATACCACTAAATGTAACACCCTAAACCCGGCCCAGACGTTATTGCCAGATCTGACGTGTCACATGGACTTACGACTTAGTATGCATTCGTTGGTTTAAGTGATTGGGTGGTCTTTGTAAAACCAGCGGTTGAATGAAAAGCCGATTAATCAATCTTTAGGCTATCCATTTGTTGTGCTTGTTGAGTATTGGAAAACGTTCATTTTGAAAACCCACGCAGCCTAACATTAGCAGTTTCGACATAGTATAAATATAATCAGAAAATAAAACCAGAGCGAAAAAAGAAATTTAAATAGCGGCCTTATTACAACTTAAAACCCAAAATTAAATCAGAATATAAAATAATAAAAATAAACTAACTTAGAAAAACCAACTTTGTAGATGATGTGACCACTCCAAATCCCTCACAGCTCCAAGCCCACTACGGTTGGGGATTTCCTGCAGAGATGAAAATAAAGGGTGAGTTCGGTAAACTCAGTGTGTAACATAACCCAACCATAGCCCAAAACAGATCAAACCTCAGAGTCAGAGTTATCTGGGCCTTGGCCCAGTATAGAAATCAGAATGAAACCCATAGGCCCATAGAAGATACAGAACAAATATATCATGAATGCAGAAATCCCAACCCAGAGCCATCCACAACACCCCCGTACCCGCCTTACTCCATGTGGGGAGACTACTCGACCCACCCAACCGCTACACACCATAGAAATTGCAGCGAGGCTGCCAGATATTGTGACGAAGCCACCAGATACAGATATTGTGGCTAGGCCACCAGAACAGATATATATATATGTGGCAAAGCCACCAGATTGCAGTGAGGCTGCCAGATATTGTGTCGAAGTCACCAGATACAGATATTGTGGCTAGGCCACCAGATTGGAGCGAGGCTACCAGAACACTTCCTCCATCAGTATAAACCCATGTCCCATGCAATAGAAATAATATGTCATGGCATACGTATACAGAAACAGAACATCATGCTTTTCAGAAAAAAATAACCCTAGGGGTAAAATCGTAATTTTGCATGCATAAGGGTATTTCAGTAATTATTTCCTATTGCTAAGGTTTCATGCTGATTCAAACGTTTACCAAGTAATCAGAAGTACTTACCTCGTCTTTTTACCAAAGTGGGCCCGTTGTCCCATTAGCCCGTTTTCGGCCCATTAAGCCTAAAAATACCGTTGTGCACGAAAATGCACACTCTGCACTCTAATCATCCAAATGCACCATATTCATTAATAACTGTCTCACGAGCGCTCGTATGCTCGCAGTTCACAAAATACCAACGTTTCGGTATTTCGGCTTACTGATTCAGTCTAAGGGAGGGTGTCGTTTACACACCTGATTAATGACGATTGATGACGATATCTCCCACGCGATAATCCTACAATCGATCACTAACACATTAGACTTATGAATTAACGATAACTAACATAAATCCACGTCAACTAACCCAATCATCACACAAGTTACTCATTTACGCACGAGGGGCAAAATAGTCATTTAACACCCTAGGGGCAAAATGGTAATTTTCCCCCACAAGGGTATCTCGGTAATTCTACCCTACAGGGGTATTTTGGTATTTTTACCCTACAAGGGTATTTCGGTAATTCTATCCTACAGGAGTATTTCGATAATTCTACCTACAGGGGTATTTCGGTAATTCTATCCTACAGAGGTATTTCCGTAATTCTACCCTATAGGGGTATTTCAATAATTCTACCCTACAGGGGTATTTCAGTAATTCTACAACTTATCCACTTGGGCCTACGGACCCATTGGGACCACATGGCCTATTTCAGCCCATCGCGGCTCGAAATAGTCGTCCTACTGCTAGAGTAATGAGAAATACACACATGTTAGGAGACTGCAGTTAATCCGCGCTCCAAACACTCTTAGTTGACGCCCAACCCAAACGAGCACGTCACAAAGCGAAAGGGATCAGCCAAGAAGGGCATGCCTACTCTCCTCATGGTTTGCTCTATTTAAAGCCAGCTCTCTATCTACTTTTATGTTAGCTTCCCGATGTGGGATCCCTCCATCACCAGAGTTTAAAACCAACACCAATTCTTGCCGTCCCAACATAGCAAAATAATTAACCTTTGCGTGCCAAGGGATTCGAACCAAAGTCCTCCCACATGCCAACTCACGCCACTACCACTAGGCCATCAACTCATTTGTGTCATAAATCCAACACATTAAACTTTAAAGTGCACCTACTTGCTTCCAGATTTATTGAAAAGAAAAACCAAAGTATATTGCAATAGCCAAGACTTGAACCTTGGACCCCTTGCTTCCTCTATGGCGTCACTTCCTTGTCCCCTAAGTGGTGCTACCTTGCCACTACACCATACTCCTTTTTGTGTCATCTTTTACCCCTTTACTCTTAAAAGCCCAAACGCCAATTGCATCACCTGTTCATAAAATTAAAATTTCGAAGACTACCACGGATTTAACTTAAGTTTGGGCCTTCCAAAGGCCCACTAACCTACTAAAATATATATTAACCAACCAGAACACATACAAATTTTAAAAATCACAGAAACATAGAAAACCCGAAAATTGGGGCATTACAAAATTCATGTTACACGGCCATTTTTCCACTGTTGTTGAAATTTAAATCAAGTTAGTATGCTCCACACTGCCTCACACATGGTCGTGTGACTGGGCCGTGTGGCATAAGTCAGTATACCGTTCAGGTTTGGCACGGTCTAGCACACGGCCTAGCACATGGGCTTGTGTAGCCATTTTTAGGGCACACGGGCATGTGTGTTGGCCGTGTGACCCAAGTTAGAGAGTTACACAGTGTAGGATACGAGCTGGGACACAGCCATGTGCTCCCATTTCGAATGTCCAAACAGCCTATGACACGGACGTGTCTCACACGGCCTGGCCACACGGGCGTGTAACCCTTGTTTTGAGAAAAAATTTCTAAGTGTTCCAAATGTTTTAAAAGTTATCGGCTTAGTCCCAAACCAATTCCGAAGTATGTTAAGGCTTCGTAGGCTCGTATTAGGGATAAATTGACTGAGATTGAATAATGATTGTATGAATTGATTTAAATGTATGTGAAAAGTATGTATAAATGTGTTGTAAGTTTGGTAATGCTCTGTAACCCTATTACAACATTGAATACGGGTGACAAGTGTTACATATTCAACATATATAGTAGCCATAATTATCCGAATTCATACTTAATTTTCATAATTAATAAAAATACACACATTTATCAAACATATTCATTTCAATCCTCATAATCGTTATTTGATTCAAATTATCCCAAGTGAACAAGAATTCTCACCTCATATTCTTACCATCAATGAATAAATCAATATGCAGCAATTTATAATTAGTTCGGATTATAGAAACACAAACCGTAAACTCCGAGCTATTCATCAACAACTTTATATTTTCCTTTCTTTTTCGAGCAATCAGGGTCGATGTTAGCTATGTATTAAAACAAAAATAATAAATTATCAATACATCTCCAATTTCACATTCAATTTCAAATTTATGCAACTTTTTCATTTTATTCAATTTAGTCCCTAAATAGGGACTAACATCACTTTCAAACTTAACCCCCAATTTTTATACTAATTTCACTCTAAGCCTAACTTAACTCCCTATTTCTCATTTCTACCCCAAAATTTTAAAAATTTCTTCAATTTGATCCCTATTGCAAAAAATCATCAATTTACTTTACAATGTAATCCTTTTTTCACTACTAACCATCAAATCTATCAAATTGGTCCCTAAAACTTCATCTATTCAACAATGGTAACATCTTATTTTTTTAATAACACCTAAAAATTCAACATGGGTCAGTTAGCTTATTGTATCAAGATTCTGAAAACATAAAAATTACAAGAAAATGACTAAATTTCACTAACCAATTTAAGCTTGAAAATAAGCCCTAAGGTCGTGTGTGATTCTCCCCTTTCTCCTTTGTTTTGAATTGATGAAGATGAAAAAAGAAAAATGGTTTCTCTTACCATCCACCAACATGTTACCATTTTTTTATTTTATTTTACTTTTTTATTATAATTTAATTTAATTATTATAAATAATATAACATATATACATTTTTCATTAACTTACCATGCATTAAGATTTTGGAAATATTTACTATTTTAACCCCTTTATTTAAGTTATAATTATAATTCCTTAGTAAATTGCACTTTTACCAATTATGCGATTTAGTCTCTGTACTTAAATTAAGCATTAATTCAATGAAATTACGTAACACCTCTAACCCGTATCCATTGCTAGAATAGAGTTACGAGGCATTACCGAACAATATACAACATTTAACTTACATTTATTAACCTCAAGCATTTATTCTCATATATCATTCAAAACAATCACATTGTCCCTTATAAGGGCCTACGAGGCCTTAAACATGCTTTAGAAGTGGTTTGGGACTAAACCGATAACATACAAAAGTTTCAAAACACTTAGAAATTTTTCAATCATACAAGGGTCACACGCCCGTGAAAATAGGCCGTGTGCCTCACACGGCTACAAAACACGCCCGTGTCTTAGGCCGTGTGAAAACAAGGCATACATACTAACTTGTATCACACGACCGAGGACACACCAGTGTGTCAGGCCGTATGAAAACTGGAGAGTATACTAACTTGGGTCACACGGTCAACCACACGCCCATATGTCCAGCCCGTGTGCCTTTTAGGGGGGCATACTGACTTATACCACACGGCCAGTCACACCCCCATATGTGAGACCGTGTGGAGCATACTGACTTCAATTCAATTTCAACACCAGGGGACACACAACAGTATAGCATAACCATGTGTCGCACACCGCTGAGACATACGCCTTTGTCTTTGCCCGTGCGGACAAAATTAGATCATTTGCAAAGCCAATTTGCCACCCTTTTTGCATATACCTACACAAGCTCAAATGGCATCATTTTAAGACACAATTAAGTAGCCAAAAGTTATCAACCAATACATAATCATACCATGTCCATTTCAACTAAATTCAATTCCATGTCATTCACCTATTCAAATATCAAACAATTTAATTTGCTTTCCTAAGCATAATTCACATGTATAATTCATTTAGCAAAACTAATCCAAACATACATAATCACATTAACTACATTCATTCATTATAGGTCTATTACCAATTTAAATAATATCATTTGCTTATTTAGAAACATCATCAAGTTCACCATCATAAACCAACTTAAATGGCTAAAATACATATTTAACAAAGAAACCAAAATGACACAAGCCTATACATGTCAAATACCATATATACATAACTTCAAAAGTACCAAAATAGATGATCAATAGTGTGATGAAGTCTCTAACAATTCCTGGATCCAAGCTAGCTTCGTAGAATTATAAAACATCAAAAATTAAACAAAGTAAGCTATATAGCTTAGTAAGTTCGTATGTGGACATGAAATAATCATGACATTCATATAGCAATTCAAAATAGATAATATTATCAACATTTAAAGCATCAATTCATGTGCTAACATAAAATTTATTCATATCCTCATTCATGAGTTCTCAACTTCATCTATCTCGATACTTGAATAGTTTTTCATACATACCTGTACTGATACATTTTTATTTCTCATCAATGCTCTTATCAAACCGCTCCGGTTTATAAGTGCTTACAATACAAATTCATCATTTTTTCCAATGCCATAGTCCAACTATGGTCTTACACATACATTTCCAAGGCCCTGCCGTGGTCTTTCGTTCACATGCCATAACCCGGTTATGGTCTTATTATTCGATTGCCATTCTTGACTATGGTCTTATTCGGCAACTTGCCTTACTCAATTCATACATTTCATTTAATATCTCAACATTTATCCAATAGAATAATTGCTATCTCAATTTCATCCATCAAATAGATAGGTACACATTTAAGTTCAATTATACAAACTTACCTTGTATACGGAATTGACAAATTAGATTGACTACTCGATAACCTTGCTTTTCCCCCGGTCTAAATCTAAATTCTTTCTTTCTTGATCTATATGAATTAAAATTTGACTTATTCAATCACATATTCTTTCAATTTAGTCCAAAAACACACACTTGGGCATTTTTACACATTAGCCCCTAAACTTGCACATTTAATCAATTTAGTCCCTATTTCACAAATACACAAAATTCATATCATTTCATTACACTCTAGCTTAGAAGAATTACCTATAGGTCCCTAGCAACCCATAACTCTCATTTATTTCACATTTAAATCCCTCAATTTACACATTTCACAATTTAATCCCTTTTTTGTTTACATTTTTGTCAAAAATCACTTTACAAAACTAGTAAAACTATCATCAAGCTTTCATATTTCAACATTAAACATCAAAGAACACATATATTAAACAATGGAAACTCTCAAAATCTTTAACAAATTTGAAATTAAAGGTACGAGTTAGCTAGATTACGAATTAACGATCACAAAAACGTAGAAATTATTAAAAACGTAGTCAAAATCACTTACCAATTAAGCTATGCAATGACCGAATGTTTAAAGCCCTAGTTTCTTTTCTTTTCTTCAAATTTTGATGGGAATAAACAAGGTGGAAGATGATACAACCTTTGTTTTATTTTATTTTACTATTAATTACTAATTTACTAAACTAACCTTGTTAATAAACATATAAAATCATATAATGGATGTCCATTATTTTCCATTTTTATTTAATATGATATAATTACCATTTAAGGCCATCATATTTGAAATCCAAAGCTATTTGACACCTTTAGTAATTAGAATGCAACTTTTGCATTTTACGCGATTTAGTCCTTTTTGTCAAATTGACTAATTAAACGATAAAATTAATTACGAAATTTTCACACATATCAAATAACATGCTTTAAACACCAAAAATAATATTAAAATAATATTTTAACCTCAGACTTGTGGTCCTGAAACCACTGTTTTGATTTGACTCAAAAACTGGCTATTATAAATTACCTAACCAAATTTGCTTCTAATATAATTCCATAAATATTCAATAAAAATATTTAAAAGACTTGTTTATGAAATTGGGGTTCCAAAACCATATTCTCTAACACCACTGATTTACGGGTTGTTACATTGCGAACCCGTTTGCCATGGCTCTAATAGTTAGGAGTTTTGAGAAACACATGGAAAAAATAAGAATGTGAAATCTAATTTATCTACTTCACTAGGGTAAGTTGGACACTGTTGGATTTGTCTCCCTAAGTGTAGTGTATTCGTTTGTAAACATTAATATTCTTTTCAAACAAATTGGTTAATAAAATTATTCATGGATTTCATCAATATTCTGTGTATAATTTCCTCATGTGGTTTTTGCATGCAAAGAAAAATAGAAGCAAATATTAGCTCACTTGTTGTCTAATGTTTAAACTAACACTAAGTTATTTTTCTATATTACGATTTGACCATGTAATGGCGCCTAGTATTAGTCAAACATTAGACAACCAGTGAGCAATATTTGCTTCCATTTTACTTTGGATGCAAAAATCATGTAAGGACAATATACAAAATATTAATATAATTCATGAACAATTTTATTTACTAGTCTGTTTGAAAAATTACAAGTGTACTTAGATGAAAATACTTAGGGCATCAGATCCAACAGACCCAAGTAGAATAGATTTTTAGTTTGTTTATGGATTTATTCACTTGTGATATTCCTAGTGTGGCATGCTTTAATCCTTAGTAGATGATGGGCTATGTATGTATGAGTCATATACTTTGACATAAGTAAAATCCTGAGTTCAAGTAGATAAGGAATCAAAAGCTGGTGTGTTGAGTATACAACTTTTTTAGTATGTAGCATCATTCACAATAATGGAATTCATAGCCAGAAACATGGGTAAATGATATCCTCTCATTAGCTTACATAATAGATGAAAATTAAATATGGCCATGGCTTGTTCATCCTTTTTTATGAATGACTTAATTACTATTTGATAGTAATTGACTTTTCATGAAGGAAGATGTAATGATTACCATAAGATAAAATAGGATCATATTGGGAGAGAAGATTTATCCCTAAGAGATTAAAGATATCTTATGAGGGTAATACACTTATGACAAGGTCATTGGACGAGCACTAATCGAGTTGCTTTCGTAATGGTATGTCATTAGGGAGGGCTCAATCACGATACTATAGTGGAATGACTTTGTGACTAAATGAGTTTATAATTAGCAGGCAAAATTTTGGAACTTAATTATAATCATTTGAGTCCTTATCACATATGTCCACTCAGTCCTCCGCTAGCTCGTTGAAACAAGAAATGAATTCCATGTCGAATCAAATGAATAGAAATGGATCAAAATGATAATGTTAAGGAAATAGGAAATATTTGGAAATGAATGTGGCTTTCTCACAAAGTATGAAAATGACATGATAATTAACTTATGGTTTTTCAAATTATTAATTAATTAATTGAAGTTTGAAAATGAAATGAAATTAATTGGTTATTGTGAATCTAGTGAATGTAGAAAATTAAATGTATTTTCTCGTAGAACTTTTTATGGTTAAATTGCCGTGATTTTAACAGAACCAGAATTGAATTGAGAAAATTATTTAATTGGGGAATTAATTAATTAATTTAAATTAATTTATTATGTTTATTTTGAAAAACAGAAAAACATGTATTGGGTTGGATAGAATTATAAAGTGCAGGGTTAAAAGTCTATGAAGCACTTATAATTGGACTTGATATGGGAGAGGCCCAAAATTCTATCATGTTTATTACAAGGGACAACAAACACTAGTATATTTAAGTAGAGTTATTGCCCCCTCTCCCCTAGTTCAACTAGGAAGTTGTTTTACAACTTCCATAAGGGTTTCCCTTCTTCTCCTTATAAATAGATGGCACAAGTAGAGCTAAATTTTTTTTACACATATTTGGGATATTGTTATTCTACCAAAAAATAGAGAGAATTTGTTTTTAAGTATAAATTCTATTTTCTTGAATACAAATTCTATTGGTTTTTATTAAAGAAAGATTTTTGCTTTCCCACTAAAAAGTAAAGTAAATAATTTATGATTTTGTGTTTGATTGGTATTCATTCAAGCCCACACTTGAAGTAATTTGCATTACGAGAATAGCAGAGAATGTCATTCAATTGAAAGCTAAGAACGAAACAGTTACGTCTAGTCAAAAACACAGATGCAATTTTGGGAAAAGTTTTTTGCTATAAATATCACAAACCAACTCAGTTTTCAAAATTTTAATTTTTCTCTATGCAAGAAAACCATTTTTGAATAAGACTTTTTTCCAATAGTGGGCTACTTCTTGTGGGAAATAAGCATTACTTTTATGCCGTGGACATAAAGGATGATGATAAGGTAAATATTGCTTTCATGTATTTTATTAATGTTGTTTTATGGTATTGTAGGTCCACAGATGAAAAGTGATGTGGGACCGAAATTGGGACTTATGTGGAGTTCTAGAAAGAGTTTAAGTAGTAGTTTTATCCACAACATACCGAGAAAGAGGCCTGGGCTAAGTTGCGTTGGCTCTTGCACCAAGGCACAATTAAGGAGTATGTGAAAGAATTCAGCGAATTGATGCTCCAAATCATTAATATGAGTGAGAAAGAGGCATTCTTCTTCATCATGGATGGGCCGAAGCCTTTCTTTAAATAGGAATAGGAACATTGAAGGGTCCAAAAACTTTCCAAAGCCATCATCGTGGTAGAATCATTAATCAAGCATGTTCTAAAGAAAGACAAGTTGAGTCTGCTAAGCCCAAAGAGAAAGGCAATGGTGAGTGATATGACAAAGGACAAGACGGGAATAACAATGATAATGGTGGCTATGGTGGAAATGATGGTAATGGGAAACCACATAATAGGAAGTGGAAGCCCAACAACAATTGAGGGGGCTAGTAATTATTCCTTTGTAATGGAGATCCGTGCTTTTTTACCATCAAAAGGGATAATGAGCTATTCAAAGCATCGATGAAGCTTTGTTCGATATTAAGTACTGCCAAAGCCGAAAGGGTCAGAGACAATGAAAAGAAGCCAGTGAAATGCCTCTTATGTTGTGGTCTACATAAGATATGGCATTGTCCAGAGCGATCTGTGTTGTTCGCACTCACTAAAGAAGATGAAACGGTGCCAGAGAGTGAGGCTTTAAAGCTTGGGTCAATGATATTCAACTCTGTGAAAGCGAAAAGGGATCACAAGTAGAAAGGGTTTATGTATGTAGACATTAACATCGCGAGTTGATCTTCGCCTTACCTGTGAATGTCGGGGCTAGAAAATACTGCAACCAAAAATATGATTTAGGTAGTGTCCACAAGTATATGGGTCAGGTTGTAATATAGTTTTAGAACAGAATATGTGAGTACTCTGAGGATCGTACCCAAGGGAGGTTGGATTAAATAACAATCAACTTTTACACTAACAAGTCTATATAGTACTTAATTGAAATTATAATACAAGAAATCATAAATTAGAAAATTCTAAAGTAAAACATGTGAAATAATAAAATAATAGAAATAATCGTAAATCACACAAATAAACTAATAGAAGACTAACTCATTTCAGTGCTCATAATTGTTTTGTCACAATTTATTATTGCAAATTAGAATCTTTTTAACACTTAACAATTTTGTTTTCTGGTTGTTTTAGATTATTTTATTAAGTTTTTTGTTTTTAGTTTTTTGTGTTTAATTTTTGTAAAATAAGTGTTTTTACGCAACTTTTAGCTATGGAATGACCTAACAGGCCTAAGGACTAATATGTTGATCTAGTGTGAATGACACTATTTTCGGACTGAGGAGGCAAAGGACAATGACAGTGTCGTGACACCGGCATGTGGTGTCGCAACACTGCACTTTGAAGCCAAAGAAGTCGCCCACGAAGTACACTGTCGCGACATCGGTCCTATTGTGTCACGACACTAGAGTAACGGAAGGAAAAAATAAATCAAGGGTGTTTTTATCTGCACAACACATATTATTCAGCTTTAGGGATTTTAACGGACCTAGTTAGGCCAGAACATTTGGCTATAAATAAGGACGTTTAGCCCCAACTAAGAGGCTTGTCCAAATGAGCTTTTTAGACTACATTTTAGGATTTTATTTCCAGTTTTAATTTTCTTTCAATTTACTCTCCTATTTAAAAAAATAGAAATTTTCCTTTGCTCTAACTTGGATTTGTTTATTGAGGTTTTATTAATTTCTTTTCTGTTTTCAATTGCAATCGACATTATCTTTGCAACAGTCAAATGAATTTCAACTTTCGTACTCAAATCGATATCAAAATAGATCAATTTCTTTATTCCCTTTTTCTATTTAATTATTTGTTTTGCATGAAATTGGGGAAAATTGCATCTAGTCCACAAGTGTCTAATTTCCTAAGGGAGACTAATTAACAGAAGAATTAGGGTTTGTTTTCAAATTAGTTGGCTTTAATTATGTGTGATTTAACCCTAGGGTTGACGACCCTAGAAAGTAATTTAGGATAAATGAGGTCGAAAGATAAGTTCACTGAGTAAATCACAATCTATCCCAGTCAATAAAGTAAGGTTGAAAGATAAGTACGTATTGGTCGTTAATTAATTAGTTAGAGGCCGAAAGGTAATAACTAGTTAGTTAATAGCTAATTCGATAAAACCTGAATTCTTGAGCTAATTAAAACACTGCTGTGAGTTAATCTCCTGCTTAATTAATTGGGTTAATTTTTATTGTTAACTTGTTTTCTTTATTTTTATTTTATTTATGTTATTTTCGTTATTTAATTTTAATATGGGTTTTTGTACTATAATTTTAGGTTATTTTTATTTAGCCTCTTAGTTTAGAAAATTGAATTTTAATTTAATTCAACTTCATTTGGGTACAATTTCTGTGACAGCCCAAAATTGACCCTAGTCGGGAAGTGGTTTCGGGACCACAAAACCGAGTCATAAAAATAATTGATTTCCATATTCTATGCTTATTATGTGTGTACATGAGTATGTGGAAGTTTCATTCTCCAATTTTGCCAATTGCATGAGAAATTATTAAATAGGGATTGATATGAGATATGGTGAAAATATGATAGGCTAATTTAAAATGGTCTATTAATGCATGTTGTGAAAATGATGGGTTTGCATGTCAAATTACCCAAAATTTGAGCTAGTGGTTGGCCATGTTATGGGTGGAAACATGTTGGGAACATGTTGGCCTAGTGAGGTATGTAGGAAAAAAATAAAATAAGGGGCATGGGCATAAAATAATGAAAAGGAGTATGATGAATACAAAAAAAATGTGTGTAGTTGTTTCCCCCCCCCCCATTGCCGTGAGCTAAAGAAAGAAAGGAGAAAATTTTTGTTCATCCTTTCTCATCTTCATTTAGCCGAAACTAGAAAGAAAAAACAAAGAAAAAAAATGCTCATCCTTTGGTTCATCCTTGGCCAAAAATTTTAAGGAGGAAGGAAGAAGAAAGGTTGAAGAGGTTCGGCCATGCATGTAGCTAGGCTAAGGTATGTTTGATGATGTTCCATGAGATGCATGCATGTTTTAGTTGTTAGCTTGAGTTCTACCTAGCCCATGGTCTAAATCTTGCTATGTGATGGAAATGACACTCGGCCATGGATGCATCATTCTTGGTTGATGTTTGATGTTGTGGTGATGAGGCATGAGGATGAGTTAAGATTCGGCCTAGGTGGAGTTTGTGTTAATGCCATTGCATGCTAAATATGAAGCTTGTTAATGATGCATGTGATGGTGGCTTGATGATTCTTGAACCTCCTTTTTAGCATTTTTGAGTGAGCACATATGTGCATTGGTTGCTAAATGGAGAAGAATTGGCTAGCAAGTTGTGTGCTAAGGCCGAATATAACTTTTGCATGTTAATGAGCAATGCATGTGTTAAATTGATGGAAAGGGAGAGGATGCTTTACTAGTGTGTATATGTGTGTATTAGCCAAGTTTTGAACTTGAAACAAAAGGGTGTTTAGTCAATACAAGTGACCATACTTGTAGAATGTATTAAGTGTTGAAATCGGCCCCAAAATAGACATGCATATTCGGCCAAGGGGGAAAAATTAGCTAAAATGTTGAGTTTGATTCATGATTCCGTACATATGTGACTTTAATGTCTAATGTATAAATATGGGCTAAGTGCCTTGTGTTCCTCTTTTCGATGCTCAAATGATTAAATCAATTTATTTGTTTAATTAAGCTCAAGAGCAAAGGGGAACTAAATCTGATAAAGGGAAGGAAAAAGTGGTCGAATAGCTATCGGAATCGTTCGACAACACCCGAGGTAAGTTCTTGAGTAAAAGAGCTTAAATTATGATGTGATTAGATCATGTTTTGAGCAAATTAAAATCATGCTCTTTGTGTGGCTATTGAGCCGAATTTGCAAGAATGATAAATGTCTTGTGTTTGAGTTTTGCTAACGAAAATGAAATACGAATGGGCCATGATTTATTGTTAAATGTGCGTGGTTATTTGAATGCTGTCCGGGCTAAGTCCCGAAGGCTTGTGCTAAGTGACAATATCCGGACTAAGATCCGAAGGCATTTGTGCGAGATACTAATTCCGGGCTAAGCCCGAAGGCATTTGCGCGAGATACTAATTCCGGGCTAAGCCCGAAGGCATTTGTGCGAGATACTAATTCCGGGCTAAGCCCGAAGGCATTTGTGCGAGTTACTAAATCCGGGTTAAGTCCCGAAGGCATTTGTGCGAATTACTATAACCGGGCTATGTCCGAAGGCATTTGAATGAGGAGCTATATCCGGTTAAATTTCGAAGGTACGTGATTTGGGAATGAATGAACTTGCTGTAAAATTCCAGTTAATACTCTCGAAACATCCCAACATTGAGGTATGTTTCGTATGTGCTTGAATTTAGTTGAGCCCTTACAAATAAGTATTCGCTCAGTTGATAAACGAGCTACCGGCCTTTGGCTGAGTTGATCTTTTGTGTATGTACATAAGGGTTGATAATGTGAAGCAAGTACGATATCGTAAATTTGTGCATATGAAATTATCCGTTTAGCTATATGAATGCTATACTTTTGTTGTGCTGGAATTCCTTGCTCAAAACTTACTAAGCATAAATTGCTTACTCCGTTTCATTGCTCCTCTGTTTTATAGATTTGGTTCTCCAGCTATCAGACTCGGGATCTTGAAGTCAAAGTCGCCCACACTATCAAAGCCCCCCTTTTGGTACAATTTTGGTTGAACTTCGAAATGGCATGTATAGGACTACCCATTTGTTGTGGGTCGTGGACCCTTTGGACTTGTATAAATTTTGGATAGCCTTGCGAAAATGGCTTATATGTGTTTGAGTATAATGTTATAATCATTTGGTGTGGATATGCTTGACAAGGATTGGCCACGGGAATGGTTAATCACTTTCATAAATTGTGCTATTTATGCAAAAAGGGCTAGTTGAATCATGGAAACCATGAAATAGGTAAAGTCTACCTTAAAGGCAGATGCTGACAGCAGCAGTGATGTAGATTTGGAAAATCACTAAAAATAGTAGCAATGGAATTAAATAGTGAATAAATTATGTAAACAAACCTTGATGAATCTACTTTCATAGGAAAGTAATGAAACAATCATACGGACAGTATGTTAAGAGATATTCAGGTTCTCGTGAGACAGGGCCAGAACGGTTTCTGGATTCCCCGTTCTGACTTTGAAAATTCATTATAAATTAACCAGAGATAATTAGGTGTCATACCATATATGTATAGATTCCTCTCTGAGTCTAGTTTCTATAGAAACAAACGGCATCAGTATTGGAGCCCTGTACAAGGAGATATCCAAGTCGTAATGCGCAAAGGTCAGGGTAGTCGATCCCTGTAACATGGGAGACTTTGACTAATAAACTGTACTAATTGGCCCAACCAAAAATTCTAGAAACAAATATGTAGATGGGCATATGAGTCTAGTTTCAGGGAAAAATCACGAAACTGATTTTCGAGTTGTGAAACTCAAGATATGATTTTTAAATCGACTAGTACGCAGATTGGTAGTGTCTGGGAAATATTTTTTATAAGGGGTTTAAAGTCTGTTAACACCTCGTGTTCGACTCCGGTGTCGGTCTCGGGTTCGGGGTGTTACATTTGATTGGTATCAGAGCTACGGTTTAGTCGATTCTAGGACTACCGTAATGCGTTGGGTCTAGCTATACATGCCATTTTATGTGATTACTTGATAGTGTGGTGATTTCTGACAATTGTAAATGTGTTTATTTATAGTAATGGATCCCGATCCCAACCGAGAGGTAGCTGATGATCTTGAGAGTGTAGCGCCTGCTCCCGCACAAGGGACAGCGCCGGCGGACTCTCAACCTAATGCTAGTAACCCGAATGATGAAGCTAGACAAGCTTTCTATAGCGTGATGAATGATTGGTTCAACCAATACATTCGAACTAATACGGCTGTCCCACAACCTCCATTCCCAACTAATACCACCCCCGCACCTACAATACCTCCGGTAACTGACCAAATAAGGTCAAATAAGCCCCCAGTTGACAGAATCCGAAAACATGGGGCTACTGAATTTAAAGCTACGGATAGCGACGATGCCGAGCAAGCTGAATTTTGGTTGGACAACACTATCCGGGTACTCGATGAGCTATCTTGTACACCCGATGAATGCCTAAAGTGTACTATCTCCTTGCTACGTGATTCTGCCTATTATTGGTGGAGTACTCTGACTTCTGTTGTGCCCGAGAGCAAGTAACTTGGGAGTTTTTCCAAACTGAGTTTCGGAAAAAGTATATCAGTCAGAGATTTGTTGATCAAAAACGGAAGGAATTTCTTGAGCTTAAGCAAGGTTCCATGTCAGTTACTAATTACGAGCGAAAATTTGTTAGACTTAGTAGATACGCTCGGGAATGTGTTTCGTCCGAGGCTATCATGTGTAAACGCTTCGAGGATGGGCTGAATGAAGATATAAAAATGTTCGTTGGCGTTCTTGAAATACGAGAGTTCGTAGTACTGGTCGAGCGAGCTTATAAAGCCGAAGAGCTTAGAAAAGAAAAATAAAAAGTTGATGTGGGAACTGGAGAGTTTCGTAAAAGATCTCCGGGAAAGTCTCTTCAACAGGCATCGAAGAAATTTCGAGATGATGCGGGCCAGTTTAGAGGCACTTCGGCCCTTTTTAGACGAGATCGTGATCGACCCCCTGTGGGTACACGAGGCACTTTGGTCGCCAGTGTTGGGAATGAACGTCGAGATAGAACAAAATGTCGATATTGCGGTAAATGGCATTCGGGGAGTTGTAGATTCCCTAACCGCTCCTGTTACAAGTGCGGATCAGTTGACCACTTCATTAAAGATTGCCCGAGGTTGTTTGAACAGAATGAAAATCAGAGTGGGAAACCGGGTGCTACCACTTCTCGAGGTAGACCATCTGGAAATACGGGCAATGCTAGTGGTGGTCAGAGAGGATCTAGAGATGCTACGACCAAATCCGAGGCTCGTGCGCCTGCTAGAGCTTATGCTATACGTGCCCGCGAGGATGCTTCTTCGCCTGATGTTATTACCGGTACTTTTACTCTCTTTGATACTAATGTAATTGCTTTGATTGACCCCGGTTCTACTCATTCTTACATATGTGAAACCTTAGCATCCAGTAAGACTTTACCTATTGAGTCTACTGAGTTCATAATTCGGGTGTCAAATCCCTTGGGTCGTTACGTGCTTGTCGACAAAGTGTGTAAGAAATGTCCCCTAGAAATTTGAGGTTCCTGTTTTCCGGCGGACTTGATGCTTTTGCCGTTTGATGAATTTGATGTTATTCTTGGTTTGGATTGGTTGACCACGCATGATGCGGTTGTGAATTGCAAAAGCAAGACTATTGATTTGAGGTGCGCAAATAACGAACTAATCCGAGTTGAGTCTACGGACTTGGAGGGGATGCCAGCTGTAATATCAGCAATGTTGGCCCAGAAATATGTAAGAAAAGGGTGCGAAGCATACCTTGCGTATGTACTGGATGACAAAGAATTAGACAAGAAACCCGAATCTGTACCGGTGGTTTGTGAATACCCGGATGTTTTTCCTGAAGAATTACCAGGTTTACCACCTGTTCGGGAGGTAGAGTTTGGTATTGAGCTTGTACCTGGGACTACGCCGATTTCGATAGCTCCGTATCGTATGGCACCAACCGAGTTAAAAGAGTTGAAAGCTCAATTGCAAGAATTGACGGATAGAGGTTTTGCTCGACCAAGTTTCTCACCTTGGGGTGCACCAGTATTGTTCGTGAAAAAGAAGGACGGAACCATGAGGTTGTGCATTGACTATCGTCAACTGAATAAAGTGACGATAAAGAACAAATATCCGTTACCGTGTATCGATGATTTGTTCGACCAACTGAAGGGAGCCTCAATGTTCTCAAAAATAGATTTGAGATCAGGCTATTATCAGTTGCGAATTCGAGATTCGGACATACCCAAAACTGCTTTCAGAACGGGATATGGTCACTACGAGTTCTTAGTGATGCCGTTTGGGCTCACAAATGCCCCTGCGGTATTTATGGATTTGATGAATCGGATCTTCAGACCATATTTGGATCGGTTCGTCGTTGTGTTCATTGATGACATCTTGGTCTATTCAAGAGATGAGACCGAACATGCTGAGCATCTGAGGCTAGTGTTGCAAATTTTGCGGGATAAGCAGTTATATGCTAAGTTCAGTAAGTGTGAGTTCTGGTTAAGAGAGGTTAGCTTCTTGGGTCATGTGGTATCCGCATCGGGTATTTGAGCTGACCCGAGCAAAATTTCAGCCATACTTAACTGGAAGCCTCCAAGAAATATTACCGAAGTTCGGAGCTTCCTAGGACTCGCCGGTTATTACCGACGATTTGTCAAAGGTTTCTCGATAATAGCCACACCAATGACGAAGCTACTTCAAAAGGATGTTAAGTTCGAATGGACGGAGAAATGTCAGAAAAGTTTCGATCAACTGAAAACTCATTTGACTGAAGCTCCAATTTTAGTGCAACCCGAATCAGGCAAAGAGTTTGTCATTTATAGTGAGGCATCCCTACTTGGGTTGGGTTGCGTATTGATGCAAGAAGGTCGAGTTGTGGCCTATGCGTCGAGACAATTAAAGCCACATGAGAAAAATTATCCGACCCATGATCTTGAACTAGCTGCCATCGTATTTGCTTTAAAAATATGGCGACATTACTTATTTGGTGAAAAGTGCCATGTATTTTCGGATCACAAAAGTCTCAAATATTTGATGACTCAAAGAGACTTAAATCTGCGACAAAGACGTTGGCTTGAGTTGTTGAAAGATTACGAGCTTGTCATTGATTACCTCCCGGGAAAGGCTAATGTGGTTGCGGACGCCTTAAGCCGGAAGTCATTGGTTGCTTTACGAGCAATGAATGTGCATTTGTCTGTTCTACCTGACAATGTGTTAGTTGCTGAATTAAAAGCCAAACCATTATTGATTCATCAAATTCGTGAAGCCCAGAAAGTTGATGATGAATTGGTTGCAAAACGGGCTGAGTGTGCTCCGAACAAGGAATCGGAGTTTCAAATTGATGATGATGATTGTTTGAGGTTCAGAAGTCGTTTGTGTGTTCCAAGGAGTTCGGAACTCATTTCGATGATTCTGAACGAAGCCCATTGTAGCCGAATGTCAAGTCACCCGGGGAGTACGAAAATGTACAATGATTTGAAACGTTGGTTTTGGTGGCATGGTATGAAACGGGACATCTCCGACCTTGTTTCAAGATGTTTAATATGTCAACAAGTGAAAGCGGAACATCAAGTGCCTTCAGGATTACTTCAGCCGATCATGATACCCGAGTGGAAATGGGATCGAGTCACAATGGACTTTGTGTCTGGACTGCCATTGTCAACAAGTAAGAAGGATGCGATTTGGGTTGTTGTCGATAGACTGACTAAGTCGGCTCACTTTATCCCCGTGTGTATGGATTTTTCATTGGATAGACTAGTTGAATTGTACGTTTCTCAGATTGTGAGATTACACGGGGTACCTATTTCTATCGTGTCGGATAGAGATCCGAGATTCACCTCGCGATTTTGGAGGAAATTGCAAGAAGCTTTGGGTACCAAGCTGCATTTTAGCACTGCTTTTAATCCCCAAACCGATGGTCAATCTGAGCGGATAATTCAGATACTTGAGGATATGTTGAGATGTTGCATCCTCGAGTTCAGTGGTTCATGGGAACGGTATTTACCTTTGATTGAATTCGCTTACAATAATAGTTTTCAATCAAGTATTAAGATGGCACCTTACGAGGCTTTGTACGGTCGTAAATGCCGTACACCATTGTTTTGGACCGAGCTCAGTGAAAGTAAAATTTTCAGAGTTGATTTGGTTAAGGATGCCCAACAGAAAGTAAAGGTAATCCGTGAAAGTCTGAAAGCAGCCACAGATCGTCAAAAATCGTATGCGGATTTGAAACGAAAGGACATTGAATATCAGGTGGGAGATAAAGTGTTCCTTAAAGTTTCGCCTTGGGAAAAGGTACTCAGGTTTGGCCGTAAGGGCAAGTTAAGCCCGAGATTCATTGGGCCGTATGAAATCTCCGAACGAGTTGGTCCGGTTACGTATAGATTGATTTTGCCCCCTGAGCTTGAAAAGATTCACGACGTCTTTCATGTTTCGATGCTTCGACGCTATCGATCTGATCCGTCGCACATAATTAGCCCATCAGAGGTTGAAATTCAAGCCGATATGAGTTATGAAAAAGAACCGATGCGTGTCCTAGCTCGTGAAGTGAAAGAGTTGCGAAACAAAAGGGTTCCGTTAGTTAAGGTGTTATGGCTCAAACACGGGATCAAGGAGCCTACTTGGGAAACCGAGAGCTCGATGAAAGAATGATACCCAAACCTATTTACCGGTAAGATTTTCGGGGACGAAAATTTCTTAAGTGGGGGAGAGTTGTGACAGCCCAAAATTGACCCTAGTCGGGAAGTGGTTTCGGGACCACAAAACCGAGTCATAAAAATAATTGATTTCCATATTCTATGCTTATTATGTGTGTACATGAGTATGTGGAAGTTTCATTCTCCAATTTTGCCAATTGCATGAGAAATTATTAAATAGGGATTGATATGAGACATGGTGAAAATATGATAGGCTAATTTAAAATGGTCTATTAATGCATGTTGTGAAAATGATGGGTTTGCATGTCAAATTACCCAAAATTTGAGCTAGTGGTTGGCCATGCTATGGGTGGAAACATGTTGGGAACATGTTGGCCTAGTGAGGTATGTAGGAAAAAATAAAATAAGGGGCATGGGCATAAAATAATGAAAAGGAGTATGATGAATACAAAAAAAATGTGTGTAGTTGTTTCCCCCCCCCCCAATTGCCGTGAGCTAAAGAAAAGAAAGGAGAAAATTTTTGTTCATCCTTTCTCATCTTCATTTAGCCGAAACTAGAAAGAAAAAAACAAAGAAAAAAAAATGCTCATCCTTTGGTTCATCCTTGGCCAAAAATTTTAAGGAGGAAGGAAGAAGAAAGGTTGAAGAGGTTCGGCCATGCATGTAGCTAGGCTAAGGTATGTTTGATGATGTTCCATGAGATGCATGCATGTTTTAGTTGTTAGCTTGAGTTCTACCTAGCCCATGGTCTAAATCTTGCTATGTGATGGAAATGACACTCGGCCATGGATGCATCATTCTTGGTTGATGTTTGATGTTGTGGTGATGAGGCATGAGGATGAGTTAAGATTCGGCCTAGGTGGAGTTTGTGTTAATGCCATTGCATGCTAAATATGAAGCTTGTTAATGATGCATGTGATGGTGGCTTGATGATTCTTGAACCTCCTTTTTAGCATTTTTGAGTGAGCACATATGTGCATTGGTTGCTAAATGGAGAAGAATCGGCTAGCAAGTTGTGTGCTAAGGCCGAATATAACTTTTGCATGTTAATGAGCAATGCATGTGTTAAATTGATGGAAAGGGAGAGGATGCTTTACTAGTGTGTATATGTGTGTATTAGCCAAGTTTTGAACTTGAAACAAAAGGGTGTTTAGTCAATACAAGTGACCATACTTGTAGAATGTATTAAGTGTTGAAATCGGCCCCAAAATAGACATGCATATTCGGCCAAGGGGGAAAAATTAGCTAAAATGTTGAGTTTGATTCATGATTCCGTACATATGTGACTTTAATGTCTAATGTATAAATATGGGCTAAGTGCCTTGTGTTCCTCTTTTCGATGCTCAAATGATTAAATCAATTTATTTGTTTAATTAAGCTCAAGAGCAAAGGGGAACTAAATCCGATAAAGGGAAGGAAAAAGTGGTCGAATAGCTATCGGAATCGTTCGACAACACCCGAGGTAAGTTCTTGAGTAAAAGAGCTTAAATTATGATGTGATTAGATCATGTTTTGAGCAAATTAAAATCATGCTCTTTGTGTGGCTATTGAGCCGAATTTGCAAGAATGATAAATGTCTTGTGTTTGAGTTTTGCTAACGAAAATGAAATACGAATGGGCCATGATTTATTGTTAAATGTGCATGGTTATTTGAATGCTGTCCGGGCTAAGTCCCGAAGGCTTGTGCTAAGTGACAATATCCGGACTAAGATCCGAAGGCATTTGTGCGAGATACTAATTCCGGGCTAAGCCCGAAGGCATTTGTGCGAGATACTAATTCCGGGCTAAGCCCGAAGGCATTTGTGCGAGTTACTAAATCCGGGTTAAGTCCCGAAGGCATTTGTGCGAATTACTATAACCGGGCTATGTCCCGAAGGCATTTGAATGAGGAGCTATATCCGGTTAAATTCCGAAGGTACGTGATTTGGGAATGAATGAACTTGCTGTAAAATTCCAGTTAATACTCTCGAAACATCCCAACATTGAGGTATGTTTCGTATGTGCTTGAATTTAGTTGAGCCCTTACAAATAAGTATTCGCTCAGTTGATAAACGAGCTACCGGCCTTTGGCTGAGTTGATCTTTTGTGTATGTACATAAGGGTTGATAATGTGAAGCAAGTACGATATCGTAAATTTGTGCATATGAAATTATCCGTTTAGCTATATGAATGCTATACTTTTGTTGTGCTGGAATTCCTTGCTCAAAACTTACTAAGCATAAATTGCTTACTCCGTTTCATTGCTCCTTTGTTTTTTAGATTTGGTTCTCCAGCTATCAGACTCGGGATCTTGAAGTCAAAGTCGCCCACACTATCAAAGCCCCCCTTTTGGTACAATTTTGGTTGAACTTCGAAATGGCATGTATAGGACTACCCGTTTGTTGTGGGTCGTGGACCCTTTGGACTTGTATAAATTTTGGATAGCCATGCGAAATTGGCTTATATGTGTTTGAGTATAATGTTATAATCATTTGGTGTGGATATGCTTGACAAAGATTGGCCACGGGGATGGTTAATCACTTTCATAAATTGTGCTATTTATGCAAAAAGGGCTAGTTGAATCATGGAAACCATGAAATAGGTAAAGTCTACCTTAAAGGCAGATGCTGACAGCAGCAGTGATGTAGATTTGGAAAATCACTAAAAATAGTAGGAATGGAATTAAATAGTGAATAAATTATGTAAACAAACCTTGATGAATCTACTTTCATAGGAAAGTAACGAAACAATCATACGGACAGTATGTTAAGAGATATTCAGGTTCTCGTGAGACAGGGCCAGAACGGTTTCTGGATTCCCTGTTCCGACTTTGGAAATTCATTATAAATTAACCAGAGATAATTAGGAGTCATACCATATATGTATAGATTCCTCTCTGAGTCTAGTTTCTATAGAAACAAACGGCATCAGTATTGGAGCCCTGTACAAGGAGATATCCAAGTAGTAATGCGCAAAGGTCAGGGTAGTCGATCCCTGTAACATGGGAGACTTTGACTAATAAACTGTACTAATTGGCCCCACCAAAAATTCTAGAAAAAATATGTAGATGGGCATATGAGTCTAGTTTCAGGGAAAAATCACGAAACTGATTTTCGAGTTGTGAAACTCAAGATATGATTTTTAAATCGACTAGTACGCAGATTGGTAGTGTCTGGGAAATATTTTTTATAAGGGGTTTAAAGTCTGTTAACACCTCGTGTTCGACTCCGGTGTCGGTCTCGGGTTCGGGGTGTTACAATTTCGTTGTAACACTTTACTATGTTACAATTTGAGACTTATGAACATCGTTGCTTTGTTATTTATCTTTTTGCTGCATTATTTCTCGTCCAAACGTTCGCATGTCTGGCGATGGCCAATAATTAACTAATAGTTTAAGGATTTAAGTAATTAACTTAGTTATTACCTCTTGGCCTCTAACTAAATTAACTAGTCGATAGGAACTATCTATCTCCCGACCTTACAGTTCAAACCGGGACAAGTTGAGGGATGCTTGGTAGACTATTCTTTCAACCTCATCTACTTAGATAACTTTTTATGTTCTTCAATCCTAGGGTTTAATTACACTCAAAACAATCCAACTAATTCTGAAATAAACCCTAAAACATTGTTAATTAATTCCACATCCACTCGTTAATCTCTCTAGGGTTTTAGTTACACATGGACCTAGATGTAAACATACATAATTTAATTTCAAATATTAATAACAAATATTCAAAAGAGTAGAAGAGAGGAGAGAGATTTTGGATCCAGAGATATTAATTATGCGCAAAAAACATAAAATCTCATCACAGATGTTGAGCGATTGGCGATCGGATGCAACGAACACTAATGATTAAAGAAATAAACTAAAAATAGAATTGAAATTGAAAGCAGCAAAGTTTAAATAGAAAAATCCCCCAAAAAAAAACCCTAATCTAAGAATAGAAATTAAAACTAAGAAATAGCTCCCTAATCAGGTCCTGAGCATTAATATTTACAGTAGTCATGTTAGATGACTCATTTAAACCTAATACAAATGACTAAACATAGGTGATTGAAGCTATACAGACGAAAACACCCTTGCCAGATTAAGTGGCATCGTCACAGCGATGTCACAACATCAAAGGCAAAATACTTCTTCCCACGTTCTGGGTTGGTTGTCGCAACATTACATAGCTGGTGTCACGACATCGAAGATAGAATGCTCCTTACGTGGTCTGGACTGGGTGTTGCGATATCCAAGTTGGGTGTTGCAACATCTAGGATAGTCACTGGCTCTTCAGCCTAATTTGATGTCCTGCACACTTAAAAGGTCATAAAGCACTCAAAATTGCTCATTTTATTAATTAAGTAATAAAATAATACTAAATTTCTAGAAAACAAGCTCACTAAATGTTAAAAATGACCTAATTTGCCACAACAAATTGTGGCTGATCACTGGTTAAAGAAATAGTGCTTTTATTGAGACGGGGGCATCAGACTTGTTCATATAAGAGAAAATTGTGGGTAAAGTTGGTCTCTCAGTTAGCAACTGGACTAAGAAGATCAAAAAAATTAATTCCAAAGAGGTCCCAACTGTAAAAGTAGCACAAAGAGTTGAGCTACAAATCAGCGAGTGCAAAGCCAAGGAAGACTTCGAGGTAATTCACTTGGATGATTACGACTTTGTTCTTGGCTTGAATTCCCTTGACAAGATTAATGCTTTGTTCATTCTTTTTTTACGATTGTAAATGTATATTGGATAGTCAACAACAACAATGCATTGTGTCGATGAGTCGAGACATGAAGGGTGGAACCAAGGTATTGTCGACAATCTAGCTAGCGAAGGATGTACTGTGTGGTGAGAATATTGACTTGGTAGATCAGAGTGCTACGAAGACCCCCTTGGAAATGTTAGAGGTGCAGCAAAACTATAACCATCCGTGTTTCAATGATGTTAGAAATAATGGTTTCGGGACCACAATTCCAGCGAGTAAGTCAATAAATATTATAAGTTATTATTTATGATTCAAGTATATTGAAATAGGGAATTTTGATCTAATATTTTTTATTAATTAGATAATTAGTATAAGTGGTTCATTCCAAAAGTCAAGTAGTTTTGGAAAATGAGGCATCAGGACCTCGTTTCTATAATTTAAGGCCATAAATATTTTTAATAAATATTTAGGAATTTTAGTTTGGAAATTTTAGTGATTGGATAATTAATTAAAGTATAATGACTAAATTGTAAAATTGGTAAAAGTTAAGTGCTATAGATTTTAAATAGCTAAGGGGTCAAAATGGTGAATAGACCATTTTCAAAAGTCCAAGCGGTGGTGGGTGTCACTAAATCTCATTAACTTTTGGGTTAATTGTTATTAGGCCCTAATTAATTATGGTTTAGTTGAAATAAAGCTTGATTAATTAATTAAAAGGACATTATAAACGGTGGTGGATGCCAATTTTATCCCACCAATTTTTCTAATATTTTTTAAAATTTAATTTAAAAGATCTTAATATTTACAATTTTACCAAGCTATATAAGTTAAAGAAAAAACGATGGAATTTAATCATCATTTTCTTCAACTTTCTATTCCATAGCCGAATGTGAGAAAAAAACAAGGGTTTGGGTTTCAAGCTTTAACTCACCGGGTTGTAAGTCAATTCTAGTTCATTTCTTGTAATTTTATTTTTTGAAATCATTACAACTGGGTATTCATTTTCAAAACTGTTAAAGATTTCTAAATTTTCCATTGATATTATTGAATTTTTTGAATGTTTATGGTAGAGTTTGAATTTTGATGGAAAATAGGACTATTTTATAAAGTGATTTGTGTTAGTTTTGAACATAAGGACTAAATTGTTAATATCTTGAAATTGGCATGTAATTTTAGTAATTTTTTATAATAGGAGGTTCTAATTGTATATATTTTTAAGTTGGCTTAAAAATCTGGATTCCAAATTTGGAAGTTATGATAAGTTTGATTTTAAAGACTAAATTGAATAAAACGTAAAATTAAAGAAATGACCAAAAGATGAAATTGAGCTTACATATATTTATAATAGATTGTTATATGATATTTGAGTGATTAAATTGAAATAAATTTATATTATAGATCAAGATTTGAACAAGACGATTGATAGTCAAGGAAAAAAGGAAATTTACAACCTAGTCACTAACACCTCTGCTTTTGATGTTAGGCCTGGCAAGTTTATACAGTATAAATACGTTTAAATTGATATTGAGTTTCATTTGTATGTTCATTAATATTTTATTGATATCTTCAATTGGTTATGAATTAGTACCTAAATTGATAATTGAATCAGATTGAAATGGATGGTTGTGAAATGGTATAATGTGAGATTAAACCCCGAAAAAATTAATAGAAGTCTTTTATACAAGGTTACGGGTTATTTCCCACAGGTTTTGAGGTACAGCATGTGTTACAGACTCAAGAATACAGGTATTTGGTGTGTAGGTTTAACCCTAACAGGTGACCAGGTACTATTATCCGATTTGTGTATGTTCAACCGTAATGGGTAACCAAGCACAATTATCCAATTCGTGTAGGTTTAGCCCAAACTGGTAACTATCAACTATTACTTTCACCTGTGTATAGAGTTCTTTTATGAAGTTTCATTGGGTAATATTGTGAATGAAAATGTGATGATATGCCATTGAATGTATATGATTTGGAAATAAGATATAATTTGGTTTGAAAGGAAAAATGTGAACAAATAAGATTATAGATGTATTTAAGCTCAAAACCTTATATGTTAATGATGTTGTTTGAATTGTTGATCGGTATTTTGTATTACATAATGATTTTGTATGTGATAAGAAATTGATGTAAGTAAATGTTTGTATTGTATGAGCTTACTAAGTATTTTAAATACTTACTCATGTTACTTTTCTGTAGAATTTGGGCGTTTGGAACTTGTCGAACAGATCAACAAGAAGCACACACCTACAGTCTCTCAATTCAGTAGACTTTTGATGTTTTGAATTTGGTTACTTGTGGCATGTACAAAGGATGTTTTAGCTTGTTAAGTGAGGGCATACGTTTTGGTATGTGACCTTTGGTTTGATGTCAAATTTGGTACTTTTGAAGCTTAAAATAAATGGCAAAGTTTGAATTATGTTATGCATATGAATTAGTAAGTGCTTCTATATTGTCATTGTTGAGGTTGAATATATGTTGGTGCCAATGGGGGCATATTTGTTGAATGTTTTGATGGTTATATAGATGGATATTTTAACTTTGACATGTATATGCTTCGGATTAGGTTCGAATGGTATGAATAGAATTTTAGGTCACCTTGTAGGATTGGTAAGTTCCTTAAACAAAAAGGGTCATATATGTTGCACACGGTTTACTACATGATTGTGTGTCACACACAGGTAGGTGAGATGGCCATGTGCTGTATTTGTTCAGGATGATTTTGGTTTCACATGGTCACAGTTAGTTACACAATTTGGTAACTCAGCCATGTGACCTTGGAATACACAGCCTCAACCTATCCTACAGTTGTATGACCTCTATTTTGCATTTTTAACCTTTTTTTTTGTAAAAGTTTCAAAATAGTCTTGAATTGATCGAGTCAGTTTAAGAGCTTTTGTAAGTTTGATTGAGACTCAATTTTTTTTATGCAAGTTTAACATATACTTAATTTGTATATTGATTTAAAGAATAACATTGAGTAATTTTCATGTGAATGTTTCTGTTTACTCTTGTAGCATCATATAACTTAGATCCGGTGACTGGACCGGGTACTGGGTGTTACAAAACATGTAAAGCCTATTGAGTTATCAGTGGGCTACCATCTATGAGACAGGTGGGTTCTGCATCGAACATTGTGGGAAAAGTGGTGATGAAAACTGGGCACTCAAAATGAGTAAATGCAACAAGTACATCTCAAGCATTTTCCCAGTGTTTTACATTATGACTTACCATTAGCTTTGTAAAAACACAGAGGCCATTTCAAAGTTCTGAAATGAGTAAGCTGAAGGGCTTACAAACTAGAGTTAACAACAATACTCAAGGTTAACCTAATGTTCAATACAGATGTGCCAATGCCAATTTGTGAAGATCGAAGGGATCCTAATCGAGGCAAGTAAGAGCGGTGGGCTCTTATGAACAATATCTACAAGGAAGAAATACAGTTTAAGTTAGTCGATGGCAAAGACATAAGCCAAAGAAAATGTTCTGAGAAGAAGAACTACCAGACAGAGAGACTAATTGGGAATCGGTTGAGGCATTGATGCTATTCCAAGATGAGTCAACCTAGTGTCATTCTTGTTGGAACACCGGTGCCTCCAAGGCGCAGCGAAAAATTAAAAAAAAAATTTCGACGATCCAAACCAAGGATCCATGTGTAAGGAACGAATCGGGGTGATAAAAAGGTTTTGAAATTACCGAAACTTCAATCTGAGTAGACAGCGACACCTAGGCAACAGGAATGTTGAACCACTATCGAACCAAGCCGTAACCTTTTCCGATGTCAGCCTCTACGTAGTCCACCCGATTGACAATGAACGGTAGAAATCCCAGAAAACTATTTTCAGAGAGAATTTTGCTAAACGGCTGCTAGGCCGCATTGCATATTTTCGGGCTAGTTTTTATATATCCTTTTTAGGGTTTTTACCCTTACTATATATAACTCCCTCTTAATTGGTATATATTTATAACGAATTTTAATTCATTAAAATTAATTCGAACATAATAATTATCATTCAAATAAATATATTAATGTTTAACCGAAAAATTATAATTACATTAATTATAATAAAGATTTCGGTAGACTATATTTATTTAAACTTATATACGAACTAAATTCATATATCAATAAAATTATGTTCTGATTATGTGTACAATATCCTTGTACATATAGTATGTTCAACAATTTGATTGCCCAATTAAATTAATTCTATAATTAATTTAATTCATGTGACAACCAAGCAATATACCAACTATGTTTTACCTCGTTCATTTCAACCATAGGGTTTGACCCTATAGGTTCTTGTAACATTAGCAGTAATATTAGAACGATTCTAATGTTACAAACAATGAGTGGCATCTAGCAATGCATCAATGCTACCTAAGTTACAAGAAGTCATGATTCGACATAACGTTTTGTGATTAACCTTTCATGCATTAATCCTTAAGTCCTATATCTTTGGAATGGACACAAGTCATGGAATAGTCACACTTGCATAGTCCATCCCATGTTTCTTGATACCTTGAGTAGACTATGATACACAAATAAGTATGAAATCTCATATCAACTTATTTGAGCATGGCCATGCATTTCTAGCCTCACTCAATCAAGTGGCCTGAGATATTACTCCTATTATGTAGGAGGGACTTATCCTATATTGATCAACTATGTCCCTCAACATAGATTGTGGTATATCCAACATCAGTCTTTATAGAACAACCAGTTACGGTGTTTGTTTGACTGTATCAAAATATACAACTCACGATGTTGGGATAAAGATGATCTCAAGTATGAGGATCATATACATATTGATCACTATGAGTAATATTGTGACAATTACATAATAATCCAAGAAACATACTCATAGCGGGTCAGTCCAATATGTTGTTCTCTAACACACATATTCATGCATTGATTCTGACACTCCATATCAATGACAACTCTTTATCATCAATCAACTACATGTTAGTCTTAATGCATTATTATTGTCCTAGCCAATAAATAATACTTGACTAAGGATCTTTTAAGAATAATCATATTATTCTCAGGACATTATTATAAAACAATTTATTTATGCACACAGAAAAGAAACTAAAATAATAATGGCAACGCCTTATATTAATAAACATGATAAACCAAGTATGTTATTACAACCATCTCGTGATTGATCTTTGGGCATACTCTTACAATTCTAAGGAAGCAACAGGCTGACACGAGAATGGGTGGGGGAGAATGTCAAGGGCCACAGATCAAAACCTATGATGAATGCACATAAAGCATCCCATTAAGATCAACTAATTAAACAGGGCTCATTTGACCCACTTAAATTGGCCCGATTCATGGAACCCATAGAGAAGTCTATCTACTTGAAGCCCTGGTGACCTAGTGAAACTCTCCAGTAATGTAACACCCCTAGCCCGTATCCATTGCAGGAGTAGGGTATGAGGTATTACCGATCAATACATATCGTTTAACATACTTAACTTATACATTTATGCATTCTTATACAAATATCATTCAATACAATCATATTGTCCCTTATAAGGACCATACAAGGCCTTAAACATGCTTTAGAAGTGGTTCAAGACTAAACCGATAACATATGGAAATTTTGGAAACTTAGAAAAATTTCAACATTTCAAGTGTCACACGCCCGTGTGAACAAGCCGTCTGCCTCACGCGGCTAGTGGGAACGCCCATGTCATAGGCTGTGTGGAAACAGGGCATACATACTGACTTGCATCATACGGCTGAAGACACGCCAGTGTGCCAGGCTGTGTGAAAACTAGAGAGTATACTAAATTGGCACACGGCCAACCACACGCCCCTGTGTCTAGCCCGTGTGCTCTTTGAAGTGGCCACACACGCCCATGTGCCAGGCCGTGTGCTAGGCCATTCCAAACTTGTAGGGTATACTGACTTATGCAACACGGCCAAGCCACATGCCCATGTAACACCCCAAACCCAGCCCAGACGTTATGGCCGAATCTGACGTGCCACATAGAAGTCTAAAAACCCATGATTCGTTTTAGTGTTTAAAAACTAACTTTTGTTAAGCTAACAAAGTGAACGGAAGCTGGGCACCAGGTAGGAATCCGTGAAAGAGGAGGTGAGCCATGAAGGCTGCTTAAGTACCAAGCTCTTCGATTGGATCCAATCCTAGACATGCCCACAACCATTGCCACACTTGGTTATAACGAGTTTAAATTTTCTTAAGTTGATATCTTTGATAAATCGGATAATCGTGGCGTTGTGTTATTTTAAAATCAAGTATCGTTTTGAAAACACATCCTAAGTCTAGCCCATTTATTATCAACCAGATTAAAGTTATTAAAAATTAAATAATCCTAGAAAAGAAGAAAATAAAGTTAAAATGGTCTTATTACAACCCAAAAAATAATAATAAATAAGGTAAACTTAAGAAAACCAATCACTTATTCAAAAGCCCAAAAACGATCACCATGGCCACTTTGAATCCCCTCCGGCTCCAAGTCAAATCAAGGCCCACCTGCAAGGTTAAGGAAAGGGGGTGAGTTTGGAAACTCAATGTGCAACAAGCCCCTTCCAGAGCCCAAAACAATATCAGCCTGCTGGGCCTGAGCCCAAATCCAATCTCAACATCTACTGGGCCGAAGCCTTTTCATTTACCATATTGCATAAACTTGGGCCGAAGCCTTTTCATGTTTCATATTACTGGGCCGAAGCCTTTACTGTAAATGGTATGGCCCATAGGCCCAATTCACTATTACATGTAATGCCAATGAAAGAATGCAAGCCCATTTGGGGAGACTACTCGACCCACCATCCGCTACTCTCCACCCGTACCAACCAAGCTCTCCATGTGGGGAATAACTCAACCCACCCAGCCAAAACTCTCCACTGGCAGCATAGCTGCTTTATCATATAACTAGAAGCCTAGCCTCTTTTAATAACTGGGGCAAAAGCCCTTTTCAGTAAACTGAGGCATAAGCCTTTTTGGGTGAATTGGGGCATAAGCCCTTTTCGGTAAACTGGGGCATAAGCCCTTTTGCACTTCCTCCATCCATATAAAAACCCAACCCAATGCATTTATGAATACATCATGTGCATATCATACACATCATGTGCATATCGTACATATCATGTGCATATTATACATATCATGTATATCAAAATCCCATGTATCAAATTTATAATTCAACCCTGGGGGTATAATGGTCATTTTTACCTAGTGGCAAAACAGTCATTTTCATATTATAAAGGTAATTTCATAATTTTACTAAATATTAGGGTTTTCCATGTTCATTAACAGTTACTAAAAATTCATGTGTTTAAACAGCGATTCTGGCCCATTTTCAGCGAAACTGATTATTAGGCCTAAAACCTCTAATGGGCCCTACATAGCCGATTTAGTCATCTAGGCTCGTTTAGCCTATATTCCATAATGGTATTACCAGTCTTAACGCGCAATTTAACAAGATTTTATTTCCTACCAATTTTACCCAAATGGGCCCGTAAACCCATTGGGCCCGATTTCAGCCCCTCGAGGCCCAACTTACCGTGATGCCAAAAATCGTGCTCTTACCTTTTCCAACATCCTCGATCATCAACTTAGAGAATCTAACTAACCAATGAGCATTTGCTTGCTCACAAGTCCTCGAAATGCCAGAATTTTGGCATTTCGGCATTTCGGCATTTATCGATTTAAGCTACGAAAGAAGGTTTGTTACACACCTGATTTGCGATATTCCTCGACGAGATCTCCTACACGATTTCTCCTATAATCAACCGCTTATGGATCAGCTCAGAATAATTAAACCAAAACGAGAACCATCTATTATCAACACCTGCACATTCGGCCACCATCCATAATGGCCTTAGAATCCATACCTTTACCGAAATTGGTGACTAGATTTAGTCACTCCGATGGTTCAAGCTAATCCAAGTCAACACTCCGCCTTGCTGCTACTCCACTATACAAACCATAAAAAGATAAAAAGAAGAACCCAATAAGGCCTTTACCCATATTTGGCCACCTCCCTAAACTTTAGGGGTTTCGGCTTTTGTCAATAGTTACTATTAAAATCGCTTTAGAGTACGAACACTTACCACAGTCTCTCTTCTTAAATCCGTTTAAGCCTAGAAGATAAGGGAATTGACCACCAAAAAGTGAAAAGAAAAAGAGGGTTGCTGGTCAACAAAGAATCGACACCACCTAGCTTCACAGATTTCAGCTTTTGCGGTATTTCGGCAGAAGTGGAGGTAGGGGAAAGAAACAATAGATGAATGGAGGGAAGTAGTGGGCTGGTTTGGAAGAAGGAAAAGGAAGAAAAGATGAAATGAAGGGTGGTAGATTCGGCTAGGGAAGAAGAAGGAAGAAAAAAGAAGACTAATCCTATGGTTACAAAGAAGAAAATGGCACAACAAGTATCTAAGTGCCAAAAATCCCTAACTAAAACCCCTTTGCCGAAATCCCCTCTCTAATCCCCTCAAATCGGCTAACTCTATCCCCCTCTCAAATCCTTAAAATCTCTCCCCTTATCCCTCCTTAATCCATGCATTTGACTGTTTCAAACTCTCTCCCATAGAGTTTCATTCAACTACAGCTTCTGCATGCTCAAAGCATAAAAATTAGTATCATATTTGCCATCACAGGGAATCGATCCCAGGTCTTCCCCCAACCACTTACACACCAACTTTATAGCTCCCTAGTGGCATCACTTAGCCACTTTACCAGAGGCTCTTTTGTGATACATTTTACCCACAAATTTTAATAAGACCACCTATCCAAGGCCCCTAACTTCTTAAGTCCAAAATTCAAAAATTCTACCAGGTTTTGGCCAAAACATGGGCCTTCCATAAGCCCATTTACATACTCAAATTATGAGTTTCACAACCAAATACCAAATTTTAAAAACTTTACCAAAATATCGAGAATCGCGGAAAAACCCGAAAATTAGGATGTTACAACTCTACCCTCCTTAAAGAAATTTCGGCTTCAAAATTTACCTGATCCAAACAGTTGAGGGTATTGTTGACGCATTGCTTCCTCGAAAACAAAGAACTCCATCATTATTTAACCCAAAGTTGGGATTCTCCCCCTTCTCAACTTGCTGAAACCGAGAAACCAACGAATCATCCTCCAACTGTTGCTTCTTAATCTACTCCACCCAAGTTGGTCTCACTTGTAACTCTGTCAATAAGCTTCCATCGTCATACAAACTTAAACGAGCAAACATTTCCTTCAATTCCGCCACAGTCCTTCGACTTAACGCATCAGCCACGACATTTGCCTTACCTGGATGGTACTTAATCGAACAGTCATAGTCCTTTAACAACTCTATCCACCTTCGCTGTCTAAGATTCAGCTCCTTCTGAGTCAGCAAATACTTAAGACTCTTGTGATCCATATAGATAATGCATCTGTCCTCATACAAGAAATGCCTCCATATCTTAAGCACAAAAATCACCGCTGCCAACTCCAGGTCATGTGTAGGATAGTTTACTTCGTGAGACTTAAGCTATCGTGAAGCATAAGCGACCACTTTACCCTCTTGCATCAACACGCAGCCTAAACCTACATGTGGCGCGTCGCTGTACACAATGAAATCCTTACCAGACTCTGGCTGAATCAACACTGGCGCTTCTGTCAAAACCTTCTTCAGTTTCTCAAAAGCCTCTTACTGCTTATTCGTCCAAACAAAAGGTGCTCCCTTCCTTATAAGTTTCGTTAACGGTGCTGCCAACACAGAAAATCCTTCCACAAATCTCCGGTAATAACCTGCCAACCCCAGAAAACTTCAGATTTCTGTTACTGACCTCGATGGCTTCCATTCCAGAATTGCCTTAATCTTTCGAGGGTCCACCTTAATCCCCTTAGCAAACACAACATGCCCCCAGAAAGTGACTTCCTTTAGCCAAAACTCGAACTTACTAAACTTCGCATAAAGTTGCTTTTCTCTTAGTACTTATAGCAACACGAATCATCATGCTTCTCTTCTGTTTCCGAATACACCAAGATATCATCGATAAAAACGACTACGAACCGATCCAAGTATGGCTAGAATACCCAATTCATTAAATCCATGAAGGTTGCCGGTGCATTAGTCAATCCAAAGGGCATAACCAAAAACTCGTAATGACCATATCTAGTCCTGAATGCCGTCTTATAAATATCCACCTCTTTGACTCTCAACTAATGATATCCTGACCGAAGGTCTATCTTAGAAAATACCGAGGCTCCTTTTAATATATCGAACAGATCATCGATTCTTGGTAACGGATACTTGTTCTTGATCGTTAGTTTATTCAACTGCCGATAATCAATACACATTCGCGTGGTCCCATCTTTTTTCTTTACGAACAACACTGGTGCGCCCCATAGGGAAACACTTAGTCTTATAAACCCTCTATCCAACAGTTCCTGAATCTGAGCTTTCAATTCTACCAACTCCTTTGGTGCCATCCTATAAGGCGCAATGGACACAGGAGCTGTTCCAGGTAACAAGTCGATTCCGAACTCGACTTCTCTGTTTGGAGGTAATCCAGGAAGTTCCTCTGGAAATACATCTTGAAACTCTTTAATGGTCCTAACCGAATCCACAGTCATCCCCTCAGGTTCAACTTGACTTACAAATGCCAAGTACTCCTCACAACCTTTCCGAATCAACTTCTCGGCTCTTAAAGCCGAAATAACATTGGACAAATAATTCCTTCGTTCCCTTATGACCATTATCTCCTCATCTTCGGTAGTTCTTAGTACCATTCTCTTAGCAGCACAATCCAACGTTGCCCTATGCTTAGCTAGCCAGTCCATTCCCAAGATAAGATCAAAATCCCCAAATGGCAGCTCCATCAAATCTCCTTCAAAAATCTGATCTTGTGTCTCTAAAGGCACCGCCCTAAAAAGTTTATCTACCTTAACCGAGTGTCCTAAAGGGCTTATTACTGATACCCCACTCACAGTCTCCACAGGAAGCACACCCAATACCCCAGATACATCACAAGCAACATACGAGTGAGTGGAACCCACATCAATCAAAGCAGTGCAAGGTGTACTATGAATGAAAAACGTACCGGTTATAACATCAGGAGCGTCACCCTCCTCACAACAATGTGCAGCATAAACCAACGCCAGCTATCGAGCTTCAGCATATCCAGCACCCCTGTCAGGTGCCCCACATCGTCGTCCATTACCATTGCCACCTCTACCTTGCCCACGACCTCTCTGTGGTGGTGGTTCTCCTCGCTGTGGTTGGACATCCCTTTGTTTTGCAGCTAGTTCCTAAGCTGTTTTCCGAGGACATTCTCTGAACTTATGCTCTTTGGACCCACATCGAAAACATGCTCCAGTTCATTTCCAGCACTCCCCCATATGCACCCTACCACAGTCCCTGCAAGCCTGCAGTCACTGGAACTGCTCGAACCGATTCCTCCATTCTAGCTCTTTTAACATTCCTATTCGTGGCACTCGAGGGTCTAAAATCCCTCTTAAATCTGGGTCGATCCTTCTCACGATTCTGCCGCTCAGTCCGTTTTACCTCCTCGGCTATCTTAGCATTCTCCACCAATGCAGCAAAATCACGCTCCCTCTGTGGAGCTATCAATATCCTAAGCTCATCGCGGAGACCATCCTCAAATCGAACATTACGCTCATATTCAGTCGCGGCTATCCCACTGGCGTATCGACTCAGCCTCAAGAATTTTGCCTCATACTCTGCAATAGTCTTATTACCCTGAGTCAGATTCAAGAATTCCTTTCGACGGGCATCCACATAACTAGCTCCAACATACCTCCCCTTAAAAGCAGTTTTGAACAATTCCCAGGTTACTCGTTCAATCGGGGTACTCTCCCTCACGGTGATCCACCTTCGATATGCTTCATCTCGTAGCAACGACACAGCCCCCTTCAGCTTTTGCTCCACAGACCAATCTAAATCGTCTATAATCTGCTCTGTTGCCTCTAGCCAATATTCAGCTACATTTGGGGCTACTCCAGATACGCCCCTAAAAGCTTCTGCTCCGTTAGCCCGGAGCCGCTCCGAGATGGATCCCCTATTTACTGTCCCAGTGCTAGCTCCAGCCACTCTTTCTAACACCCTTAAATGGCTTGGGACAAAGCATCATCACCCCGTAGCCCGATCATAAGACCCAGTCTCAGTTGCCTGTGGCACGGATGCCTCCTCAGCTGGCCTATGTCCTGAGGATGAAGATTCAGCCTGCATCCTTCTACGACCACGTCCACGGCCTCGTCCACGAGCTCCTCTTGTACTCATATCGACTTATCTGATTACGAATTTTATGACATTAGTTTAATGTTCAATTGTTTATTACGAGGTGTCTTATGGAAATATAGCAGTTTAAGGATTATTTTCGCAACGTCGTAGCCTAGCTACAGTTCTCACTCCTACCGTTTTACAGTTCTACCCTATCTAAAGTATCATAGTAGGGTCTCAGTTCTATTTATAGCATCATATCAATTTCACATAATGTAAAGAGAGTATACTTACAGACTTGGTGCCGGGGATTCAGTGCGCCACTTCCTTCTCCAAACCAAAAACCACGAACCATGTATTTAATCATAGAAAAAATTTGAAAAAATACCTTTATTTTGAAATTCTCGATTTTAGACCTGTTTTAAAAACCAGAAAAACTTAAACCATTTTATCATGTATACCTTTGTAAAATATCTTTGAGAATATCTTTTCAAAACCATTTCCAAAAATACCCTTCTTGGTCTAAATTTTTTTCTTTCGAAAAGTTTTTTAGACCCGATCCACAGCCGAGTTGTTGCAACCGGGCTCTGATACCACTAAATGTAACACCCCAAACCTAGCCCAGACATTATGGCCGAATCTGACGTGCCACATAGAAGTCTAAAAACCCATGATTCGTTTTAGTGTTTAAAAACTAACTTTTGTTAAGCTAACAAAGTGAACGGAAGCTGGGCACCAGGTAGGAATCCGTGACAGAGGAGGTGAACCGTGAAGGCTGCTTAAGTACCAAGCTCTTCGATTGGATCCAATCCTAGACATGCCTACAACCATTGCCACACTTGGTTATAACGAGTTTAAATTTTCTTAAGTTGATATCTTTGTTAAATCGGATAATCGTGGCATTGTGTTATTTTGAAATCAAGTATCATTTTGAAAACATGTCCTAAGTCTAGCCCATTTATTATCAACCAGATTAAAGTTATTAAAAATTAAATAATCCTAGAAAAGAAGAAAATAAAGTTAAAATGGCCTTATTACAACCCAAAAATAAATAATAAATAAGATAAACTTAAGGAAACCAATCACTTATTCAAAAGCCCAAAAGCGATCACCGTGGCCACTCTGAATCCCCTCCGGCTCCAAGTCAAATCAAGGCCCACCTGCAAGGTTAAGGAAAGGGGGTGAGTTTGGAAACTCAATGTGCAACAAGCCCCTTCCAGAACCCAAAACAATATCAGCCTGCTGGGTCTAAGCCCATATCCAATCTCAACATATACTGGGCCGAAGCCTTTTCATTTACCATATTGCATAACCCTGGGCCGAAGCCTTTTCATGTTTCATATTACTGGGCCGAAGCCTTTACTGTAAACGGTATGCCCCATAGGCCCATTTCACTATCACATGTAATGCCAATGAAAGAATGCAAGCCCATTTTGGGAGACTACTCGACCCACCATCTGCTACTCTCCACCCATACCAACCAAGCTTTCCATGTGGGGAATAACTCAACCCACCCAGCCAAAACTCTCCACTGGCAGCATAGCTGCTTTATCATATAACTGGAGGCCTAGCCTCTTTTAATAACTGGGGCAAAAGCCCTTTTCGATAAACTGGGACATAAACCCTTTTCGGTAAACTGGGGCATAAGCCATTTTCGATAAACTAGGGCATAAGCCCTTTTCGGTAAACTGGGGCATAAGCCCTTTTGCACTTCCTCCATCCATATAAAAACCCAACCCAATGCATTTCTGAATACATCATGTGCATATCATACATATCATGTGCATATCGTACATATCATGTGCATATCATACATATCATGTATATCAAAATCCCATGTATCAAATTTATAATTTAACCCTGGGGGTATAATGGTCATTTTTACCTAGGGGCAAAACAGTCATTTTCATATTATAAAGGTAATTTCATAATTTTACCAAATATTAGGGTTTTCCATGTTCATTAATAGTTACTAACAATTCATGTGTTTAAACAGCGATTCTGGCCCATTTTCAGCGAAACCGAGTTATTCGGCCTAAAACATCTAATGGGCCCTACATAGCCGATTTAGTCATCTAGGTCCCTTTAGCCTATATTCCATAATGGTATTACCAATTTTAACGCGCAATTTAACAGGATTTTATTTCCAACCAATTTTACCCAAATGGGCCCGTAAGCCCATTGGGCCCGATTTTAGCCCCTCGAGGCCCAACTTACCATGATGTCAAAAATCATGCTCTTACCTTTTCCAACGTTCCCGGTCATCAACTTAGAGAATCTAACTAACCAATGAGTGTTCGCTTGCTCACAAGTCCTCGAAACACCAGAATTTTGGCATTTCAGCTTTTCCGCATTTATCGATTTAAGCTATGAAAGAAGGTTCGTTACACACCTGATTTGCGATATTCCTCGACGAGGTCTCCTACACGATTTCTCCTATAATCAACCGCTTATGGATCAGCTCACAATAATTAAACCAAAACGAGAACCATCTATTATCAACACTTACACATTCGGCCACCATCCATAATGGCCTTAGAATCCATACCTTTGCCGAAGTTGGTGACTAGATTTAGTCACTCTGATGGTTCGAGCTAATCCAAGTCGACACTCCACCTTGCTGATTCTCTACTATACAAACCATAAAAAGATCAAAATAAGAACCCAATAAGGCCTATACCCACATTCGGCCACCTCCCTAAACTATAGGGGTTTCAGCTTTTGTCAACAGTTACTATTAAAATCGCTTTAGATTACGAACACTTACCACAGTCTCTCTTCTTGAATCCATTTAAGCCTAGAAGATAAGGGAATTGACCACCAAAAAGTGAAAAGAAAAGGAGGGTTGCTGGTCAACAAAGAATCGGTACCACCTAGCTTCACAGATTTTGACGTTTGCGGTATTTCAGCAGAAGTGGAGGTAGGGGAAAGAAACAATAGATAAATGGAGGGAAGTAGTGGGCTGGTTTGGAAGAAGGAAAAGGAAGAAAAGATGAAATGAAGGGTGGTAGATTCGGCTAGGGAAGAAGAAGGAAGAAAAAAGAAGACTAATCCTATGGTTACAAAGAAGAAAACGACACAACAAGTACCCAAGTGCCAAAAGTCCCTAACTAAAACCCCTCTGTCGAAATCCCCTCTCTAATCCCCTCAAATCGGCTAACTCTATCCCCCTCTCAAATCCCTAAAATCTCTCCCCTTATCCCTCCTTAATCCATGCATTTGACTGTTTCAAACTCTCTCCCACAGAGTTTCATTCAACTACAACTTCTGCATGCTCAAAGCATAAAAATTAGTATCATATTTGCCATCACAAGGAATCAATCCCAAGTCTTCCCCCAACCACTTACACACCACCTTTATAGCTCCCTAGTGGCGTCACTTAGCCACTTTACCAGAGGCTCTTTTGTGATACATTTTACCCACAAATTTTAATAAGACCACCTATCCAAGGCCCCTAACTTCTTAAGTCCAAAATTCAAAAATTCTACCAGGTTTTGGCCAATAATGGGCCTTTCATAAGCCTATTTATGTACTCAAATTATTAATTTCACAACCAAATACCAAATTTTAAAAACTTTACCAAAATATCAAGAATCACGGAAAAACCCGAAAATTAGGATGTTACATGCCCGTGTCCTAGGCCGTGTACCAATTGGGGGAATACAGACTTATGCCACACGGCCGGTCACATGCTCGTTTGTGAGACCATGTGAAGCATACTAACTTCAATTCCATTTCAACACTAGGGGACACACAGCCGTGTAACATGGCCATGTGTCACACACGGCTGAGACACACGCCCGTGTCCCTACCTATGTGGACAAAAATAGGCTATTTGCAAAGCCATTTTGCCACCCTATTATCACATGTATACACAAACATAATGGTAACAATTTTACAATCCAATTGGCAACCATTCCATAACAATTCATACACATATAATACCATTTCTTCCTACCATTCAAATGCTTAACTAATATCATACATCTTTCATTCATATACCTTTCAAATAACAAGACACATTTGCATATTTTCTGTTCCATCAAACATTTGACAAAACATACTAAAACATACTATCAAGATTAGCCAAATCACATGGCTTCACCTTTACATAAATTATACCCAAATCATGATCCTAAGTAACCATATTTATCATCTTTAAAACTAGCCCATACATGCCATATTTACAATTATCCACAAGTTCAAAAGTACAAATCGGCAATTGGATAGTGTGATGTGAAACTTTGACTTGCCCGAAACGAGCTGTAACAACCTGAATTTGGGTCTAGTCGGAGTAGTGGTTTCGGGACCACAAATCTGACACGAAAAAAATTATTTTTATTATATTTTTATGGCCTACAATTCTATGGAATGATTTCGTGAAAATTTTGTTCGAAAATTTTGACGTTTAGGCACCCAATTTAGTCAAAATGACTAAATTTAAAAAAGTGCAAAACTTGAGTTCTATAAGCTAGAGGAGTCTAATTGTTATGAAATTTTAAATTGGAGGTCCTTAAATGAAATTAGAGCATTGGTTAAGTTTTTGGAAAAAAATGGACATGGTTAGTTATGTTTCTAAAGTTTTTCATTAATGGTATTTTGGTAATTTGGTAATTAAATGAATTAAAAAGCCAAATTAAAAGCCATTTTTTGTCCATCTTCAAGCTATGGCTGAAATTACCATGAAGAAACCATGGCTAAGGTTTTTCAAGCTTCCAAGCTCGATTGTAAGTTCGTTCTAACCCTTTTTTAATGATTTTTATGTTTTTGAAATCCTCGTAACAAGATCTATCTATTTCTACCATTAATTTAAGACATAATCAAAGTCTGAAATTTTATCCATGATGGATATTTGTGTATTTTTGTGTTTAATGGTAGAAACTGTATGTTTGGTGTATGATAAATGACTTTTGCTAAGTGATTTTTGGTGAAAATGCTTAAAAGGACTTATTTGTAAAAGTTATAAAATAAGTAGTAAAAGTGTGATTTAATGAAAAATGTGGGTTGGCATGAGTACAATGAAGATTCAGCTAGGCTTGGGTAATGAAGAAATTTGATGAAAATCATTTTACAAGCCTAGGGACTAAAATGTAAAAATGTAAAAATGTGAAACTTTAAGGGCAAAACTGTAATTTTTTCCATAATATGATTTTTGGCTGATTTGAATCGTATAATGATTAAATAAGTTAAATGTGATATTATAGATCAAGAAAAATGAGGTTCAAAACTAGAACGGGAGAAAAACGAGTATTTGATGATTAGGTCTTTTTCGCCATTTTTATGTCGAGGTAAGTTCATATGTAAATAATACAAGAGAGAGAAAATTCCATTTGAACCTTAGGAATAGAATAGGATACGAGTGACATGTCACTAGGACCCTATGTGATATATATGATTATGTGATCTAGGTGCTGGTCATGTACGTCCTACCAGTGGCTAGGTAGTCCGGCATGTGTTACGAATACCTAACAGCTTGTGTGAGCAGCTCGTGTAGCTATGTCTTGACCGTCAGCTTATGTGAGAAAACCCTTAATTAGCTCAAGAGTGAGCCTTTATGTGATATGAAAAATGAGGTAGCTTTGGCTACATATATGGCACTTACGTGCAAGACCTTCCGTGTATTCGATAGTATTCCAAGTGTTCAACGGGTAATGCGAAGAGTATTTCAAAGATGACAAAGTATATGACTATGTTACGAATTTGTATAGGTATGTACATAAGTTTATAAGCATTGATTTCATGATATTGTGAGTTCATGGTAAATTTGGTTGGTAATTGTGTAATTGGCTTCCGGGCCAAAATTAAGTTATGACATAGTATGTTTTATTCGCACAATATGTGATTTATCGTATATGAGAAAAAGAAAAGATTGTCATAAATGCCTATTAAAATGATTATAGAAGTATGAGGAGATATAAGTTTTAAACATTGAAAGACATTAAAATATATTTTTGAAAGATGAGTACTAATGAGTAATGCGCATGTTTATTATAAGGTGTGAAATAATTGGTTGATTATGGATATTTGTGTTAACGGAGAGATAACAGCTGTTAGGCTAATGCCAAAACATGTTAAACTATGTTTGCAAATTGATAGAGTAAACTATGTGATTGAATAAATTATAATTGTGAGGATTATAGCAATTTATATTACCTTGTGTTTATATTATTAAACATGGTAAATGATTGGTAAGCGTTGCATGTTATTTTCATACGGACTTACCAAGCTATATAGCTTACCCCACTTCCTTTCCCATGTCTTATAGGGTTAATAAGCTAGCTCGGGTTGGAGATCATCAAAGATCCTATCACACTATCCAGCTATCACTTTGGGTATTGATGAATTCAAGTATTTTGAGTTTATGACATGTATAGGAATTGGTATTTTGGTTATATGTGTCATTATTAATTTGGCCATATATGTTGGCTTGCAATGATGTTTAGTTCATTTTTGTATATAGCCATGGAAGTTGGCTAATATTGGTTATGAGTATATCCATATATTAATTCCATTTGTGAATGTAAAATTTTGCATAATTTGGTGTGGAAAGGTTGATATTCTAAGCATGATAAATAATGGCATGAGGATGTCATGGTATTGTCTTGATTATAGATGTGCTTGTGGTATGTTTGAGTTTGGCGGAGTATGATGTTTTAATTGTGACAGCCCTAAAGTGACCCTAGTAGGAAAGCGGTTTCGGGACCGCTAAACCGAGTCACCAAATTGTTTGAATATGATATTTATTGTCTAAAATAAATGTGTGAAAATTTTAAGGTTCTATTTAGTAAGTTGCATGTGAATTTAGTCAATAGGACTTATGTGTGACATTTTTGAAATGTGATAGATCAAAACATAAGGACCTATTAGTGCATGTTGAAAAAGGGGGGGACTTGCATGTCAATTTTTCCCCCCATCTAGTAGTGGCCGGCCATGACATTAGGATGGACAAAGGGTGATGGGCAAAACATGTCATAGACATGTTGTGTTGGTGCATCATGGGAGGAAACAATAAAATAATGAGCATGGTAATTAAATAATGAAAGGGAGGAGTGATGAAAAAAAAATGGTCTCATCCATGCCCCCCCTTTGCCGTGAATGGAAGAAAGAAAACAAAGAAAAAAAATGTGTGTTCATCCTTGAACATCCTTGACCGAAATTCAAAAGGAATGAAAGGAGGAAATGTTGAAGAGGTTCGGCCATGCATGTAACTAGGCTAAGGTATGTTTGGGGTTGCTCCATGAGATTCATGTATATTTTAGTAGTTAGCTTGAGTTCTAACTAGCCCATGGTTCAAATCTTTACTATGTCATGGAGATGATATTCGGCTAAGGTGGATTTGTGTTGATATCATTTGCATGCTAAAAGTGAAGCTTTGTAATGGTGCATGTGATGGTGGATTGATGATTCTTGAATCTTCTTTTTAGCATTTTTGAGTGAGACATTAAGTTCTTTGTTTAACCATGACCAAAAATTGAAATGGTATGGTGTTGTGATGCATTCGGCCATGGTAGGAAGTAGAAGGGAAAAATATGGTTGTTGTTAGATGAAGTAGAGTCTAACGAATGAGCACATATGTGCATTAGTTGCTAGATGGAGAAGAATCGGCTAGCAAGTTGTGTCTAAGGCCGAATATAATTTTTGTATATTAATGAGTAATGCATGTGTTAAATTGATGGAAAGGGAGAGGATGCTTTACTAGTGTATATATGTGTGTATTAGCCAAGTTTTGAACTTGAAACAAAATGGTGTTTAGTCAATACAAGTGACCATACTTGTAGAATGTATTAAGTGTTGCAATCGGCCCCAACATAGACATGTATGTTCGGCCACATGAATAAGTACATAAGTTATGTGTATGTTCGGCCATAGGTAGCCTATTGATGGCTTTAGCTTGACTTAGAAAATTCGGCTAAGGGGAAATATTAGCTAGTATGTTGAATTCGATTCGTGATTTCGTACATATGTGACTCTAATGTCTAATGTATATATGGGCTAAGTACCTTGAGCTTCTCTTTTGATGTTCGAATGAATTGTATTAAATTGCTTGATGTGATTAAAAATGCGTATGACCATTGTGTATTTGAGCTAAAAGGTGGCCATATGACCTATCAAACTCCTTGTCATATTCGGCCATAAGCTAGCAAAATGAGACTTTAATGAGTTAAATTTGTTTGAATTAGCTCAAGAGCTTAGAGGACCACAGTTGGATATGGGAAAGGAAAAAGTGATCGAATAGCTGTCGAAATCGCTCGACCACATCCGAGGTAAGTTCTTGAGTAATAGAGCTTAAATTATGATTTGATTAGATCATGTTTTAAGCAAATCAAAATCATGCTCTTTGTGTGTGGCTATTGAGCCGAAATTGCAAGAGTGATAAGTGTCTTGTGTTTGAGTTTTGATAATGAAAATGAAATACGAATGTGTCATGATTTATTGTTAAATGTGCATGGTTATTCGAATGATGTCCGGGCTAAGTCCCGAAGGCTTTGTGCTAAGTGACCATATCCGGACTAAGATCCGAAGGCATTTGTGCGAGTTACTAATTCCGGGCTAAGCCCGAAGGCATTGGTGTGAGTTACTAAATCCGGACTAAGATCCGAAGGCATTTGTGCGAGTTACTAATTCCGGGCTAAGCCCGAAGGCATTGGTGCGAGTTACTAAATCCGGGTTAAGTCCCGAAGGCATTTGTGCGAGTTACTATAACCGGGCTATGTCCCAAAGGCATTTGAACGAGTAGCTATATCCGGTTAAATTCTGAAGGTACGTGATTCGGGAATGAACGATCTTGCTGTAAAAATTTTAGTTAATACGCTTGTAACATCCCAGCATTGAGGTATGTTTCGTATGTGCTTTGAATTAGTTGAGCCCTTACAAATAAGTATTCGCTCAGTTGATAAATGAGCTACCGGCCTTTGGCTAAGTTGATCTTTTGTGTATGAACATAAGGGTTGGTAATGTGGAGTAAGTATGATATTGAAAATTTGTGCATATGAAATTATCCGTTTAGCTACATGAATGCTATACTTTGGTTGTGTCTAAACTCTTTGCTCAAAACTTACTAAGCATTTAATGCTTACTCCGTTTCTTTGATTCTCTGTTTTATAGATTTTAGCTCGTCAGCTATCAGACTCGGGATTTTTGGAAGTCGAAGTCTCCCACACTATCAAAGCCCCCTTTTGGTACAATTTTGGTTGAACTTTGAAATGGCATGTATAGGACTACCCTTTTGTTGTTGGTCATGTACCCTTCGGTTTTGTGTAAATTTGGATAGCCATGCGAAAATGGCTTAAATATACTTTGATCATAGCATTATAATCGTTTTGTATGTTGTCCGTCGAGAGGTATGGAAATGTTGGTAACGGTTAGCCATGGGAAGGGTTATTCTTGATCACCTTTGGAATATGTATGACAAACTCTAGTTGATCCATGGAGGATCATGAAATAGGTAAAGTTTACCTTAAAAACAGATGCTGGCACCAGCAGTGATGTGGATGTGAAAAATCACTAAAAATAGTAGGAATGGAATTAAATAGTGAATAAATTATGTAAATGAACCTTGATGAATCTATTTTCATAGGAAAGTAACGAAACGATCATATGGATAGTATGTTAAGAGATATTCAGGTTCTCGTGAGACAGGGCTAGAACGGTTTCTGGATTCCCTGTTCCGACTTTGGAAATTCATTATAAATTAACCAGAGATAATTAGAAGTCATGCCATATATGCATAGATTCCCTTTTGAGTCTAGTTTCTACAGAAACAAACAACATCAGTATTGAAGCCCTGTACAGGGAGATATCCAAGTCGTAATGCGCAAAGTGTAGTATAGTCGGTCCCTGTAACATGGGAGACTTTGACTAATAAACTGTACTAATTGGCCTGACCAAAAATTCTAGAAAAAAATATGTAGATGGGAATATGAGTCTAGTTTCAGGGAAAAATTACGAAACTGATTTTCGAGTTGTGAAACTCAAGATATGATTTTTAAGGTGACAGTGACGCAGTTAGCCAACTGCCTAGAAATTTGTAAAATGGACTGCGATAGTAAGCGAAATTAGTCTGTGAACCCCTCGTGTCCGACTCCGGCAACGGTCTCGGGTACGGGGTGTTACAATTTTATTGGTATCAGAGCACGGTTTAGTCGATTCTAGGACTACCGTAATACATTTGGGTCTAGCTATACATGCCATTTTGTGATTATTTGATAGTGTGGTGATTTTTGACAATTGAAAATGTGTTTATTTATAGTAATGGATCCCGATCCCGACCGAGCGGTAGCTGATGATCTTGAGAGTGTAGCGCCTGCTCCCGCACAAGGGACAGCGCCGGCGGACTCTCAACCTAATGCTAGTAATCCGAATGATGAAGCTAGACAAGCTTTCTATAGCGTGATGAATTATTGGTTCAACCAATACATTCGAACTAATACGGCTGTTCCACAACCTCCATTCCCGACTAATACAACCCCCGCACCTACAATACCTCCGGAAACTGACCAAATAAGATCAAATAAGCCCCTAGTTGACAGAATCCGAAAACATGGGGCTACTGAATTTAAAGCTACGGACAGCGATGATGCCGAGCAAGCTGAATTTTGGTTGGACAACACTATCCGGGTACTCGACGAGCTATCTTGCACACCCGATGAGTGCCTAAAGTGTGCTATCTCCTTGCTACGTGATTCTGCCTACTATTGGTGGAGTACTCTGACTTCTGTTGTGCCCCGAGAGCAAGTAACTTGGGAGTTTTTCCAAACTGAGTTTCGGAAAAAGTATATCAGTCAGAGATTTGTTGATCAAAAACGGAAGGAATTTCTTGAGCTTAAGCAAGGTTCTATGCCAGTTACTGATTACGAGCGAAAATTTGTTAGACTTAGTAGATACGCTGGGAATGTGTTTAGTCCGAGGCTACCATGTGTAAACGCTTCGAGGATGGGCTGAATGAAGATATAAAAATGTTCGTTGGCATTCTTGAAATACGAGAGTTCGTAGTACTTGTCGAGCGAGCTTGTAAAGCCGAAGAGCTTAGAAAAGGAAAACAAAAAGTTGATGTGGGAACTGGAGACTTTCGTAAAATATCCTCTGGAAAGTCTCTTCAGCAGGCATCGAAGAAATTTCGAGATGATGTGGGCCGGTCTAGAGGCACTTCGGGCCTTTTTAGACGAGATCGTGATCGACCCCCTGTGGGTACACGAGGCACTTCAGTCGCCAGTGTTGGGAATGAATGTCGAGACAGAATGGAATGTCGATATTGCAGTAAATGGCATTCGGGGAGTTGTAGATTCCATGACCGCTCCTGTTACAAGTGCGGATCAGTTGACCACTTCATTAAAGATTGCCCGAGGTTGTCTGAACAGAATGTAAATCAGAGTGGGAAACCGGGTGCTACCACTGCTCGAGGTAGACCATCTAGAAATACAGGCAATGCTAGTGGTGGTCAGAGAGGATCTAGAGATGCTACGACCAGATCCGAGGCTCGTGCGCCTGCTAGAGATTATGCTATACGTGCCCGCAAGGATGCTTCTTCGCCTGATGTTATTACCGGTACTTTTACTCTCTTTGATACTAATGTAATTGCTTTGATTGACCCCGGTTCTACTCATTCTTACATATGTGAAACCTTAGCATCCAGTAAGACTTTACCTATTGAGTCTACTAAGTTCGTAATTCGGGTGTCAAATCCCTTGGGTCGTTACGTGCTTGTCGACAAAGTGTGTAAGAAATGTCCCCTAGTAATTCGAGGTTCCTGTTTTCCGGCGGACTTGATGCTTTTGCCGTTTGATGAATTTGATGTTATTCTCGGGTTGGATTGGTTGACCGTGCATGATGCGGTTGTGAATTGCAAAAGCAAGACTATTGATTTGAGGTGCGCAAATAACGAAGTAATCCGAGTTGAGTCTACAGACTTGGATGGGTTGCCAGCTGTAATATCCTCAATGTTGGCCCAGAAATATGTAAGAAAAGGGTGCGAAGCATACCTTGTGTATGTACTTGATGACAAAGAATTAGAAAAGAAACCCGAATCTGTGCCGGTGGTTTGTGAATACCCGGATGTTTTTCCTGAAGAATTACCGGGTTTACCACCTGTTCGGGAGATAGAGTTTGGTATTGAGCTTGTACCTGGGACTACGCCGATTTCGATAGCTCCGTATCGTATGCCACCAACCGAGTTAAAAGAGTTGAAAGCTCAGTTGCAAGAATTGACGGATAGAGGTTTCGCTCGACCAAGTTTCTCACCTTGGGGTGCACCAGTATTGTTCGTGAAAAAGAAGGACGGAACCATGAGGTTGTGCATTGACTATCGTCAGCTGAATAAAGTGACAATAAAGAACAAATATCCGTTACCGCGTATCGATGATTTGTTCGACCAACTGAAGGGAGCCTCAGTGTTCTCAAAAATAGATTTGAGATCGGGCTATTATCAGTTGCGAATTCGAGATTCGGACATACCCAAAACTGCCTTCAGAACGAGATATGGTCACTACGAGTTCTTAGTGATGCCGTTTGGGCTCACTAATGCCCCTGCGGTATTTATGGATTTGATGAATCGGATCTTCAGACCATATTTGGATCGGTTCGTAGTTGTGTTCATTGATGACATCTTGGTCTACTCAAGAGATGAGACCGAACATGCTGAGCACCTGAGACTAGTGTTGCAAATTTTGCGGGATAAGCAGTTATATGCAAAGTTCAGTAAGTGTGAGTTCTGGTTAAGAGAGGTTAGCTTCTTGGGTCATGTGGTATCCGCATCGGGTATTCGAGTTGACCCGAGCAAAATTTCAGCCATACTTAACTGGAAGCCTCCAAGAAATATTACCGAAGTTCGGAGCTTCCTGGGGCTCGCCGGTTATTACCGACGATTTGTCAAAGGTTTCTCGATGATAGCCACACCAATGACGAAGCTACTTCAAAAGGATGTTAAGTTCGAATGGACGGAGAAATGTCAGAAAAGTTTCGATCAACTGAAAACTTATTTGACTGAAGCTCCAATTTTAGTGCAACCCGAATCAGGCAAAACTCTATTCTCTAGCCAAAACTCTATTCTCTCCGGGTCATCATCAATATTTGCCCGGAATTCCTCGGCCCCTTATTTATAGATTCTGTCCACTAGAGGTTTCTCTCTCTTAGCCATCTCTGCTCCTTGAAGAGCTATATGAACTGGTTGAGGAATTGGGGGAGGTGGAGGAGGTGGAGTATTCGGATTCGCACGAATGAACTCCAAATACCACGCGTCCATCATGTGGAGGTAAGCTTCTCTAGCCCCTCCGCCCTGACTCATTGTTACGGGCCTACTTCTATTGGTGCGGACCCTTCAGCGGGAGCCGGCGCATTACTCTCCACATCATCCACCATAGCTACGTCAGGATCCATTTACTATATAAATAAAATCACAATTTATCTCGTCAGGAGCCGTCACACTATCAATATACAATTATGGCATGTATAGCTAGACTCGTACTCATGCTAGGTTAGTCCTAGAACCGACTAAACCATAACTCTGATACCACTAAATGTAACACCCCACACCCGAACCCTGTGCTGGGACGAGATACGAGGCATCACTACACTTAATCACATGCATACAATCCTTTCGATGTCATTAAGACCTAGTCAAATTAAAAAAAAAAATTAAACCTTGTCTAAACTCCTTAATATGGGCCTACGATGCCTCAAACATCCGTAGGAAACCATTCAGGACCAACACGCACATGTTGAAGCACAACACAGCCGTGTGGTCATTATAACATGGCCGTGCTGATGGCCCGTGTGACACACACGGCCTAAGCATCTAGGGAAACGCCCGTGTGAATTAAATTCTAAATTCAAATCTACAAGGGCTTTCACACGAACTGACACACGCCCGTGTCTATGGCCCGTGTCCCTCACACAGCCATGACCTGCCGGTGTCCTAGCCCGTGTCTAAAAACCTTGACATTTTGTTTCTAACGTCAGCATATGATTTAGGGCACACGGCCAAAGCACATGCCCGTGGCCAGAGGCCATGTCCTCTACACGGCTGAGACACATGGCCGTGTCTCTGCCCGTATGTTTATTATCATGCATACTGACTTGCAAATTTTACGTGCAGAGGACATACGGCCAAGCAACACGCCCATGGGGCTGAACGTGTGTCACACATGGCCTAGACACACGCTCGTGTGTCTACCTGTGTGGACAAAATAAGGCTATTTACCAAGCCTTTTTGCCACCCTTACTTGTACTAACCTACATAACATCTAACATGACAAATCCACACAACAATACAAGGTCTAATCAGCCACACAAGGCATTATCTCATTCAGGCAATTTACTCATCCATGAAAAAATCATCATTTGCATATATCAATAACAAACATTAGCCATTATCTGAGGCTTTATACAAAATGAAGGGATTCATCCCAAGCCAACATATTTGGCCAAATTAACATTGACATAAAACTTAAAAGTCTAAGTCCTATACATGCCGTATTCAAAATAATAAAACCAACTATACCAAGTGCTTTGATTGATAGTGTGATCGATGCCTCCGACTTCCGTTGATCCATGAGCTAATTAAGCGGTACTATAAGAAAATGGAAAGGAAATAGGGTAAGCATAAAGCTTAATAAGTTGCATGAAAATAAACAACAACTTTACCATTCATCATCATGCTCAAAATACAACAGTAGGCATAAGCACAACTTACACATCATTTCAAATAAGTACCTATACCACTCACAACATGGTTATACTTTTCTCGTTTAACACAAACTGTAACTCTCACCGTTGAACCATTTGGAATGCTATCGGATATTCATTAAGCCTCAAACATAGGGTATAATACTGATGCCATGTCTTAGACTTGGTCTTACACTAGCTCATCCATCAAGTTGATGCCATGTCCCAGACATGGTCTTACACTAAGTATCAAAATCGAGGCCAACGCCATGTCCCAGACATGGTCTTACACTGGCTCTCACATATTCATGCCAATGCCATGTCCCAAACATGGTTTTACACTGATGCCTCTATATGTGCTGATGCCATGTCCTAGACATGGTCTTACATTGACACATCTCGTAGCTGATGCATATCCCAGACATGTCTTACACTGGCTTACATTTCGAGGCTAATGCACGTCCTAGACATGTCTTACACTAGCTCTCATCTCAATGCCGATGCCATGTCCTAGACATGGTCTTACACTAGCTCTCATAATGTTGCCTATGCATGTCCCAGACACGTCTTACACTGGCGCACAAATAACCCGAATGTCATAGCATGAATTTTCGATTTATTTCCTAGGGTTCAAATGGAGTTTTACTATCTCAATTATCATCATACATCATCATTTCCACAATCAAGCAAATCATATTATATCAATTTAAACACATATAATACAATGTATTTGTATTATTTATATACAACTTACCTCGATATACAAAATGTGGGTGAATAGTTTGACTTAGTCCGCTAGCTTTGCTTTTCCCCGGTCTAGACCCAGATTTTGTAATTCTTGATCTATAATGATAAAAAATCACAAATTTAATCATTTTATTGATCTAGGTACCCAACAATTCGTAATTGGGCAAAATGACCATTTTTCCCTTAGACTTTCACAAAATAACCATGTTACCCCTAGACCCGAAAATCAATTTTTATCATATTTTCTCATTAATCAAGCCTAGAAGAATATTTTTTATACTAAGAGCAGCCCGCAATTCTCATTATTTCACACATTTATCAACTATTTTACAACTTATGCAAAATGGTCTTTAGTCAAGGTTTCCATGAAAACTACTTCACAAAAGTTGTTTATTTCACAACCATGATTCATTTTCTTCCATAGAATTTCATAAAAAAACATGAACACTCTCATGGTAAAACGCTAGACTTTCAATCACTTTGCAAAATAGTCCCCTTATATGAAAGCTCATGCTACAAGGGTTCTAAAAGTACAAAAATATTCAAGATAAGCCCTTAAAATCACTTACTTGTAAAGGTTTTAAGTTAATAAAATTTTTCAAGCTTCCATGGCCATTTTCTTGGAGGAAAAATCGGTGGAGAAGAAGGAGTAAAACAAAAAAGATGATAGCATTTTTCTTAGGTTTTATTTTAATCAAATTAGGCCACCTAACTTTGACTTTCTTATCCCTTTTTGTCCCTATGGCCAGCCACCTCTAATTTAAAGGTCTATTTGCCCATTAAAGACCCCAATTTTGGTTCTTTAGCTATTTGACACCCTTAGCTATCAAAATAGGACTTTTGCACTTTATGCGATTTAGTCATTTTTCACAATTAAGCATGAATTCACTAAAATTAATTAACCAAAATTTTCATACTTTCATATAATCAAGACACAACACATAAAATAATATTAAAAACAATTTCTCTATCCTCGGATTAGTGGTCTAGAAACTATTGTTCCGACTGGGCCCAAGATCGGGCTGTTACAATGACATTACCGTCTTGCATGAGTATGCCCCCAATCCATCAAGAAGGCGTCACTATATACCACAAACTCTTTTCCCGGTTCTGGTTGCACTAAAACTGGGGCTTCGGTTAATAAGGCCTTTAGCTTTTCAAAACTCTATTGGCACTTTTCTGTTCATTCGAACTTGACCTCTTTTTGTAGTAACCTTGTCATCAGAATAGCTATCATGGAGAACCCTTTAGCAAACCATCTGTAGTAGCCCGCTAGGCCTAAAAAGCTTCTAATCTCTGACATATTTCTCGGCAGCTTCAACTCAATAATGGCTGATATCTTACTAAGTTCAACTCTAATTCCATCACCCGACATGATGTGTCCTAAAAATTTGACCTTTCGAAGCCAAAACTCACTTTTACTAAACTTGGTATACAGCTACTTACCTCTCAAGGTTTGCAAAACAGTTCTCAAGTGCTCTGTGTGTTCACTCGTATCTTGAGAATAAATCAATATATCATCGATAAAGACCACCATGAATGTAACACCCCGTACCCGAGACCGTTGCCGGAGTCAGACACGAGGGGTTCACAGACTAAATTCGCTTACTATCGCAGTCCATTTTAAATTTTTCCAGACAGCTGGCTAACTGTGTCGCTGTCACCTTAAAAATCATATCTTGAGTTTCACAACTCAAAAATCAGTTTCGTGATTTTTCCTGAAACTAGACTCCTATTTCCATCTACATATTTTTTTCTAGAATTTTTTATCGGGCCAATTAGTACATTTTATTAGTTAAAGTCTCCCCTGTTACAGGGTGAGACTACACTGACCTTCATGCATTACAATTCAGATATCTCCCTGTACAGCGCTTCAATACTGATGCCGTTTGTTTCTATAGAAACTAGACTCAGAGAGGAATCTATACATATATGGCATGACTCCTAATTATCTCTGGTTAATTTATAATGAATTTCCAAATTCGGAACAGGGAATCCAGAAACCGTTCTGGCCCTGTCTCACGAAAACCTAATTATCTCTTAACATACCACTCATATGACCGTTTCGTTTCTTCCATATGAAAGTGGATTCATCAAGGTTAATTTAAATAATTTATTCACTATTTAATTCTATTCCTACTATTTTTAGTGATTTTCCAAATCTACATCACTGCTGCTGTCAGCATCTGCCTTTAAGGTAGACTTTACCTATTTCATAGTTTCCATGATTCAACTAGCCCTTTTAGCATAAATAGCACAAATTATGATAGTGATTAACCATTCCCATGGCCAATCCTTTTTAAGCATATCCACACCTCTCAATAACCATATCCATACCAAATGATTATAACAATATGCTCAAACATATATAAGCCATTTTCGCATGGCTATCCAAAATTATACAAATCCAAAGGGTCCATGACCCACTACAAAAAGGGTAGTCCTATACATGCCATTTTCAGAGTTCAACCAAAAGTGTACCAAAAGGGCTTTGATAGTGTGGGCGACTTCGACTTCAATAATCCCGAGTCCGATAGCTGACGAACCAAAATCTATAAAACAGAGATTCAAAGAACGGAGTAAGCATTTAATGCTTAGTAAGTTTTAAGCAAGACAAAGTGTTCTCAATCACTATTATTGGTCATTCATTTCAACTGTTCGATGAAGTTAATCTAGAGCTTCATCTCAATCTATAATATCATTAAACGCAACACTTGGCTGCCACATATATACTTTCGAATAATAATGACCTAGATGGTCAAATATTTCCAAAGCACATTCTCACATTTGGAGTTATAATATTAATCACATTTACCTACCTCTTTGATACTGATAATTCACCTCGAAATCACTCCACCGATGAGTAAGTAATACGTACCTGAACATCTTGAATACATAATACTTATTTGATGGTAACTTAATGCAGATACTCAATATCAAAGTCTTACTTGAATCCTAGCATTTAGCCGTCGGGTCTTTAAAGCTCGGATATAGTACGAGCACGAAGCCTACGGACATTAATCAGGATAATACTCTCGCATAAAGCCTGCGGGGTTTTAACCCGGATATAGTACTGACACAATTGCCCTTCGGGACTTATCACATTTATACACTTTCACATCCATCACGTTGGCCACTCGGCCCTGTCACATATATACACTTTCACATTCATCACATCGGCCATTAGGCCTCATCACATATATACACTTTCACATTCATCACATCGGCTATTAGGCCTTATCACATATATACACTTTCACATTCATCACATCGGCCATTAGGCCTTATCACATATATATACACTTTCACATTCATCACATTGGCCATTCGGCCTTATCACATATATACACTTTCACATTCATCACATCGGCCATTAGGCCTTATCACATATATACACTTTCACATTCATCACATCGGCCATTAGGCCTTATCACATATATATACACTTTCACATTCATCACATTGGCTATTAGGCCTTATCACATATATATACACTTTCACATTCATCACATTGGCTATTAGGCCTTATCACATATATACACTTTCACATTCATCACATCGGCCATTAGGCCTTATCACATATATATACATTCACATCACAATTATCCAAATATACTTCACATATCACATATACTATCATGTATACACTTTGTCTTGGCCGAATCTACATTAATCATTTCCCAATGAATAATTCAATTTCACGCCATACTATCATTTCATATTCGAATACTCATAAACTTACAATTTCACAAATTTTAATATCAAAGATCCATCTAACACTCATGTATCGTTTTACAATATCACGATTTAGAATTCACGTATGGGTTTAATCAATAGCTTATGAGTAACTAAAACAAGTTTTATCCATGTTTACAACAAAATCACATATTCACTACGAGCTATTTTCCTGAGCAGTAGTCACTAAATTATTTATAACTGGAGCTACAAAACTCCAAATCACTTGCCGTTAATTTTCCCTGAATATAGACTCGTATATCTTCCATCTATAAAATTTTCAGAATTTTAGGTTTGGCCAATAAATACCAGATTTTTCTTAAAGTTTCCCCTGTTTCACTGTTTGACTAATCTGACCACTCTTCACTACGAATCAAATTTCTCATTTTACAGAATTCAAAATGTGTTGTATTTGATTTCATTTGAAATTAGACTCATTAAGGAGTCTAAGCATATAAATTTTATCTTATAACCATTTTTGTACAATTTATAATGATTTTCTAAAAACAGAACAGGGGATTTCGGAGTCATTCTGACACCGTCTCACACAACTTTAAATATCTCTTTATAGGAAATTTTTTTGCTCACAAGGTCTCTTTTATAAGAAACTAGACTAATTAAGCCTTGATTACATATTTTATTCAGCCTATAATTCCACACCAACAATTTATAGTGATTTTCTAAAATCACGTTACTGCTGCTGTCCAAAGCAAATTATTACAATTTGCTCTTAACTTTCCAAGTCCAAACACATATGAACTTACCATTTGAGTTTAAGACATATCATGGCCACATCATATCTTATTAAATCAACTCATTATGTCCTATTATGATTGAATTTACTCAACGTTTAATCACTTAAAACTTACCTCGGAAGTGGTCGACGATTAGATGTCCACGGCTATTCGTTTACTTTCTCTTTTCCCCTATCCGACTTTGATCCTCTTTGCTCTTAAGCTTAAGTAAAACAATAGATTTGCTTAAGTACTTAACTAATATTATTCACTTAACAATCACATTTGGCAATCACATATCATTTAATCTTTGATTGACCAATTTAACACATACCAAAATCCAATCATACATCTAACCTTTATCTCAATACCAAACCGAGTTATAAGATCATACATTATACTAAGCATATTATTAAACATACCTATTCAATTTAGCTAATTTCATAGCCAATTAATCACCTTACCCCACATTACTCAATGCCGAATATTAACCCAACATCACAAGCATAATCACCATGAAACTTACCTTAATACACATTTTATCCCATTGCCGAATACATATATATATATCATCAAACAAATCAACTAGTTTAGCATTCAAATTCTTCTAACCATTCCTCAATCATTTACTCAATGAACAACAATCCAAGCACATCAAAGCATAGTCGAATGTATCATTCTTCTTAAATTCAAAAATAAATGCATGGGCTAACTTCAAAATCTATTTAACAACTCAACTTTATAAACACATATTCGGCTAGGAAGAAAGATTGATAATTTAACAACCTTAGCTTAACATATAATTTGTTGTGACACATCTTTAAGCATTCTTTTATTCCATCAACTCAATAACTAAACTCATATTCGGCAATGGCCTCCAATATAGTGACCGATTCTTCTCAACTAGCACCTAGTGTACACACATGATCATTTGTTTGATTCAAGCACCTATCCACCAAAAATTCATCCAAATTAACAAGAACAACAACCACATTCTTTGTTATCTACCATGACCGAAACCCATATTCATTCACCAAATATCAAAAATTTATCATCAATTTGACATATAAGGACATAACCAAATGTTTCTTGCAACACAAACTCAAAAATTAACACATGGGTCATGTTATGAGCACCAAAACAAACTCAACTTCACAAAAATTCCAAAAGAATCACATGATATCATACCTTAATTCCCCCCACACAAGATGGCCGAATGCCTTAGGTGTGCTTTCTTCCATTTCTTGGTTAGTTTCGGCTTGAGAGAGGTAGGAGAAGAAGATGAACATTTTTTTTCTTTTGTTTTCTTCCTTCAATTCACGGCAATGGAAGGGGGGAACATGGATGAGACAATTTTTTTTTCATCACTCCTCCCTTTGCATTATTATTTTATTACCCATACTCCTTATTTTATTTTTCCTAACATAAATCACTAACATAACATGTTTATGACATGTTTTGCCCATAACATTTTGTCCTCCTTCCTTGTCATGGCCGGCCACTACTAAATTAAGGGGGAAATTGACATGCAAGTCCACCCTTTTATTACATGCACTAATAGATCCTATAGATTAACCTATCACATTTCAAAAGTGTCACACATAAGTCCTACTAGCTGAATTCACATGCAGTCGACTAAATCGAAGCTTAAAACTTTCACACATTCATATTCACATATTTTAGACAATAAATATCATATTCAAATAATTTGGTGACTCGGTTTAGCGGTCCCGAAACCGCTTTCCGACTAGGGTCAATTAGGGGTGTCACAATGAACTTATCCAAATACGGCCGGAAAATACGGTTCATCAAATTCATAAATATTACATGGGCATTTGTTAAACCGAAGGTACATCTTGCTCTTTTACTCTGAGCTGGTAATAACCAGACCTCAAGTCTATCTTGGAAAACACGGTGGCTCCTTTCAATTGGTCAAACAGATCATCTATCCTTGGCAAGGGATACTTGTTCTTTACAGTCACCTTGTTAAGCTGTCTGTAGTCTATACATAACCTCATCGACCCGTCTTTCATTTTCACAAAAAGTACCGGAGCACCCTACGGAGAAAAGCTCGATCTCGTAAAACCTTTATCCATTAACTCTTGTAGCTGGACTTTCAACAGCTTTAACTCTGTCGGAGCTATCCTATACGGAGCAATTGAGATGGGTGCCGTGCCAGTGACTAATTCAATTCCAAATTCAACTTCCCTCACCGAAGGCAATCCGGGTAATTCCTCTGGAAACACATCTGAGAACTCACATACCACTGGTACTGATTCGATCTTTAATTCAGATGGTTAAGTATTCAACACAAAGGTGAGGTAAGCTTCGCACCCTTTTCTCAAATATCTTTCTGCAGTCATAGACCTTATTACTACAGACGAATTGTCTAATTCATCCGTTTAAACCTGAAGAAAATCTCTGCTCCCACATTTCAACCCGATAACTTTTCATCTACAGTCCACTAAAACACCATAAGAAGTTAACCAATCCATCCCAAGGATTACATCAAATTCATTAAATGGCAATAACATTAATTTAGCCGAAAAATAGTGACCTCTAATCATCAAGGGGCAATTTCTACACACTTGGTCAACCAACACATGTTTGCCTAAAGGGTTGGACACTTTTACCACAAATTCAGTGGACTCGACTATCACATTCTTACGGGGTATCAATTTCATATAAATATAGGAATGGGTAGACCCCGGGTCAATCAAAGCAATAACAGATATATCATAGATAGAAAATGTACCCGTAATCACGTCAGGAGACTCTGCCTCTTTACGGGCACGTATAGCATAAGTCCTTGCAGGCGCTCTACCCTTAGACCTTAAGTAGCATCCCTAGATGTACCTCTACTGCTAGACTCACTTTTTGGGTTCTTATGTGGTCTACCCCTTAAAGGAGCGTTATTCGATCTCACACTTTGATCATTATCTTTCTCGACTATCTCGGGAAAACTACGAATAAAATGGTCCAACAACCCACATTTAGAGAAGCCTCTTTCATTACCTTGGCACTCATTGAAATGACGTCTACCGCACTGTGAACATTCTAGTCTATTTGGTCTGGCACTACCAATACTTGCGATAGAAGTGGTTTGAGCTTCAGACATTGCATGCTGTTTGCTCTTGTTTCTACTCAAAAATCCTACTAACGCATTTGATCGAGCAAGAAACCCTCTCAATCTCTTGGGTGAGGTCTAGTGTGATTTCCTCATTTGTCTTTTCTTTGAGTCACGAAACTCGATGTCAACTTTTCTCTTCTCTTTGGCCAATTCTTCGGCCTTGCAAGCTCTCTCAACAATTACTACAAACTCTCTCAACTCTAAAATGCCAACTAATAGATGGATGTCCTCGTTCAATTCATCTTCAAACCTTTTACACATCGTGGCTTCTGTGGATACACACTCTCGCGTATACTTGCCGAGTCTCACAAACTCGAGCTCATACTCTATCATTATCATACGGCCTTGCTTCAATTCGAGGAATTCTTTCCTCTTTTGGTCGATGAAACTTTGGCTAATGTACTTCTTTTGGAACTCTTCCTGAAAGAATTCTCACGTTATCTGCTCTCTCGGTATGACCGACACAAGAGTATTCCACCATTGGTAGGCCGAGTCTCGTAAGAGCGACACTACACACTTCAAGAACTCCTCAAATGTGCTTGATAGCTCATCAATGACTCTAATGGTATTCTCCAACAAAAACTCTGCTCTCTCTGGGTCGCCATCTATGTTTGCCTGAAATTCCTCGACCCCGTGCTTTCTAATTCTATCCATTGGAGGTTTCTCTCTTCTAGCCATTTATGCTCATTGAGGAGCTATATGAATGGGTTGAGGAATTGGGAGAGGTGGAGTATTCGGATTCGCACGAATAAACTCTGAGTACCATGCATCCATCATGTGGAGGTAAACTTCTCTAGCTCCTCCGCCCTGATTCATTGTCGCAGGCCCACTGTCTACTGGCGCGGTCCTTTCAATGGGAGTCGGTGTATTACTTTCCACGTCATTCGTCGTAGCCACGTCAGGATCCATTTACTATATATAAAAACACAATTTATTTTGTCAAGAGCCGTCACACTGTCAATATACAATTATGGAATGTATAGCTAGACACGTACTCAGGCTAGGTTAGTCCTAGAATTGACTAAATCATTTCTCTGATACCACTAAATGTAACATCCCTCACTCGAGTCCGAGGTCAGGACTGGGCACGAGGCATTAGCTGACTTAAACGTAATGCATATGATCATATCTGAGTTATAAAAACTAGATCAAATTTAAAAATTTTCGCGCTTAATCAAAAAAAATTTCAATATGTGCCTACAAGGCCTAAATCATCCTTGGGACACTATCCGGGATTAAACTGAACATCTTTAGAGCCTTTAAAAAAATGTAACTTGAGATAGGGGCACACGCCCATGTGGAAAGATGACACACCCATGTGGCCATTTTGACCTGGCCGTGCTAAAGGCCCGTGTGGTTTACACGGCCTAAGCATAAGGGGACACGCCCATTCCCCAAGCCCGTGTAAATTAAATTTCAAATTCAAACCTTTAAGAATTTTCACACGGCCGAGCACACACTCATGTCCCTCACATGGCCATGACAAGCCCGTGTTGCAGCCCATGTGTAAAAACCTTGACATTTTATTTTTGATGTCAGCAACAAATTAGAGGCACACGCCCGTGGCCAAAGGCCGTGTCCTCCACACGGTTGAGACACACGGCTGTCTCTCTGCCCGTGTGTTTCTTACCATGCATACTGACTTGCAAATTCAGGGTGCAGGAGACACACGGTCAAACAACAAGCCCATAGGGCTGTCCATGTGTCACACACGGCATAGGCACACGCCCATGTGTCTAGCCGTATGGACAAAAATAGGCTATCTACCAAGCCTTTTTGCCACCCTTACTAACACCTACCTATAAAACAATACATACCACCAATTCACACAGCAACACGAAGCCAATTCAACCACAACAAGATATCTAATACAACCACATTATACTTGAACAATCTAATAAGAACTTGATTAGTCATGTGATTTGATCATCTATGAAACTATCATCATTTGCACTTATCAGTAACCAATATTAGCCATCATCAATGGCATTATACAAAATGACTAAAGAGCTATGACAAGCCACTCGTTTGGCCCAAAGCAATGTGACCATTACAAAAAGATTAGTTCCTATACATGCCATAATCAAAATGATAAAACTAGCTATTCCAATTGCTTCAGGGATAGTGTGACTGGCTTCTCCGAAGTAAAGTGATGATCCACGAGCTACTTTAGTGGCACTATAAGAAAATGGAAAGGAAAATAGGTAAGCATAAAGCTTAGTAAGTCGCATGCAAATAATGAGCAACTATAAGCTACCATAAGGGATCATACTCCCAACATATCTCATTTTGCACATGAAAGTAAGGATTCATAAACGCTACTTGCTTATATTTTGTTTCTCACCAATCATACAACATTGGTTTGAATTCAAATTTCATGATTCATGTAAAATACACAAGTATTCATATGTATAACAAACTCACTTTCCTCATTTACTAAACATACAATGTAAATGAAGCTCGTATGTCGTAATTCTCATTTAGGTGCCTGTACCACTTACCACATGGTCATAAGTTCTCTCATTTAGACATAAACCATAAATCTCCAGTTGAACCATATGGAATGATACAGGATATTCAATAGCCCCAAACATGGGATAAGATGCCGACGTCACGTCCCAGACATGGTCTTACACTGGCCAGCACATCAAAGTCGATGCAATGTCCCAGACAGGTCTTACACTGACTTTCATATATCGTGGCTGATGTCGTGTCCCAGACAAGTCTTACAGTGGCTCTCATCTATCGGTGCCAATGCCATGTCACAGACAGGTTTTACATTGACACACAACAAGCTGACGCCATGTCCTAGACAGGTCTTACACTAGCTTGTATATCTCGAGGCCGATGCATGTCCCAGACGTGCCTTACACTAGCTCTCGTCTCAATGCTGATGCATGTCCTAGACATATCTTACACTAGCTCTCGTAATGTGGCCAATGCATATCCCAGACATGTCTTACACTAGCACACATATCACCTAATGTCATGGCATGAATATCCAATTTTATTCCTAATGTTCAACCGACAGTCTTTATTTCATTAATTTCTCAATATGCATACTCATATTCACAAGCAAAACACTTTATGCAATATCAATTCCATCGCACATCATAACAATATAGTTGTATTATTAACATACAACTTACCTCGGATTACAAAATGTAGGCGAATAGTCCATTTTAATCTACTTGTTTGGCCTTCCCTCGGTCTAGGTTCGAATTTTGTATTTCTTGATCTAAAATAATAAAAATTCATCCATTTAATCACTAGATAAATTTAGACAATCAAAAATTCACATTTTTGGCAAAATAACCATTTTGCCCCTAGACTTTCACAAAATGACCATTTTACCCCTAGGCTTGAAAATCGTTTTTATCGAATTTCTTCATGCTTTAAGCGTAGCCGAACAGGTTTTACTCTTATAGCAACTGAAAATTTCCATTATTTCACCATATTACTATCTATTTTACAATCTTTACAAAATGGTTCTATTAGGGTTTTCATGAGAAGTTCTTTCACAAAAGTTGTTTATTTCACAACCATAACTCATATTCTTCCATAAAACTGTAGTTAAAAACATATATGCTTTCATCAAAAAACCCTAGACTCTCAACCATTTTGCAAAATAGTCCCCTCATTAGTTAGCTCATGCTACAAGGGTTCCAAAAGTACCAAAATCATCAAAAATAACCACCTAAATCACTTACTTGAGAGAGGAATAAGTGGCTGAAAGTTTCAAGCTTCCAAAACCTTTAATTTTTTGGTATTTTTGGTGGAGAAGAAGGTGGTAAAAAAATATGATAGCTTTTCTCTTTATTTTATTTATTTATCAATTAAGTCACCAACACCCACCTAACCTTGAAATTTGGTCAAATCTTGTCCCTATGGCTGAACAAGCTTCTTTTAAGGTCTAATTTCACTTTAAATACCTCCAATTATGGCTCTCTAGCTATTTAACACCTTTGGCTAGTAAATCACAGCTTTTTCCCTTTATGCGATTTAGTCCTTTTTCACAATTAGGCTCACAACGCTAAAATTAATTCACCAAAATTTTCATACACTCATATAATCATACTACGACACCAGAATAATAATAAAAATAATTCTTGACTTTGAATTTGTGGTCTCGAAACCACTATTCCGACTAAGCCCAAAATCGGGCTGTTACAATTTTTGTATGATTTTAAATGGCAGTTAGATTTTTTAATTTAAGTTGACCAAGCATGTATTTAAATCAGACACAGAAGTATCTTTAGGTTATTCGGGTTAGTGTAGCATCCAGTACCAAGACCCGGCGTTCGGGTCGGATATAAGGTGTTACATTACCATTGAAGGAATAAATTGTGTTTTGTTGTTGAAATATCAAGTTTTCAATATCTGAAACCCAAAATATGTTGTTATTTTAAACTGTGTTTTGTATTTGGGCTGGGTTTTTCTTATTTTCTTTAAGGAGTTTGATAATCGATTAAGAGTTCTTTTTGGATTTTTTTTTTTTGAAAATTATTTTATGAGTATTCAGAACTGATTTGAAGGTTCAAAATAAGTATCTAACTTGGGTGTTTTTGGATTATTCTTCAAAAATCAAGTTGAGAGATTTCAATTTTAAGTTCATACTTTGATAGGTTTTCCTTAATATGGTTCAACTTATAATAATATTATTTGGAACTCATTTTGATTTTGAATAATTAATTTTTTTTAATTTCTTTGTAAGCACATCTTTAAGGAATCTTCTTTTTTAGGGAGTGAACTCAGTGAATTGAAATTATTAACTGTGATTGTAGACATGTCAAGGAACAATGTTTTCTTTATTTGAAATTTAACATACGCAAGGAACAATGTTTTCTTTATTTGAAATTTAACATACACATGTACTGCATATATTATTATCATTTTATGGAACTTATGTTTTGCTATATGAAATTTTTTGTATTAAGTATAGGCTTGTAAATGGTTGTTTTTGTATAGTAAAACATGGGTTTTACTAGTGCACCAATTGATGTAGACTCTAAGCCTTTACTGCATAGTATAGAAATTGAGATAAGTGATTTAAGCCAAAGGCAAAGGAGCAATAAAGAGACAAGTGGGGTTGGTGGGTCTAATTATGTTAGTGGTATAAAGGTTAATGAAGATAATATAATTGAGTTCCAAAGTTTAAAGACTGATGAAAATGGGGCTTCTAATGGTATAGAGGAGTTAAAGGGTAGGCTTGATGATGTGGATGAAGAGATAATAAGGATTAGGGGAAAATATAAAGCCTTTAAAGCAAAAAATAAAATAAAATTGTTAAGGTAGATTACCTTCAACCTGAACTAACTTTTGAAGACTTCATTAGTGAAATTGAGAGGAAGAAAACAAATGGTAGGAAAGTAAATAATGTATAAGCAAATTCTGATAGGTCTAGTGGAGATGCCATTGAGTATTTAGGTCTTCTGATTTGGGTAGTTATGAAATTGATCCAGATGGTGAGTTAGCATGTAAGAAAGGGAGAAATATCTTATTTGATACAATGACCACAACGCCTAGATTCCAGCTTGGAATGAGTTTTACTAATAGTACTCAATTCAATAATGCTTTAGCAACTTAGGCTATAACTAAGAGATTCGATATTAAGTACATTAGCAATGAGAAATTTAGGAAAGAGCTAAGTGTAAATCTTTTGGTTGTCCTTTTATTATATATACTACTAAGGATAATACTGATGAATTTTTCAAGATTAAGTCCTTTGTGAATGAGCACCAATGTTCTTAACATTTTGAAATAGTTGAGCCAGCTACAAGTTTGTTGGAAGGCATTTTCTTAGTAAGTTGAGAGTGTTACCTCAATTGAAACTAGTCTAGATGCAAAGGATTGCAAAAGAGGAGTTGAAGGTAGACTTGCAAATAAGTGTATGGGGTAGAGCTAGGGCGTGGACCTTACAATATGCATTCTGGGCTTGTTGTAAATCAACAATGGAGGCCGAATATGAAAACAATATACAAAATGTAGGTGCAATCAAGCATAAAGCCATGGTAAGTCTTCAAAGTTCTAAAATGAAACATTGTTGTTGAGCATTCTTCCAAACTAGATGTCACTTTGAAATGGTGGATAACAACTTTATTGAAGCCTTTAATTCAACCATAGGAGGGGCTAGATTTATGGCCATTATTTCATTGTTTGAGGAAGTGAGGTAGTATGTAATGGGTAGGATAGTGAATAATATGGATAAATGTGCTAAATGGGATAACCTTTTTTGTCCTAAGATATGTAGGAAATTAAAGAGAAACAAGAAACTTGGTGCTTTTTGTCATGTAAGATGGATGGATCCAAAGGATTTGTAGTGGTCTATGGATATGATGTTTATGTGGTTGACCTTGTTAAATGGAAATGCAGTAGGAGGGCTTGGGGTCTCACTGGTATCCTATGCCGTCATTCTATTGTTGCCATATTGTGGAATCAAAAAGATATTGCAATTATGTCTTTGCTAGATATACTACAAGTATATATATAAAAAAAACTAGATAAATATGTATTGCCTCTTCTACCAAGTGAAAAATTTTGGACAAAAACAAAAATGGGATCAACTGATCCACCTATCCCAAGAAAAATGCTCGGAAGACCCAAGAGATGCAGAGTGAAGGAGGCAAGTGAATCAAGTCATGGCACTCGATTATTAAGGAGGGGAAGGAAAATGCGATGCCAAAAGTGTTTCAAGATCGGACACAATGGAAAGAGTTGTATGAGTGTTTTTGTTTTTCTTATTCAATTCTATCGTACATGTATCTATATAAATGTATGTGGTTATTATTGTTGCAGGGCACATCGGCACCTATTAATAATGGTCCAACCCTTATTACCGACAAATCAGGTAACCATTCATGTATTAATATTTTTTTTGGTAGATTAAACGAGAAAGTCAAAGAAAATCAACAGCTAAACTTTAAACCATATTTTTTGTTTGGGTTAGTCTTTTTCGTTTAATCTACCAAAAAAAATATTGTAAAATTGATATCAACAAAACACAATTTATTCCTTCAATGGTTAACAAAAAAACAAAAAAATTAGAAAAAAAATCAAATAAAAAAGAACTTTGTTCGTCGGCTTGTCTACAATCATAGTCAATAATCTCAATTCACTTAGTTCACTCCTAGAAAAGCAAACTCCTTAAAGATGTGCTATCAAAAAAAAATTAAAAATAATTCAAAATCAAAATGAGTTCCTAACATATTATAACTCTGAACCATATAAAGGAAAACCTATCAGAGCATGAACTCACATTCGAAATTTCTCAACTTGATTTCCCAAGTTAGATACTTATTTTGAATACTCATAAAACAATTTTCAAACAAAATCCAAAAAGAGCTCTTAATCAATTACCAAATTCCTTAAAGCAAATAAAAAACCCTAGCCCAAATACAAAACACAGTTTAAAATAACAATATATTCTGAGTTTCAAATATTGAAAACATGATATTTCAATAGCAAAACACAATTTATTCCTTCAATGGTTAACAAAAAATCATAAATAAAAAATTAGAAAAGGGATTTATAAAAAGAAAAAGGGATTTTCAAATAAATAAAAAATCAATAGAACCACTCAAGATAAAATATAAATCTTACTTGATATTGATTTCTTTCTTTGATTGCAAAGAAATCTGAAGAAGATGAATGATTTAGTTGTTTTATGGTTTAGGGTTTAGCTTTTGAAAGAAAATGTGAATTTCTTATTTTGGGCGATTAAATTTTTGTAAGGAATTTCCCAAAAAGAAGATTAATTTTTAATTAAGAAATTAATATATAATTTTATGTATTTTTCACATTTGAAATTACGATGGTTTCATATGCCAAGTGTCAGCCATACATTGGTTGTGTGCCACCTCATAAAAAAAAATAACACCGCTAGCATATTGGGGTAACTTGTGTAATGGTTGGCAAGTTTAAGTACCAGATCTTATATTAAGCCTTATTATTATTGTTATTATTATTACACTCTCTTTTAATTGATCCTCATAATGTATATTTAATTTTGTGTTGCTATTTGTTTCTATATGAATAGTTGAATTTTTTTTAATACCGTGGAAGTTTTTGTATTAAAATTTGAATTGTATTTTGTTTTCTTTATTAAAATATAGATAAATTAGCCTCTATATGTTAAATCAATAAGCAAACTAATCCTTATATTAAAAATTTCATTCATTTCTACAGTTATTGTTCATCAAAATGAGGTACACGTGCCACATCATGTGTCACTATCTAATTATTCCGCTAGCCATGTCAATTTTTAATAGTACAAATGGATGAATTTTTAATAGAAATGACCAATTTGCTCTTCAATCTAACATACAGGAACTAATTTATTGCCTTTTAAAGTAAAAGAGATAAAATATAATCTGACTTCTAATACAAAGACCTCCATAATATTTTTATCAATATTATTTTTAAAATTATTAAGTAAAAAAATGGAAAAGAAGCGCCTCACCAAGTGACCAAATCATGTTCCAAGGTAACATCCTAATCCTTAATTATTAGGGTAAACTATTTAGGTGTTGAGCGTATTCAAAAAGAAATTTTTGCAATTTTATTATTATAGGTCACTTTTATTTTAATTATTTAAGCATTAAATTTTTAATTGTGGTTGATTGTGCATACCACATCATATTTACAACTTAATTTTGATTACTTAATTTTTAGGTCGCTTTTATTTTGGTCACCAAAAATTTCCTCTTATTTTTTAATATTGATTTGGTAAAAAAAATTAATAATTAAAGTGAAAAGCGATAGAAACTAAAATAATATATTAAAAAATTGTCATGTTGTACTTGTTTACCCCTTGCCGAAAGTTCATAATTTCTTTCTCTTTTTTTTCAATATTGAAATTTTAAATTTCAAAACATCAAAATAAATTAAGTAAAATGTTAAAAATATTTTACCCTACTATAATATTGAAATTAGTTAATTTAATCTCCTTATAAATTTTAAAATTTTAATTTATGATTTCAGATCATCCAAACAACTCTTATTTAATAATTGTCTACAAAACTTTATTTTTTATTATGTAATCTCGAATCTTCCATGATAAGTTAAAAATAAAGAAAAAAAAATCATTGTAATTAATAAAATTAATTTATTGTTAGAGAAGTTATGAAAAATTTATGAGTTTTGTTGGCATGGACGATAAAGTTAATTAATTAATTTAATTAATTGTAGATTTTTTTTCCTTACTCTCAGTTTAACATGGAATATTCAAGATCATATAATCAAAAAAAATTTGGATTTTGTAAACAATTATTAAAGATTAGTTATTTGAGTTTATTTTAATTTGGAAACATAAAAAAATTTTAAAATTTGAAAGAGATTAAATTAATTTATTTGAATATTATAGTAATAAATGACCGACAATATTAACGGATAAAAAATTTCAACAAATTATTTATTTGATTTTTTTGTTTTGAAATTTTAATTTCAATATTAAAAGGAATATTGAAAACTTTCGGAAAGAGAGTAAACAAGTACAATTTGACGATTTTTAATGCATTATTTTAGTTTCTACCATTTTTTCACTTTAATCTTTAACTTTTTTTTACCTAAATCAATATTTTAAAAAAGAATCTTTTTAGTGACCAAAGATAAAATTACAAACATGATGTGACATATATAGTTAACCGCCGTTTGAGATTTAATGTCTAGATGACTAAAATAAAAATATTCTAAAAATTAGGTGACTAGTTAAGTATTTTACCCCAATTATAATTATTACTTTACCCTAAGTATTGAATTTTAAATTTAATGTTAATAAAGATAAATATTTTGTAACTATATTAATATGTAACACCCCAAACCCGAGACCGTCACCGGAGTCGAATACGAGGTGTTGACAGACTTTTAAAAATTTTTCCAGACACTGCCCAGTCTGAGTACTAGTCGCTTCAAAAATCATATCTTGAGTTTCACAACTCAAAAATCAGTTTTGTGATTTTTCCCTGAAACTAGACTCATGTCCCCACCTATGGATTTTTTTCTAGAATTTTTGGTCGGGCCCATTAGTACAGTTTATTAGTCAAAGTCTCTCATGTTACAGGGGTCGACTACACTGACCTTTTCCCATTACGACTGGGATATCTCTCTGCACAGGGCTTCAATACTAATGCCGTTTGTTTCTATGGAAACTAGACTCAGAGAGGAATCCATACATATATGGTATGACCCCTAATTATCTCTGGTCAATTTATAGTGAATTTCCAAAGGCGGAACAGTGAATCCAGAAACTGTTCTGGCCCTGTTCCACAAGAACCCGAATATCTCTTTCTGTACTGTTCCTATAATTGTTTCGTTACTTCCATATGAAAGTAGATTCATCAAGGTTTGATTACATAATTTATTCACTATTTAATTCCACTCCTACGAATTTATGTGATTTTTCAATTCTACACCACTGTTGCTGTCAAAATCTGTTTTCAAGATAAACTTTACCTATTTTGTGGTCACCATGGACCAACTAGGATTTTGCCCTACATAGGTCCACATGTGATCATATTTAGCCATTCCAATGGCTGATCATTAGCCCAACACTTCCATTTCAAACCATAGTCACATCGTGAAACCATATATATACATACATAAACACAAATGGTCTAATGCCATACTCCACATCTACAAGCCATTTTCGCATGGCTTTACACACATACATCACAAAAGAACTTAAACAACAGGGGGTAGTCCTATACATGCCATATCCAGAGTTCAACTAAAAGAGTACCAAAGAGCTTGATAGTGTAGATGACTTCGACTTCGCTGATCCCGAATCCGATAGCTAACGAGCAAAATCTATAAAACAGAGAGCCAAAGCAACCGGGTAAGCATTTAAAGCTTAGTAAGTCTCAAGTAATGAAATCGGCTTTGACTACAGTATTACATTCACATAGTTAACTAAATCACTTTATTAACACACATTCTCATACCCATACTTACTTCACACTTCACCCACATAGGTACACAAGGTATCAACCTTTATAAAAGCCGAGAATTCGTTAGCCGATCGCACGAATACCATTTAAAACAAACCGACTTTCCAATGCACGTGCAAACATACCTTATCATTCGGGTTGGTCAAGCATAATTATTAAATTAGTTACAGCACAAAATGCTCACATTCAACCCAAGTTTCTTCGGTATTTAACCGAATGCAACCGCAAACACATTTGCCTTCGGGTCTTAGCCCGAACATATCAACTCGCATAATTGCCTTCGGGTCTTAGCCCGGATATATCATCTCGCATAATTGCCTTCGGGTTTTAGCCCGGATATATCATCTCGCATAATTGCCTTCGGGTCATAGCCCGGATATATCAACTCGCATAATTGCCTTCGGGTCTTAGCCCGGATATATCAACTCGCATAATTGCCTTCGGGTCTTAGCCCGGATATATCAACTCGCATAATTGCCTTCGGGTCATAGCCCGGATATATTCCAATGCTCATGCACACATATATCAATAATCATAACACATCCATATCATTTCTTCGTTACTAAGGCTCAAACACAAAACATTTATTAAATCTTTCAAATTTCGGCTCAATAGCCACACACAAAGAGCATAATTTCAATTGGCTTTATAACATAGTCTCTATGCACATTCGACTATCCGTCATAATATGACTAATCATTTCAATATAATTCAAGTAGGGTCATTACTCGAAGACTTACCTCAAATGTCGTCAGACGACTTCAACGGCTATTCAATTACTTTTTCCTTCCCTTTATCGGATCTAGTTCCCCTTTGCTCTTGAGCTTAAGTTCAACAAAAATTAAAATAGTCATTAATCGACTATTCAAATATTACTTTCCGAATAATATTATATATATTGATCCGACTCTCACACACATAGATTATAGCAAGCTTTATATTAATCAATAAATAATTCATCGGCAAACTTTCATTAATGTTTACAACAAAATCTCATATTCACTACGAGCTGTTTTCCTGAGCAGTAGTTACTAAATTACTTATAACTGGAGCTACTAAACTCCAAATCACTTGCCGTTAATTTTCCCTGAATATAGACTCGTATATCTTCCATCCATAAAATTTTCAGAATTTTAGGCTTGGCCAATCAATACCAGATTTTTCTTAAAGTTTCCCCTATTTCACTGTTTGACTATTCTGACCACTCTTCACTACGAATCCAATTTCTCACTTTACAGAATTCCAAGTGTGTTGTATTTAATCTCATTTGAAACTAGACTCATTAAGGAGTCTAAGCATATAAATTTTATCTTATAATCATTTTTGTACAATTTATAATGATTTTCTAAAAACAGAACAGGGAATCCGGCAGTCATTTTGACTCAGCCCCATAATACTTCAAATATCTCTAGATCGGTAACTCCTTTGTTTCTATAGTTTCTTTTGTAAGAAAATAGACCCTTGAAGCTTTAATGACATAATTCACTCAGCTTCTAATTCAACTCCTACAAATTATGGCGATTTTCGAAAATCACCTTACTACTGCTGTCCCAAGTAGAGTACTACCAATTCACCATATATCAACCATTTCATATAGGTTTCTTCTAAACTAATAATAACCGAACCATTTAGTCAAGCTTAAGGCTGATTCTATTTTGTTCATGTTAAGGTCACACCTCCCTTAAAAGAAATTCCAGCCTTCTTAACTTTAATTAGCTACTACCCATTCTTTAAACATTGAACACAATGCACTTAACAATTAAACCTCTATACCGAATTTGCTCACACAATAGTCCTTGACCGAAAGTTCTTAGACTCTAGCTACCCTAATGTCATTCCTTGAAGCACATCCGAATACATATATTTTCTTTCTCTCTAAACTAGATTCGGCAACCCCATAAGCCATATTAACCTTAACTTTCAAGCTAGAGCACTTAACAATTTAACACATCCAACCTAACTATCCATCTAATGTCATCAAAACTTCTACTAAAAATTTTAAGCTCCTAGGCCGAAATTCAACCCTCATAATAACCTAACTTCAATCCAAGATTCAAGTAGCTTTTAAACCAAACCTCCAAATTATGCATACATTTTCAAGAGTGGCATAAAACATACCTTTTTGTATCAAAACACCTTAGCCGAAATTCAACAAGAGTTTTTCTTCTTTCTTTCTTCTAGTTTCGGCAATGGAGGAGTAAGGATGAGTCACTTTGGTTTCTCCTCCCACTTCTCATTATAATATTTCCTTCCATACTATAATTCCTTTAATATCAATTATTAAATCCTTTGTTAATACAAAATTATTTTAATTTTGAATTAGTGGAGCATATTCCTTCCTTGGCCGGCCACCATGTTTATCATGGGTAAATTGACATGCAAAACCCCTCCTTTCAATGTATGTACTATTAGACCATTGTAAAATTAACCTCTCACTTTCCAACAAAGTTTCATATAAGTCCATATAAATAAATTCACATAAAGATGATCAAATTAATGCATGAGACTTTCACACATGCATTTACTCACTTCATAAACACAGAATATAACTTTTAATTATTTCTTAACTCGGTTTTGTGGTCCCGAAACCACTTCCCGACTAGGGTCAATTTAGGGCTGTCACAACTCTCCCCCACTTAAGAAATTTCGTCCCCGAAAAACTTACCGGTGAATAGGTTTGGGTATCGTTCTTTCATCGAGCTCTCAGTTTCCCAAGTAGCTTCCTCGATCCCGTGTTTAAGCCATAACACCTTAACTAACGGAACCCTTCTGTTTCGCAACTCTTTCACTTCACGAGCTAGGATGCGAATTGGTTCTTCTCATAACTCAAGTCAGATTGAATTCAACTTCCGAGGATTAATCACATGTGACGGATCGGATCTATAACGTCGAAGCATCGAAACATGAAAACATTGTGAATCCTTTCAAGTTCAGGGGGTAAAATCAATCTATATGCCACTGGACCAATTCTTTCGGATATTTCATACGGCCCAATGAATCTTGGGCTCAACTTGCCCTTACGGCCAAACCTGAGTATCTTTTTCCAAGGTGAAACCTTAAGGAACACTTTGTCTCCCACCTGATACTCGATGTCTTTTCGTTTCAAATCTGCGTACGACTTCTGACGATCCGTGGCTATCTTCAGACTTTCACGGATTACCTTTACTTTCTGTTCCGCATCTCTAATCAAATCAACTCCGAAAATTTTGCTTTCACCGAGCTCGGTCCAAAACAATGGTGTACGGCATTTACGACCGTACAAAGCCTCGTAAGGTGCCATCTTAATACTTGATTGAAAACTATTGTTGTAAGCGAATTCAATCAAAGGTAAATACCGTTCCCATGAACTACTGAACTCGAGGATGCAACATCTCAACATATCCTCAAGTATCTGAATTATCCGCTCGGATTGACCATCGGTTTGGGGGTGAAAAGCAGTGCTAAAATGCAGCTTGGTACCCAGAGCTTCTTGCAATTTCTTCCAAAATCGTGAGGTGAATCTCGGATCTCTATCCGACACGATAGAAACAGGTACCCCATGTAATCTCACAATTTGATAAACGTACAATTCAGCTAGTTTCTCCAATGAAAAATCCGTACGTACGGGGATGAAATGAGCCGACTTAGTCAGTCTATCAACAATAACCCATATCGCATCCTTCTTACTTGCTGACAAAGGCAGTCCGGACACAAAGTCCATTGTGACTCGATCCCATTTCCACTCGGGTATCATGATCGGCTGGAGTAATCCCGAAGGCACTTGATGTTCCGCTTTCACTTGTTGACATATTAAACATCTCGAAACAAAGTCAGAGATGTCCCGTTTCATACCATGCCACCAAAATTGACGTTCAAATCGTTGTACATTTCGTACTCCCCGGGTGAATTGTCATTCGGCTACAATGGGCTTCGTTCAGAATCATCGAAATGAGTTCCGAATTCTTTGGAACACACAACCGATTTCTGAACCTCAAACAATTATCGTCGTCAATTTGAAACTCTGATCCCTCGTTCGGAAAACACTCAGCCCGTTTTGCAACCAATTCATCATCGACTTTCTGAGCTTCACGAATTTGGTGAGTCAATAATGGTTTAGCTTTTAATTCAGCTACTAACACATTGTCTGGTAGAACAGACAAATGCACGTTCATCGCTCGCAAAGCAAACAATGACTTCCGGCTTAAGGCGTCCGCAACCACGTTAGCCTTTCCCGGGTGGTAATCAATGACAAGCTCGTAATCTTTCAATAACTCAAGCCAACGTCTTTGTCGCAGATTCAAGTCTCGTTGAGTCATCAAATATTTGAGACTTCTGTGGTCCGAAAATACATGGCACTTCTCACCAAACAGATAATGTCGCCATATTTTAAAGCAAACACGATGGCAGCTAGTTCGAGATCATGGGTCGGATAATTCCTCTCGTGTGGCTTCAATTGTCTCGACGCATAGGCCACGACTCGACCTTCTTGCATCAATACGCAACCCAACCCAAGTAGGGATGCGTCACTATAGATGACAAACTCTTTACCCGTTCGGGTTGCACCAAAATTGGAGCTTCAGTCAAATGAGTTTTCAGTTGGTCGAAACTTTTCTGACATTTCTCCGTCCACTCGAACTTAACATCCTTTGAAGTAGCTTCGTCATTGGTGTGGCTATCATCGAGAAACCTTTCACAAATCGTCGGTAATAACCGGCGAGCCCCAAAAAGCTCCGAACTTCAGTAACATTTCTCGGAGGTTTCCAGTCAAGTATGGCTGAAATTTTGTTCGGGTCAACTCGAATACCCGACGCGGATACCACATGACCCAAGAAGCTAACCTCTCTTAACCAGAACTCACACTTACTGAACTTAGCATATAACTGCTTATCCCGTAAAATTTGCAACACTAGTCTCAGGTGCTCAGCGTGTTCGGTCTCATCTCTTGAATAGACCAAGATGTCATCAATAAACACAACTACGAACCGATCCAAATATGGTCTGAAGATCCGATTCATCAAATCCATAAATACTGCCGGGGCATTAGTGAGCCCAAACGGCATCACTAAGAATTCGTAGTGACCGTACCTCGTTCTGAAAGCAGTTTTGGGTACGTCTGAATCTCGAATCCGCAACTGATAATAACCGATCTCAAATCTATTTTGAGAACACTGAGGCCCCTTTAGTTGATCAACAAATCATCGATACGCGGTAGTGGGTATTATTCTTTATCGTCACTTTATTCAGTTGACGATAGTCAATGCACAACCTCATGGTTCCGTCCTTCTTTTTCACGAACAATACTGGTGCACCCCAAGGTGAGAAACTTGGCCGAGCGAAACCTCTATCTGTCAATTCTTGCAGCTGAGCTTTCAACTCTTTAACTCAGTTGGTGCCATACGATACGGAGCTATCGAAATCGGCGTAGTCCCAGGTATAAGCTCAATACCAAACTCTATCTCCCGAACAGGTGGTAAACCCGGCAATTCTTCAGGAAAAACATCCGGTATTCACAACCACCGGCACAGATTCGGGTTTCTTTTCTAATTCTTTGTCATCAAGCACATATGCAAGGTATGCTTCGCACCCTTTTCTCACATATTTCTGTGCCAACATTGCTGATATTACAGCTGGTATCCCTCCAAGTCCGCGGACTCAATTGGACTACTTCGTTATTTGCGCACCTCAATCAATAGTCTTGCTCTTGCAATTCACAACCGCATCATGCACGGTCAACCAATCCAACCCAAGGATAACATCAAATTCATCAAACGGCAAAGCATCAGTCCGCTGGAAAACGGAACTCGAATTGAGGACATTTTACACACTTTTGAATAATACGACCAATACAATTAAAACCAGTGACTCAATGTACAAGCTATGTAAGAATA